>NC_090938.1:20741470-21044500 GCF_040938575.1 Ambystoma mexicanum
TGCTCTCTAGAGGGGAGAGGTAGGATGGCTCCCCTGCTCACCTGAGTGGGGAGAGAGAGGAGGGATACCACTGCTCACCTGAGTCGGGAGTGAGAGGGTGGATCCCACTGCTTGCCTGAGTGGGGAGTGGGGGGGTGGTGGGGTGGCTACCACTGCTCTCCAGAGGGGAGAGGGAGGATGGCTGCGCTGCTCGCCTGAGTGGGGAGAGAGAGGATGGATACCAGTGCTCGTCTGAGTGGGGAGTGAGAGGGTGGATATCACTACGCTCCTGAGTGAGGAAAGAGAGGATGGATACCACTGCTGACCTGAGTGGGGAGTGGGGGGGTGGCTACCACTGCTCTCCAGAGTGGAGAGCGAGGATGGCTGCCCTGCTCGCCTGACTAGGGAGAGAGAGGATGGATACCACTACTCGCCTGAGTGGGGAGAGAGAGGAAGGATGCCACTACTCGCCTGAGTGGAAAGAGAGAGGAGGGATACCACTACCCACCTGAGTGGGGAGTGAGGGGGTGGATATCACTACTCTCCTGAGTGGGGAGAGAGAGGATGGATACCACTACTCGCCTGAGTGGGAAGAGAGAGGAGTGATACCACTACTCGCCTGAGGCCTGAGTGGGGAGAGAGAGTGTGGATACCACTGCTCGCCTGAGTGGGAAGTGAGAGGGTGGATATCACTACTCTCCTGAGTGGGGAGAGAGAGGATGGATACCACTGCTCGCCTGAGTGGGGAGTGAGAGGATGGATACCACTGCTCACCTGAGTGAGGAGTGGGGGGGTGGCTACCACTGCTCTCCAGAGGGGAGAGCGAGGATGGCTGCCCTGCTCGCCTGACTGGGGAGAGAGAGGATGGATACCACTACCCTCCTGAGTGGGGAGGGAGAGGATGGATACCACTACTCGCCTGAGTGTGGATAGAGAGGATGGATACCACTACTCATCTGAGTGGCAAGAGAGAGGAGGGATACCACTACTCGCCTGAGGCCTGATTGGGGAGAGAGAGGATGGATACCACTACTCATCTGAGTGGGGAGAGAGAGGATGGATACCACTACTCGCCTGAGTGGGAAGAGAGAGGAGGGATACCACTACTCGCCTGAGGCCTGAGTGGGGAGAGAGCGCGTGGATACCACTTCTCGTCTGAGTGGGGAGTGAGAGGGTGGATACCACTGCTCGTCTGAGTGGGGAGTGAGAGGGTGGATACCAGTGCTCGCCTGAGTGGGGAGTGAGAGGGTGGATATTACTACACTCCTGAGTGGGGAGAGAGAGGGTGGATACCACTGCTCGCCTGAGTGGGGAGTGAGAGGATGGATACCACTGCTCGCCTGAGTGGGAAGTGAGAGGGTGGATATCACTACTCTCCTGAGTGGGGAGTGAGAGGATGGATACCACTGCTCACCTGAGTGAGGAGTGGGGGGGTGGCTACCACTGCTCTCCAGAGGGGAGAGCGCGGATGGCTGCCCTGCTCGCCTGACTGGGGAGAGAGAGGATGGATACCACTACCCTCCTGAGTGGGGAGAGAGAGGATGGATACCACTACTCGCCTGAGTGTGGAGAGAGAGGAGGGATACCACTACTCGCCTGAGTGGGGAGAGAGAGGCGGGATACCACTACCCTCCTGAGTGGGGAGAGAGAGGATGGATACCACTACTCTCCTGAGTGGGGAGAGAGAGGAGGGCTACCACTACTCGCCTGAGTGGGAAGAGAGAGGAGGGATACCACTACTCGCCTGAGGCCTGAGTGGGGAGAGAGGGTGGATACCACTGCTCGCCTGAGTGGGGAGTGAGAAGATGGATACCACTGCTCGCCTGAGTGGGAAGTGAGAGGGTGGATATCACTACTCTCCTGAGTGGGGAGAGAGAGGATGGATACCACTGCTCGCCTGAGTGGGGAGTGAGAGGATGGATACCACTGCTCACCTGAGTGGGGAGTGGGGGGGTGGCTACCACTGCTCTCCAGAGGGGAGAGCGAGGATGGCTGCCCTGCTCGCCTGACTGGGGAGAGAGAGGATGGATACCACTACCCTCCTGAGTGGGGAGAGAGAGGATGGATACCACTACTCGCCTGAGTGTGGAGAGAGAGGATGGATACCACTACTCATCTGAGTGGGAAGAGAGAGGAGGGATACCACTACTCGCCTGAGGCCTGACCGGGGAGAGCGAGGATGGATACCACTACTCTCCGGAGTGGGGAGAGAGAGGATCGATACCACTACTCGCCTGAGTGGGAAGAGAGAGGAGGGATACCACTACTCACCTGAGGCCTTAGTGGTGAGAGAGAAAATGGATACCACTGCTCGCCTGAGTGGGGAGTGAGAGGAGGGATACCACTACTCGCCTGAGGCCTGAATGGGGAGAGCGAGGATGGCTGCCCTGCTCGCCTGAGTGGGGAGTGAGAGGATGGATACCACTACTCTCCTGAGTGGGGAGAGAGAGGATGGATACCACTGCTCGCCTGAGTGGGGAGTGAGAGGATGGATACCACTGCTCGCCAGAGTGGGGAGTGGGGGGGTGGCTACCACTGCTCTCTAGAGGGTAGAGCTAGGAATGCTGCCCTGCTCACCTGAGTGGAGAGAGAGAGGAGGGGTACCACTACTCGCCTGAGGCCTGAGTGTGGAGAGAGAGATGATGGATACCACTACTCGCCTGAGTGGGAAGAGAGAGGAGGGATACCACTACTGACCTGAGGCCTGAGTGGGGAGAGAGAGGGTGGATACCACTGCTCACCTGAGTGGGGAGTGAGAGGATGGATACCACTGCTCGCCTGAGTGGGGGTGGGGTAGCTACCACTGCTCTCCAGAGGGGAGAGGGAGGATGGCTGCGCTGCTCACCTGAGTGGGAAGAGAGAGGATGGATACCAGTGCTCGCCTGAGTGGGGAGTGAGAGGGTGGATATTACTACACTCCTGAGTGGGGAGAGAGAGGATGGATACCACTGCTCGCCTGAGTGGGGAGTGAGAGGATGGATACCACTGGTCACCTGAGTGGGGAGTGTGGGGGTGGCTACCACTGCTCTCCAGAGGGGAGAGCGAGGGTGGCTGCCCTGCTCACCTGACTGGGAAGAGAGAGGATGGATACCACTACCCTCGTGAGTGGGGAGAGAGAGGATGGATACCACTACTCGCCTGAGTGTGGAGAGAGAGGATGGATACCACTACTCATCTGAGTGGCAAGAGAGAGGAGGGATACCACTACTCGCCTGAGGCCTGATTGGGGAGAGAGAGGATGGATACCACTACTCATCTGAGTGGGGAGAGAGAGGATGGATACCGCTACTCATCTGAGTGGGAAGAGAGAGGGGGGATACCACAACTCGCCTGAGGCCTGAGTGGGGAGAGCGAGGATGGCTGCCCTGTTCGCCTGAGTGGGGAGTGAGAGGATGGATACCACTACTCACCTGAGGCCTGAGTGGGGAGAGAGAAGATGGATACCACTGCTCACCTGAGTGGGGAGTGAGAGGATGGATACAACTGCTCGCCTGAGTGGGGAGTCAGAGGATGGATACCACTGCTTGCCTGAGTGGGGAGTGGGGGGGGGGGGTGGCTACCACTGCTGTCTAGAGGGGAGAGGTAGGATGGCTGCCCTGCTCACCTGAGTGGGGAGAGAGAGGAGGGATACCACTACTCGCCTGAGGCCTGAGAGTGGAGAGAGAGATGATGGATACCACTACTTGCCTGAGGCCTGAGTGGGGAGAGAGAGGGTGGATACCACTGCTCGCCTGAGTGGGGAGTGAGAGGAAGGATACCACTGCTCGCCTGAGTGTGGGTGGGGTACCTACCACTGCTTTCCAAAGGGGAGAGGGAGGATGGCTGCGCTGCTCGCCTGAGTGGGAAGAGAGAGGATGGATACCAGTGCTTGCCTGATTGGGGAGTGAGAGGATGGATACCACTGCTTGCCCGAGTGGGGAGTGCGGGGGTGGCTACCACTGCTCTCTAGAGGGGAGAGGTAGGATGGCTGCCCTGCTCACCTGAGTGGGGAGAGAGAGGAGGGATACCACTACTCGCCTGAGGCCTGAGTGGGGAGAGAGAGGGTGGATACCACTGTTCGCCTGAGTGGGGAGTGAGAGGGTGGATATTACTACACTCCTGAGTGGGGAGAGAGAGGGTGGATACCACTGCTCGCCTGAGTGGGGAGTGAGAGGATGGATACCACTGCTCGCCTGAGTGGGAAGTGAGAGGGTGGATATCACTACTCTCCTGAGTGGGGAGTGAGAGGATGGATACCACTGCTCACCTGAGTGAGGAGTGGGGGGGGGTGGCTACCACTGCTCTCCAGAGGGGAGAGCGCGGATGGCTGCCCTGCTCGCCTGACTGGGGAGAGAGAGGATGGATACCACTACCCTCCTGAGTGGGGAGAGAGAGGATGGATACCACTACTCGCCTGAGTGTGGAGAGAGAGGAGGGATACCACTACTCGCCTGAGTGGGGAGAGAGAGGCGGGATACCACTACCCTCCTGAGTGGGGAGAGAGAGGATGGATACCACTACTCTCCTGAGTGGGGAGAGAGAGGAGGGCTACCACTACTCGCCTGAGTGGGAAGAGAGAGGAGGGATACCACTACTCGCCTGAGGCCTGAGTGGGGAGAGAGGGTGGATACCACTGCTCGCCTGAGTGGGGAGTGAGAAGATGGATACCACTGCTCGCCTGAGTGGGAAGTGAGAGGGTGGATATCACTACTCTCCTGAGTGGGGAGAGAGAGGATGGATACCACTGCTCGCCTGAGTGGGGAGTGAGAGGATGGATACCACTGCTCACCTGAGTGGGGAGTGGGGGGGTGGCTACCACTGCTCTCCAGAGGGGAGAGCGAGGATGGCTGCCCTGCTCGCCTGACTGGGGAGAGAGAGGATGGATACCACTACCCTCCTGAGTGGGGAGAGAGAGGATGGATACCACTACTCGCCTGAGTGTGGAGAGAGAGGATGGATACCACTACTCATCTGAGTGGGAAGAGAGAGGATGGATACCACTACCCTCCTGAGTGGGGAGAGAGAGGATGGATACCACTACTCGCCTGAGTGTGGAGAGAGAGGATGGATACCACTACTCATCTGAGTGGGAAGAGAGAGGAGGGATACCACTACTCGCCTGAGGCCTGACCGGGGAGAGCGAGGATGGATACCACTACTCTCCGGAGTGGGGAGAGAGAGGATCGATACCACTACTCGCCTGAGTGGGAAGAGAGAGGAGGGATACCACTACTCACCTGAGGCCTTAGTGGTGAGAGAGAAAATGGATACCACTGCTCGCCTGAGTGGGGAGTGAGAGGATGGATACCACTGCTCGCCTGAGTGGGGAGTGAGAGGATGAATACCACTACTCGCCTGAGTGTGGAGAGAGAGGATGGATACCACTACTCGTCTGAGTGGGAAGAGAGAGGAGGGATACCACTACTCGCCTGAGGCCTGAATGGGGAGAGCGAGGATGGCTGCCCTGCTCGCCTGAGTGGGGAGTGAGAGGATGGATACCACTACTCTCCTGAGTGGGGAGAGAGAGGATGGATACCACTGCTCGCCTGAGTGGGGAGTGAGAGGATGGATACCACTGCTCGCCAGAGTGGGGAGTGGGGGGGTGGCTACCACTGCTCTCTAGAGGGTAGAGCTAGGAATGCTGCCCTGCTCACCTGAGTGGAGAGAGAGAGGAGGGATACCACTACTCGCCTGAGGCCTGAGTGTGGAGAGAGAGATGATGGATACCACTACTCACCTGAGTGGGAAGAGAGAGGAGGGATACCACTACTGACCTGAGGCCTGAGTGGGGAGAGAGAGGGTGGATACCACTGCTCACCTGAGTGGGGAGTGAGAGGATGGATACCACTGCTCGCCTGAGTGGGGGTGGGGTAGCTACCACTGCTCTCCAGAGGGGAGAGGGAGGATGGCTGCGCTGCTCACCTGAGTGGGAAGAGAGAGGATGGATACCAGTGCTCGCCTGAGTGGGGAGTGAGAGGGTGGATATTACTACACTCCTGAGTGGGGAGAGAGAGGATGGATACCACTGCTCGCCTGAGTGGGGAGTGAGAGGATGGATACCACTGGTCACCTGAGTGGGGAGTGTGGGGGTGGCTACCACTGCTTTCCAGAGGGGAGAGCGAGGATGGCTGCCCTGCTCACCTGACTTGGAAGAGAGAGGATGGATACCACTACCCTCGTGAGTGGGGAGAGAGAGGATGGATACCACTACTCGCCTGAGTGTGGAGAGAGAGGATGGATACCACTACTCATCTGAGTGGGAAGAGAGAGGGGGGATACCACAACTCGCCTGAGGCCTGAGTGGGGAGAGCGAGGATGGCTGCCCTGTTCGCCTGAGTGGGGAGTGAGAGGATGGATACCACTACTCACCTGAGGCCTGAGTGGGGAGAGAGAAGATGGATACCACTGCTCACCTGAGTGGGGAGTGAGAGGATGGATACAACTGCTCGCCTGAGTGGGGAGTCAGAGGATGGATACCACTGCTTGCCTGAGTGGGGAGTGGGGGGGTGGCTACCACTGCTGTCTAGAGGGGAGAGGTAGGATGGCTGCCCTGCTCACCTGAGTGGGGAGAGAGAGGAGGGATACCACTACTCGCCTGAGGCCTGAGAGTGGAGAGAGAGATGATGGATACCACTACTTGCCTGAGGCCTGAGTGGGGAGAGAGAGGGTGGATACCACTGCTCGCCTGAGTGGGGAGTGAGAGGATGGATACCACTGCTCGCCTGAGTGGGGGTGGGGTACCTACCACTGCTTTCCAAAGGGGAGAGGGAGGATGGCTGCGCTGCTCGCCTGAGTGGGAAGAGAGAGGATGGATACCAGTGCTTGCCTGATTGGGGAGTGAGAGAATGGATACCACTGCTTGCCCGAGTGGGGAGTGCGGGGTTGGCTACCACTGCTCTCTAGAGGGGAGAGGTAGGATGGCTGCCCTGCTCACCTGAGTCGGGAGAGAGAGGAGGGATACCACTACTCGCCTGAGGCCTGAGTGGGGAGAGAGAGGGTGGATACCACTGTTCGCCTGAGTGGGGAGTGAGAGGATGGATACCACTGCTCGCCTGAGTGGGGGTGGGGTAGCTACCACTGCTCTCCAGAGGGGAGAGGGAGGATGGCTGCGCTGCTCGCCTGAGTGGGAAGAGAGAGGATGGATACCAGTGCTCGCCTGAGTGGGGAGTGAGAGGGTTGATATCACTACTCTCCTGAGTGGGGAGTGGAGGGGGGTGGCTACCACTGCTCGCCTGAGTGGGGAGAGAGAGGATGGATACCACTACTCTCCTGAGTGGGGAGAGAGAGGATGGATACCGCTACTCTCCTGAGTGGGGAGAGAGAGGATTGATACCACTACTCGCCTGTGTGGGGAGAGAGAGGAGGGATACCACTACTTGCCTGAGGCCTGAGTGGGGGAGAGGGAGGATGGCTGCCCTGCTCGCCTGAGTGGGGAGTGAGAGGATGGATACCACTACTCACCTGAGTGGGGAGTGAGAGGATGGCTGCCCTGCTCGCCTGACTGGGGAGAGAGAGGAGGGATACCACTACTCGCCTGAGGCCTGAGTGGGGAGAGAGAGGGTGGATACCACTGCTCGCCTGAGTGGGGAGTGAGAGGATTGATACCACTACTCTCCTGTGTGGGGAGAGAGAGGAGGGATACCACTACTCTCCTGAGTGGGGAGAGAGAGGATGGATACAGCTACTCGTCTGAGTGGGAAGAGAGAGGAGGGATACCACTACTCGCCTGAGGCCTGAGTGGGGAGAGAGAAGATGGATACCACTGCTCGCCTGAGTGGGGAGTGAGAGGATGGATACCACTACTCGCCTGAGGCCTGAGTGGGGAGAGAGAGGATGGACCAGTGCTTGCCTGAGTGGGGGTGGGGTGGCTACCGCTGCTCTCCACAGGGGAGAGGTTGGGTGGCTGCCCTGCTCACCTGAGTGGGGAGAGAGAAGATGGATACCACTGCTCGCCTGAGTGGGGAGTGGGGGGGTGACTACCACTACTCTTCTGAGTGGGAATCGACACTGTATCATGCACTCCAGGAGCACTTTGCATGATATGTGTGTGCATTTGCAAATGAGGAGAAGAAGGATGCATGCATGGTCTGTTCCTATAGCGTCTCCCTCTCCAGTGCAGCTGATGGCAGCTGTGGACTCTGCAAAAGAGAAATGTACTTTAGTACATTCAAAAAATGTCCACATACTTTTTTCGTTGAAGGGGGTTTCAGGGAGAGCCAGTGTTTATGTAATGTATCACTATCAGGTGATTAACAAGCACATGCATGTGTATTGCCGCAGATTCAGAAGCTTGGGTTAATAGGTTGACTGCTCGACGAGCCAATCCAGGACCCAACTATCAACTTGTGTCGAGGAACTAACTCTGCATCAAACCTCAGGGCGCTCGAGTCCAAAACCACCCACCTACACGAGTCCAGAGTATAAGACCTACAAGACCTACTGTGCCATGTGCTCAGGGTAAAGAGTGTCACACACTGGTGCTGCACCTTTTGACTCAATGAGGAAAATGTGTCAGACAAAACGCTTAACACAAAATACTAAAAAGAATGTGCATGTTTTTCAAAGCTACACCCACTACTGGTGAGGACGACACCGTGCCACCCTCCAGCATCAGCACGATTCCTGGGAAGACACTCAGCGCACTGTTCCGCACCCTCAATGGTGCAGGCACTCAATGCTTCCTCCTCCACGCCTTGGACTCAGGGCCGATCCGCCTCTTGCTGAAGAGTTCAGTTGAACACACAGATCGCCAAGCAACATCGCCTACAGGGCCATCACTCTGGATTCAGGCCAAGGCGCAACTCCGGGACCAACGGCATTCAGGTCATCAGTGATACCCTACGCATCCTGGGTAAAAGTAACTGCTGCCTCCAAGCTAGGAGATATCTCTCCGGCATCTCTGTTTCAAGAATTCATCTCGACTCTTGCTCCATGGGTAACCAGATTTATAAATCGGTCTTTCCAAGAGTTATACATTCCGGAAAGCATTAAAGAGGCGTGGGTAACACCTCTGCTGAAAAAGGACAACCTAGACCCAGCAGAAGCTGGTAACTATCGACCAATAACCAATGTCAAAACAAAGGACTCCTACCCCTCCAGACTGGTCTTCTGCTGGCGACTTAAATAACCAATATTCATTCTAAAAATAGGGGATAAAATTGCCTATTGGCAGTACCAGGCATTTGTGACCATGACACACTAGCCGCTCAGCAATCCGGATTCCGCCCAAATCACGGGACTGAGTCAGCGTTGCTTGATTTAAAATCCCATATTGCAGGTATTATAGATGAGGGCAATACAGCACTGCTGTTGCTAACAGATCTCTCTGCCACATTCGATCTTGTCGATCATCAACTTTTGGCTACAGCTGGCAGATGCTCTAAAGAGGCGATAGCCTGGTTCAGATCATGTTCGGTCCCTACAAGCATGAATGTCACCCCGGAGGAGGCCTGCCCGAACAGCACAATTCTTACATGTGGCGTGCCTCAGGGGTCTTGCCTCTCGCCACTGCTTTTCTATGTTTATTCGAGACTCCTTTGTGACCTCCTCTCTGCTATGGGCATACATTTTGCAAACTATGCCAATAATATGCAGATTGTCATCAGGCTGTCGGGCGTGTACATTGATGACGCCGAGCTTATCAATCATATCTTTACTCAAATCCAGAATTGGATGGCTCTGAACTCACTGGCCCTCAACAACGCCAAAACAGAGCTGCTTATTCTGGGCACTCAGCAATGACTCAAGCAGCTTGATGTAAGTTATGAGAAATGTATGATCGGCCAACATAATATCTCACTCTCTAAGACTGTCAAGACCTTGGGAGGTTTTTTTGACCCTCCACTGTCGTTCAACCAGCAGATATGCTATTTAAAATCCTCCTGCTGTTATTTTACACAGCTTCTCTGGCAGATCCGGCCATTTCTGTCCAAAGAAAATATTGCCATGATTGCAGCAGCCATTGTAAATTGTAAATTGGACTATTGTACTGGTCTTTTAATTGGCACTTCTCAGGCAAATATCAAAAAATGTCAATGCGTCCATGGTGAAGTCCCACCCTATCTCATTTCCAGGCGCAAAAAGAGATGAACTGGACGCTCTTTGCGTTCTAATGACAGCATCTGTTGGGTAAATCCTCTTTCTTCACTGAAGAAAATTGGCAGTGCCAGTTTCAACCTTTGGGTTCCTTCCGTATGGAATTCAACGCCTATACACGTTGCTGAAAGCGGCTCAACGGCTCTATTCAAGAAGCCTCTAAAAACGTTCTTGTTTGATGTGGGACATGGTTAACCTATACTGATGTCTTTGGTATCCACCCTCTGTACATGCCTGTTTCTCAATAACATCTACTGATATATCTGGCTTGCTGGAGGGTGGTTTTGGTCCTCCTCCACTCATTTTTCTTCTGGCTCGTTTCATTGTGTTTGTATTTTATTCTTTTGTGAGTGCCCTGAGGCCGGCGGGTTAGTGACGCAATACAAAAACACAGACAGACAGAAAGATAGATAGATAGATAGATAGATAGATAGATAGATAGATAGATAGATAGATAGACAGACAGCTCTGCTCGGTTGTTTGTGCCAGCTGAATACCTGCCAGCCGCATTGCCACTTCTATGGAGGTTCATCTCCTACCTCATGGAGAGACAACGGACCACCCAATAGCTCCCAGTGCGGCCCGTAACCTGCAGACTCCTACACAAGTCCGTCCTGTCCTCTGTCATCTTCTACGTCGACATGTGATCACGAGGGGAACCAGTCACTAACCGTGACATCGAGCTGCACCAATAAGCCAATCGCATCAGATCCTACCCAAAGGTGAACATCCATCAACTGAAACAGAGTCTCTCACTAACTCCAGCAGGGACGGTCAGGACCTACCAGAAACATGGGCACAATGTATCGTCCTCACCGTCTGCGGCAAGTACGCTCAAATGCAGAACTGGTTCCTTGAGATGTAACTCAGCTCACACCCGCAGCTTCATCACTGATAGCCACTGTTCTTTAAAGACCAACTTTGCTCTCTATTCTTTGCAAAATTGGGCCCTATAATTTGGTCAAAGTCTTCATGACCAACGTCCACAGTCTCATCGTATACAAACTGAACCAGGCAATGGCGTCCAGAGCTGCACCCTCCTCCTTGGTCCCCACCACCATATAAATAGTGAAGTACAGGGACTGACCCCACAAAAATAAAGTGAAAGCATTCACCTCCAAACACGGGGTCACAGCTCTGAACATTTTACCAGAGCTGTCGTGTGAACTGGAGGGAAGGTCTTGTGGAAGCTCGGTGTTGCTTTGAGGGGTGCATGCGCACCCTCGTTTAGACGAATTGTGCCTAACAGAGATTTATACCAAGACAATGGCAGCCATGGTCAGAGAGGAGAGAGCTGGGGTGAGCAGCTCAGTGTTAGTAGAGAAAGGGGAACCCGTTGGGATCTTAGCTCAATTATTGCGACTTTAGTCCGTCTCCGAAGCTTTGTGTGCTGAGAGCAGTCTGGAACCTTCGGCTCGGCAGATGGGCTGGACTAGCACTGCCAGCAGCCCAGCCATCATAGTCCAAGGTGAGCAATCATGGGGGCCTCATTGAGTAGTCATGAAGAACAGGCAGAGCCTTTTCCTTGAGAAGACATTATTTTGACGCCGTTTAGGTTATACACAGGGGCTCTCAGGAAGCACCCCATAAAGGTAGAAATGAATGATGAACATTCATGTAATCATTTACATAAATAAGTTATGAAAGCACCATGTACTGATCAAGTTATTTTGTTTTGTTTTTCTCCCGGCTTCTGTCCCCATATGCTAGCATATTCTTTTAAGGACACAGTCCAAATTGCATTGTCCAAGATAGACCTTGTAAAGACGCTGCTTCACTCGAAGTAAAATGTTTATCTCACAATTCTCATGAGCGTCGTCTGTATTGTGGGTATTATGGAAGAAATGTTCCAAAGATGTTATAATGAAATAATGACTTTTCAGCTCTTATTGGAGCCGAGCATGAGCACGTGGGTTTTCCAAAGGCAGCTTTGGAATGTGGAATGGGGATGGTGGCATTGCCCCATAAAACCCCACACAAGCCATGTGCTTCCTAAGAGCAACTCTGGGCAAACCGGTGATTGAATGACTCAATGTAGCGCAATGTAGTGCATTGGAGCTAAGTGAGTTATGCCATGTTGTCTGTTGGATAAAGGAGCGAGTGTAAGGGCTTTACAGAGGCAAGCATCGCCTCTCGCGCCTAAGAATCCCACTGGAATCTAGGTGCTAGGTAGGCACATCTTCTGTGATCATTTTACTGCAGGACCTCAACCCATCCGACGTGGAGGGCAAACCAGTGATCCATGATGCTCAGTCGGTCCATACACACGGGTTCTGCAGCCTGTGGCTCTCTGAGTCTTTTGGACTATGACTCCCATGATTCCTCACCATTGACTATACACCCGAGGGCTGATGGGCATTGTAGTCTATAACATCTGTAGAGCCATCTGTTGCAGACCGCTCCATGTGATCCACAAAAATCTCAAGTCCCAAATAGACTAGACTGGTACTGACGTGGAATAACAAGCTCCTTAATTCCTACAAGATGGGTAATGGTATCTATCGCTGCCACATGCCATGCTAGGCATGTGGCATTCCCAGCCCTACCAGCCTTTACAAGTGAATGACCATGTCCATTTCTAAGGCCCTTGGGAGTTCCTCACTTGTTCCAACCTCCTCCTACACTGCATCCTGGAGACTGGCTATCATATGCGTGCTGGCAGGCACGTACCTCCATCTCCTACACTGCATCCTGGAGACTGGCTAGCATATGCTTGTTGGCAGGAATGTGCCTCTATCTCAACACTGCATCCTGGAGACTGGCTAAAGCAGGCATGTGCCTCCATCTCTTACACTGCATCCTGGAGACTGGCTAGCATATGCTTGCTGGCAGGCATATGCCTCCACTGAGACTGGCTAGCATATGCTTGCTGGAAGGCATGTGCCTCCTCCTACACTGCATCCTGGAGACTGGCTAGCATATGCTTGCTGGCAGGCACGTACCACCATCTCTTACACTGCATCCTGGAGACTGGCTAAAGCAGGCATATGCCTCCATCTCCTACACTGCATCCTGGAGACTGGCAGGCATATGCCTCCACTGAGACTGGCTAGCATATGCTTGCTGGAAGGCATGTGCCTCCTCCTACACTGCATCCTGGAGACTGGCTAGCATGGGCTTGCTGGCAGGCATGTGCCCCCATCTCTTACACTTCACCCTGGCGACTGGCTAGCATGGGCTTGCTGGCAGGCACGTTGCTCCATCCCCAACACTGCATCCTGGAGACTGGCTAGCATATGCTTGCTGGCAGGCACGTGCCTCCATCTCCTACACTGCATCCTGGAGACTGGCTAGCATGGGCTTGCTGGCAGGCACGTGCCTCCATCTCCTACACTGCATCCTGGAGACTGGCTAGCATATGCTTGTTGGCAGGCACGTACCTCCATCTCTTACACTGCATCCTGGAGACTGGCTAGCATGGGCTTGCTGGCAGGCATGTGCCTCCATCTCTTACACTGCATCCTGGCGACTGGCTAGCATATGCTTGCTGCCAGGCACGTACCTCCATCTCTTACACTGCATCCTGGAGACTGGCTAGCATATGCTTGCTGGCAGGCACGTACCTCCATCTCTTACACTGCATCCTGGAGACTGGCTAGCATGGGCTTGCTGGCAGGCACGTGCCTCCATCTCCTAAGCTGCATCCTGGAGACTGGCTAGCATATGCTTGCTGGCAGGCATGTGCCTCCATTGAGACTGGCTAGCATATGCTTGCTGGAAGGCATGTGCCTCCTCCTACACTGCATCCTCGAGACTGGCTAGCATATGCTTGCTGGCAGGCACGTGCCTCCATCTCCTACACTGCATCCTGGAGACTGGCTAGCATATGCGTGCTGGCAGGCACGTGCCTCCATCTCCTACACTGCATCCCAGAGAATGGCTAGCATATGCTTGCTGGAAGGCATGTGCCTCCTCCTACACTGCATCCTCGAGACTGGCTAGCATATGCTTGCTGGCAGGCACGTACCACCATCTCTTAGACTGCATCCTGGAGACTGGCTAGCATATGCTTGCTGGCAGGCACGTGCCTCCATCTCCTACACTGCATCCTGGAGACTGGCTAGCATATGCGTGCTGGCAGGCACGTGCCTCCATCTCCTACACTGCATCCCAGAGAATGGCTAGCATATGCTTGTTGGCAGGCGTGTGCCTCCATCTCAACACTGCATCCTGGAGACTGGCTAGCATATGCTTGTTGGCAGGCGTGTGCGTCCATCTCAACACTGCATCCTGGAGACTGGCTAAAGCAGGCATGTTCCTCCATCTCCTACACTGCATCCTGGAGACTGGCTAGCATATGCCTGCTGGCAGGCATATGCCTCCACTGAGACTGGCTAGCATATGCTTGCTGGAAGGCATGTGCCTCCTCCTACACTGCATCCTGGAGACTGGCTAGCATATGCTTGCTGGCAGGCACGTACCTCCATCTCTTACACTGCATCCTGGAGACTGGCTAGCATATGCTTGCTGGCAGGCACGTACCTCCATCTCTTACACTGCATCCTGGAGACTGGCTAGCATGGGCTTGCTGGCAGGCATGTGCCTCCATCTCTTACACTGCATCCTGGCGACTGGCTAGCATATGCTTGCTGGCAGGCAGTACCTCCATCTCTTACACTGCATCCTGGAGACTGGCTAGCATGGGCTTGCTGGCAGGCATGTGCCTCCATCTCTTACACTGCATCCTGGAGACTGGCTAGCATATGCTTGCTGGTAGGCACGTACCTCCATCTCTTACACTGCATCCTGGAGACTGGCTAGCATATGCTTGCTGGCAGGCATATGCCTCCACTGAGACTGGCTAGCATATACTTGCTGGAAGGCATGTGCCTCCTCCTACACTGCATCCTGGAGACTGGCTAGCATATGCTTGCTGGCAGGCAGGTACCTCCATCTCTTACACTGCATCCTGGAGACTGGCTAGCATGGGCTTGCTGGCAGGCATGTGCCCCCATCTCTTACACTGCATCCTGGCGACTGGCTAGCATATGCTTGTTGGCATGCATGTGCCTTTCACCCTTCTCTGTGTCAGGACAATGTTGTCCATTATCAGACTGGCTTTGCTTTACGTGGTTACAGGTGCACTTGATGGCCAAGTGCCTACTTTTCCAACGTCCATTTCTCTTTGATAAAGTCCTAGCAAGGATTGCTGCAATGGGCGGTCGATCCTGCAGGTGCCACCTCACTGGAGCCTGAGCCGGACCCTTGGTGGTTCCACATCCTACAGACATCAATATTTAATGTTCCTGACCTTTAACCTGCCACAGAGGAGCCGGACCTGCCTCTATTATTCACTTCACAGTGGTGCGTTGGCTTTCTTTGTCCTTAGGCCGCACACTCCTTATCTGCCGCCTCGTGATAGGCGAGCAGATACTGCAGAAAAACAATCGAAGAGGCTGGGAAAGACTTCAAGTACACGCCTAGGAACCCGGGGGCAATAACGACCCAGTGCCACCAGCTCAGTGCTTGCTGGCCATGCCTGAAAGGGTGGGCGCTGGAGGGCACCTAGAGCCAGTGCCACCTGCTCAGTGCTGGATGGCAATGCAGGACAGAGGTGGGCACTGGATGGCAATGCAGGACAGAGGTGGGCACTGGAGGGTTGCCAGAGCCAGTGCCACCTGCTCAGTGCTGGATGGCAATGCAGGACAGAGGTGGGCACTGGAGGGTTGCCAGAGCCAGTCCCACCTGCTCAGTGCTGGATGACCATGCAGGGCAAAGGTGGGCACTGGATAGTTCCCAGAGTCAGGGCCACATGCTCAGCGCTGGATGGCAATGCAGGACAGAGGTGGGCACTGGAGGGTAGCCAGAGCCAGTGCCACCTGCTCAGTGCTGGATGGCAATGCAGGACAGAGGTGGGCACTGGAGGGTAGCCAGAGCCAGTGCCACCTGCTCAGTGCTGGATGACCATGCAGGGCAAAGGTGGGCGCTGGAGGGCACCTAGAGCCAGTGCCACCTGCTCAGTGCTGAATGGCCATGCAGGACAGAGGTGGGCACTGGAGGGTTGCCAGAGCCAGTGCCACCTGCTCAGTGCTGGACAAAAATACAGGGCAGAGGTGGGCACTGGATGGTTCCCAGAGTCAGTGCCACATGCTCAGTGCTGGATGGCAACGCAGGACAGAGGTGGGCACTGGAGGGTTGCCAGAGCCAGTGCCACCTGCTCAGTGCTGGATGACCATGCAGGGCAAAGGTGGGCACTGGAGGGCACCTAGAGCCAGTGCCACCTGCTCAGTGCTGGACAAAAATACAGGGCAAAGGTGGGCACTGGATGGTTCCCAGACTCAGGGCCTCTTGCTCAGTGCTGGATGACAATGTGTGGCAGAGGTGGGTACTGGAGGATTCCCAGGGCCAGTGCCGCCGGCTCAGTGCTGGATGACCATGTGGGACAGAGATGGGCACTGGAGGATTCCCAGAGCCAGTGCCACCTGCTCAGTGCTGGATAACAATGTGGGGTAGAGAGTGGGCACTAGAAGGTCCCAGAGCTAGTGCCACCTGCTCAGTGCTGGACAAAAATACAGGGCACCGGTGGGCACTGGATGGTTCCCAGAGTCAGTGCCACATGCTCAGTGCTGGATGGCAATGCAGGACAGAGGTGGGCACTGGAGGGTTACCAGAGCCAGTGCCACCTGCTCAGTGCTGGATGACAATGCAGGGCAAAGGTGGGCACTGAAGGGCACCTAGCCTAGAGCCAGTGCCACCTGCTCAGTGCTGGATGACCATGCAGGGCAAAGGTGGGCACTGGAGGGCGCCTAGAGCCAGTGCCACCTGCTCAGTGCTGGGCCAAAATACAGGGCAAAGGTGGGCACTGGATGGTTCCCAGAGTCAGTGCCACATGCTCAGTGCTGGATGGCAATGCAGGACAGAGGTGGGCACTGGAGGGTTGCCAGAGCCAGTGCCACCTGCTCAGTGCTGGATGACAATGCAGGGCAAAGGTGGGCACTGAAGGGCACCTAGCCTAGAGCCAGTGCCACCTGCTCAGTGCTGGATGACCATGCAGGGCAAAGGTGGGCACTGGAGGGCGCCTAGAGGTAGTGCCACCTGCTCAGTGCTGGACAAAAATACAGGGCAGAGGTGGGCAGTGGATGGTTCCCAGAGTCAGTGCCACATGCTCAGTGCTGGATGGCAATGCAGGACAGAGGTGGGCACTGGAGGGTTGCCAGAGCCTGTGCCACCTGCTCAGTGCTGGATGACAATGCAGGGCAAAGGTGGGCACTGAAGGGCACCTAGCCTAGAGCCAGTGCCACCTGCTCAGTGCTGGATGACCATGCAGGGCAAAGGTGGGCACTGGAGGGCGCCTAAAGCCAGTGCCACCTGCTCAGTGCTGGACAAAAATACAGGGCAGAGGTGGGCACTGGATGGTTCCCAGAGTCAGTGCCACATGCTCAGTGCTGGATGGCAATGTAGAACAGAGGTGGGCACTGGAGGGTTGCCAGAGCCAGTGCCACCTGCTCAGTGCTGGATGACAATGCAGGTCAAAGGTGGGCACTGAAGGGCACCTAGCCTAGAGCCAGTGCCACCTGCTCAGTGCTGGATGACCATGCAGGGCAAAGGTGGGCACTGGAGGGCACCTAGAGCCAGTGCCACCTGCTCAGTGCTGGACAAAAATACAGGGCAGAGGTGGGCACTGGATGGTTCCCAGAGTCAGTGCCACATGCTCAGTGCTGGATGGCAATGCAGGACAGAGGTGGGCACTGGAGGGTTGCCAGAGCCAGTGTCACCTGCTCAGTGCTGGATGACAATGCAGGGCAAAGGTGGGCACTGGAGGGCACCTAGAGCCAGTGCCACCTGCTCAGTGCTGGACAAAAATACAGGGCAGAGGTGGGCACTGGATGGTTCCCAGAGTCAGTGCCACATGCTCAGTGCTGGATGGCAATGCAGGGCAGAGGTGGGCACTGGAGGTTTGCCAGAGTCAGTGCCACCTGCTCAGTGCTGGATGACAATGCAGGGCAAAGGTGGGCACTGAAGGGCACCTAGCCTAGAGCCAGTGCCACCTGCTCAGTGCTGGATGACCATGCAGGGCAAAGGTGGGCACTGGAGGGCACCTAGAGCCAGTGCCACCTGCTCAGTGCTGGACAAATATACAGGGCAGAGGTGGGCACTGGATGGTTCCCAGAGTCAGTGCCACATGCTCAGTGCTGGATGGCAATGCAGGACAGAGGTGGGCACTGGAGGGTTGCCAGAGCCTGTGCCACCTGCTCAGTGCTGGATGACAATGCAGGGCAAAGGTGGGCACTGAAGGGAACCTAGCCTAGAGCCAGTGCCACCTGCTCAGTGCTGGATGACCATGCAGGGCAAAGGTGGGCACTGGAGGGCGCCTAAAGCCAGTGCCACCTGCTCAGTGCTGGACAAAAATACAGGGCAGAGTTGGGCACTGGATGGTTCCCAGAGTCAGTGCCACATGCTCAGTGCTGGATGGCAATGCAGGACAGAGGTGGGCACTGGAGGGTTGCCAGAGCCAGTGCCACCTGCTCAGTGCTGGATGACAATGCAGGTCAAAGGTGGGCACTGAAGGGCACCTAGCCTAGAGCCAGTGCCACCTGCTGAGCGCTGGATGACCATGCATGGCAAAGGTGGGCACTGGAGGGCACCTAGAGCCAGTGCCACCTGCTCAGTGCTGGACAAAAATACAGGGCAGAGGTGGGCACTGGATGGTTCCCAGAGTCAGTGCCACATGCTCAGTGCTGGATGGCAATGCAGGACAGAGGTGGGCACTGGAGGGTTGCCAGAGGCCAGTGCCACCTGCTCAGTGCTGGATGACAATGCAGGGCAAAGGTGGGCACTGGAGGGCACCTAGAGCCAGTGCCACCTGCTCAGTGCTGGACAAAAATACAGGGCAGAGGTGGGCACTGGATGGTTCCCAGAGTCAGTGCCACATGCTCAGTGCTGGATGGCAATGCAGGACAGAGGTGGGCACTGGAGGGTTGCCAAAGCCAGTGCCACCTGCTCAGTGCTGGATGACAATGCAGGGCAAAGGTGGTCACTGAAGGGCACCTAGCCTAGAGCCAGTGCCACCTGCTCAGTGCTGGATGACCATGCAGGGCAAAGGTGGGCACTGGAGGGCACCTAGAGCCAGTGCCACCTGCTCAGTGCTGGACAAATATACAGGGCAGAGGTGGGCACTGGATGGTTCCCAGAGTCAGTGCCACATGCTCAGTGCTGGATGGCAATGCAGGACAGAGGTGGGCACTGGAGGGTTGCCAGAGCCAGTGCCACCTGCTCAGTGCTGGATGACAATGCAGGGTAAAGATGGGCACTGAAGGGCACCTAGCCTAGAGCCAGTGCCACCTGCTCAGTGCTGGATGACCATGCAGGGCAAAGGTGGGCACTGGAGGGCACCTAGAGCCAGTGCCACCTGCTCAGTGCTGGACAAAAATACAGGGCAGAGGTGGGCACTGGATGGTTCCCAGAGTCAGTGCCACATGCTCAGTGCTGGATGGCAATGCAGGACAGAGGTGGGCACTGGAGGGTTGCCAGAGCCTGCGCCACCTGCTCAGTGCTGGATGACAATGCAGGGCAAAGGTGGGCACTGAAGGGCACCTAGCCTAGAGCCAGTGCCACCTGCTCAGTGCTGGATGACCATGCAGGGCAAAGGTGGGCACTGGAGGGCGCCTAAAGCCAGTGCCACCTGCTCAGTGCTGGACAAAAATACAGGGCAGAGGTGGGCACTGGATGGTTCCCAGAGTCAGTGCCACATGCTCAGTGCTGGATGGCAATGCAGGACAGAGGTGGGCACTGGAGGGTTGCCAGAGCCAGTGCCACCTGCTCAGTGCTGGATGACAATGCAGGTCAAAGGTGGGCACTGAAGGGCACCTAGCCTAGAGCCAGTGCCACCTGCTCAGTGCTGGACGACCATGCAGGGCAAAGGCGGGCACTGGAGGGCACCTAGAGCCAGTGCCACCTGCTCAGTGCTGGGCAAAAATACAGGGCAGAGGTGGGCACTGGATGGTTCCCAGAGTCAGTGCCACATGCTCAGTGCTGGATGGCAATGCAGGACAGAGGTGGGCACTGGAGGGTTGCCAGAGCCAGTGCCACCTGCTCAGTGCTGGATGACAATGCAGGGCAAAGGTGGGCACTGGAGGGCACCTAGAGCCAGTGCCACCTGCTCAGTGCTGGACAAAAATACAGGGCAGAGGTGGGCACTGGATGGTTCCCAGAGTCAGTGCCACATGCTCAGTGCTGGATGGCAATGCAGGGCAAAGGTGGGCACTGGAGGGCACCTAGAGCCAGTGCCACCTGCTCAGTGCTGGACAAAAATACAGGGCAGAGGTGGGCACTGGATGGTTCCCAGAGTCAGTGCCACCTGCTCAGTGCTGGATGACAATGCAGGGCAAAGGTGGGCACTGGAGGGCGCCTAAAGCCAGTGCCACCTGCTCAGTGCTGGACAAATATACAGGGCAGAGGTGGGCACTGGATGGTTCCCAGAGTCAGTGCCACATGCTCAGTGCTGGATGGCAATGCAGGACAGAGGTGGGCACTGGAGGGTTGCCAGAGCCTGTGCCACCTGCTCAGTGCTGGATGACAATGCAGGGCAAAGGTGGGCACTGAAGGGCACCTAGCCTAGAGCCAGTGCCACCTGCTCAGTGCTGGATGACCATGCAGGGCAAAGGTGGGCACTGGAGGGCGCCTAAAGCCAGTGCCACCTGCTCAGTGCTGGACAAAAATACAGGGCAGAGGTGGGCACTGGATGGTTCCCAGAGTCAGTGCCACATGCTCAGTGCTGGATGGCAATGCAGGACAGAGGTGGGCACTGGAGGGTTGCCAGAGCCAGTGCCACCTGCTCAGTGCTGGATGACAATGCAGGTCAAAGGTGGGCACTGAAGGGCACCTAGCCTAGAGCCAGTGCCACCTGCTCAGTGCTGGATGACCATGCAGGGCAAAGGTGGGCACTGGAGGGCACCTAGAGCCAGTGCCACCTGCTCAGTGCTGGACAAAAATACAGGGCAGAGGTGGGCACTGGATGGTTCCCAGAGTCAGTGCCACATGCTCAGTGCTGGATGGCAATGCAGGACAGAGGTGGGCACTGGAGGGTTGCCAGAGCCAGTGCCACCTGCTCAGTGCTGGATGACAATGCAGGGCAAAGGTGGGCACTGGAGGGCACCTAGAGCCAGTGCCACCTGCTCAGTGCTGGACAAAAATACAGGGCAGAGGTGGGCACTGGATGGTTCCCAGAGTCAGTGCCACATGCTCAGTGCTGGATGGCAATGCAGGACAGAGGTGGGCACTGGAGGGTTGCCAGAGCCAGTGCCACCTGCTCAGTGCTGGATGACAATGCAGGGCAAAGGTGGGCACTGAAGGGCACCTAGCCTAGAGCCAGTGCCACCTGCTCAGTGCTGGATGACCATGCAGGGCAAAGGTGGGCACTGGAGGGCACCTAGAGCCAGTGCCACCTGCTCAGTGCTGGACAAAAATACAGGGCAGAGGTGGGCACTGGATGGTTCCCAGAGTCAGTGCCACATGCTCAGTGCTGGATGGCAATGCAGGGCAGAGGTGGGCACTGGAGGGTTGCCAGAGCCAGTGCCACCTGCTCAGTGCTGGATGACAATGCAGGGCAAAGGTGGGCACTGAAGGGCACCTAGCCTAGAGCCAGTGCCACCTGCTCAGTGCTGGATGACCATGCAGGGCAAAGGTGGGCACTGGAGGGCAACTAGAGCCAGTGCCACCTGCTCAGTGCTGGACAAAAATACAGGGCAGAGGTGGGCACTGGATGGTTCCCAGAGTCAGTGCCACATGCTCAGTGCTGGATGGCAATGCAGGACAGAGGTGGGCACTGGAGGGTTGCCAGAGCCAGTGCCACCTGCTCAGTGCTGGACAAAAATACAGGGCAGAGGTGGGCACTGGATGGTTCCCAGAGTCAGTGCCACATGCTCAGTGCTGGATGGCAATGCAGGACAGAGGTGGGCACTGGAGGGTTGCCAGAGCCAGTGCCACCTGCTCAGTGCTGGATGGCAATGTGGGGCAAAGATGCGTTCTGGAGTTTCACCGAGTCAGCAACCAAGCTATGTGCTGGATGACCATAAGGGCAGCAGAAGGCACGGGAGTCCCTGCGGGGCAGTCAAATGCACCAGAAGTGGGAATCCAATGTTTAATTCCATCCATGCCTGGTGTCGCTGAGGGGCGGCAAGGGGCAATAGATATAGGAATCAAAGGGTTAGTGCACCCAGCACTGGTGGCTGTTGTACCCTGAGGGGCAAAGGGAGACAATGAGACAGTTTCAGCAGTACAAATGCCAGGTGAGAGTTTGGGTATGGACATCAGGAGGTGCCCACCACTAAGTTTCAACCCTACAAAGATCTGCTGATCAGGTCAGAAGGCAGTCAGTAGGAGGAACATCGCAGAGAGGGCCTGTTCTTGAAAATGTCTGGACACCTCACTTCCAGGCCACAAAGACCTTAGAAGGCAGCTTGTGGGCTAGTTTTGGGGTCTTCAGTTAGGAGTCCTTGTCACTGATGCTCACCCAGCTTTACCCCACTTCATACTGGTGGAAAGTTGAATCAAGCATTTATTTGTGTGTTTAAAGTGCACACTGCAATATACATCCCTTCTTAGTTCTTAGGAGCGTTTAGAGCTGAACTTGATAACATCTAGAATTCAATTATGGGGATGCCCACTCTCTCCCCCCACCCACCACACACAATCCTGGCCGGCTTCCACTTGATCCCACAATGCATCTGTTCCATCCTTGTATTTTATCAGCTTCTCAATGTCGACATCTGTCATCTTTCATGTCCTGGGTGTTAGTCTTAGCAGTGCCCAGTGGTGGTGTGAGTTATGATAGCTTTCCTTACCATGACTGGTGAATTTCTGGGGTTTTTCGGTTTTACTTGTAACCATAACGTTCCTTTAACAAAGTTTTTTCAGTGAATTTCATAGGTTTCTATTAGTGCAACTTAATCATAACGTCCCTTTAACAACGTTTTTTAGTGAATTTCATGTTTTTTAGTTTCAACAAACAATTTTATTAGGTTTTACAACAATCAGGTACATATTATCATCAGACATATAGTCATCAACAACCGTGGTTGCGCATCGTTCGATTGTTGCCTTAGAGGCCGCCCTCTGTAGGTGTTGATAGGTCGCCTTGGTCGTGCTTCTGCGTTTAGTATCTCTTCCCTGCAACCCCCCATGCTCCACAAGTGTCAAGGCTTAGGGCCCTCCACCTCGCGTTAGGCCGTGTTCATAAATCAGACCAGATCAGAGTCAGCGCGTGAGGGGTGGTCTTTTGGAGAGAGCTGGGTATTTATCGGCGTAGTCCATAAATGGGGCCCACACATTTAGAAAATTGTTCAGGCGACCCATGCTTATTGCTATAACCTTCTCCGCAACAACGATCTCCCAACATTTTGACCAACATAGGTGAATTGATGCCCCCTCAGCGTTTTTCCAGAGCCGGGTTAATGCTGCTTTCGCTGCTAGGAGCAGGTGGGTGCACAGACGTGAGACGTGGACAGTGAGCGGAAATTCCCCCCCTCCCGTCTCTCCCAGAAGAATTATTCCGGGGTCCCAGGGGAAGGTGATCCCAGTTAGTTCGCTGATGTGACCCACCACTTCCCTCCAGTACCTTTGAATGCTAATTTCCTACAATTTACTAATATCATACTTACCCCAATATAGCAACATTTGTCTCCAATTTCAAAGTTTCACCTTACAACACTGCCATTCCACCACCTCCTAGCATAACTTTTAACACTTCTATACACTTTTTCCACTGTTTTTTTTGTGTTCGTCAACCTCTGCGAACATCTGACGTCATTGCAGACTTTTCAGACAGTGGGCCTCATTAGGACCCTGGCGGAGAGGGTTTTACGCCAGCGTAGTGCATGGCGTACCTCTCCGCCATACTACGAGTTCCCGTAGCGCCATGGAGGTTTTCTCCGCCTGGTTTTACCAGCCGGAGAAAACCATGGCGCTACGGGACCTCGTTGTTAATTACGCCACCGTATTTTACGGTGGCGTAATTAACTCCTTCCCCACTCCCATTATACCCTATGGGGCAAGAATGGGAATGGGGAAGGGCAGAATGGGGATTGGGGATTTACCGCTCCGCCGAGGTCGGAATGGGGCGGTAAATCCGCCAACCCCCATGGCGCTATCGGCGGCTTTCCGCCATGCTTCGCGGTGCATTTAGCACCGCGAAATCCGCCTGGGTCCTAATGAGGCCCAGTGTCACTAGACATTGCGCGTGCAGCATGATGACGTGCTCGCGAACGCGTGCGCACTTCGCGATCGGGTTCATGCTTCAGAACTGCATTATCTGCTGATCTAGGAACTTTCAAGCTCAAAATGTACCCTTGCGCAGCTCCTACATTACTCATTATCCATTAACAATCTAGCACAGAGCACATACTTGGAAGAACATTTGCAAAACTGCTATTCATCTGAAAAATGGCATCCGATATTACCATCCCTCCTCCCGAAGAGCCACCACCAGCTGGAGGACATAGACAACAAAAAAAAGTGCAGTACTTCCAAAGACAATGAAGAGGACCAAGAAGATGAGGTAGAGGAAGTGCCTCCCTCTAGCACCCAGAGAGAATCATGGGTGTGGCAGTTCTTTGCCACTTTTGGGAATGTACAAAAGGCTAAAGCTACCAAAGTGAAATGCACTCAGTCGCGGACTACCTGGACAGTACTCCAATGGGGCCACCACCATGCGCCGCCACACCAAATCCAACCACCGCAAGGCTCTCAGAAAGGTTGTTCCTTTGTTAGCAAGTAGTAGGCTGTTTTCGTCCACCTAAACTTCCTCAACCAATACTGTAACCACACAGCCTACTTCTGTGGGTCACAAAATCCCACCAGCTACCTTGGAAGCAATAAACTAGGCGGTTGATCCATATCTTTTTCAAAGACAACAGTACGCTGTATATACTGCATAACACCACTCTGCAGAGGGTGCAATTTCGAAGTGCTTTTGAAGCTGTAATCAAGGAGCATGAGAAACACTACCCCCTATCTCAGATATAACACACATGCAACATCTTCCCCTGTCCACCAGCCCCTCCATATTAGTGGTTGGGTCCGCTTCCCTCATTTCCCTCCCACCTTACTTTCTGACCTCTCCTGCAAAAAAAGAACGAAAACAACAATCTTATAGACTCCATCTACTTTACATTTCCCAGTAAAGTACATAGACTCCATAGGTTTTCCAACATTTCCATTAGCATTTTGTGTTATGCTAATGGGAATAATGTGGCGTTCATCCCCCATTCCAGGGGATGGAATGGGGGATAGCGGCCGGTAGCCCAAGTTATCGGCCCAAGCGAAGCGAGGGCATACAGCCATGCCCCCAAGAATCTGGCCACTGGCCACAAACACCACAATACAATGAAACCATATAACAAGTACGTACAATACACATAATACACATTCAATTAACAGGGCTCACCTAAAACCACCTGCAATCTAAATCATGTACACAGACACCACATGTGAATGCCGACTGGGCGGCACCTGCACACAAAGGTGGACACATCAAAGAGCACTATGGGCCTCATTACGACCCAGGCAGAGGACCATAGTGCTATTAGCACCATGGTCTATGCCGTTGTCCGCCATGGCGGAATGGGGAATTACCACCCCATTTCGAGGTTGGCGGGGCGGTAATTCGCCATGCTGCCATGGCCCTTCCCCATTCCCATTTAAGCCCCATAGGGCTCAATGGGAATGGGGAAGGCGCTAAGTACTGTGCCGCAAATTGCGGCACTGTACTTAGCACCAAGGTCCCTTTGCGGGTCCCTACTTTAACGGCTGGTAAAACCAGCCATTAAGGTTGGGTCCCGCAAAGGGACCTCGTAATTAGGCGCTAATAGGTTAACGGCGCCACAGCCTTTTACGGCGCTGTTAACCCATTAGCGCCTGGGTCGTAATGAGGCCCTATGTGTATAGGCGCGTTACAAATGCCATATCATATCATATCATATCACTATCCTCAATTGTCCTACTATCTTAAATACCATACACACTTCAATTATATCATTCCACCGTATTACAAACACGGTGCACTCCCCCTATCGTATCTATAATAAATATCCACATATTACTATACTGTATATGGCCAGTGGCCATAACCATCACAATAGAATTAAACCATACAATGCACCTTCAAATAACAAAACTAGCCCTGAACTCCCTTCAATTGAAATGATGTCCGCGGGCACCAAAATTGGCCACAGACTCGGCAGCACCTGCACACCCTTTTCTCGCCTATAAAAACAGCTCCATATCATTTTTATTCCACTCCTGAACGCTTTCCAGGCCCTCTTTTGGCATCAAATAACCACAAATGTGTTTTCCAAACTGCTCGCTCACAGCGTTGCCTGTGGACTAGCACTGTGTCCACGGACTCAGCGGCACCTGCACCCACTTTTTTCACCTATGAATACAGCTGCATCTCAACTAAATTCCACCCCCACACCATTTCCAGGTCCTCTGTCAACCACCAAATAACCCCAAATGTGTTTTCCAGACTTTTTCCCCATCGTGCTATCCGTGGACACTGGTCGCTGTCCAAGAATCCAACATGGCAACCGTTCCCAAAAATATTACGCACCTTATGTTTTTCACAACCCAGTCAGTGGGTGTGTGTACGATGTCTGCGGACAGCACGCCACCCCCTGAATGGCCCAGATGTGTCCACGGACCCATAATAGGGAAGTGAATCCGTGGACCAGCCCCAGGCATCACTATTTTTTTTTAACTGATATTTGCCAATTTTTTTAAAAACTGGGCTCACACCCAATTTACAAAAGCACTCTTTCTGGACCAAACTGCCACTCCTGGCACAAATTTGGTGACAATCCGTCCATCGGTTTGGGCTATAGGCATGAGCAAAAACTGTTTTCCATTGCGTCTATGAGGATTTCCACACATTTTGGAACCCCCCTATAACTTTGCCCCCCCCCTGGACAAAACCGCCCCAAACTTCACAGAAACATTCCGAGGAGGCCATATACTTTATTGCAACATTTGGTGAGGATTTGTCCCGGTGGGGCAAAGTTATAAGCCACCCAAAAAGTGCTCTTCCTATGGGGTGAGCAACTTAACCATAACTACAGGGCTGCTACTGCAGGCCCTGTAATATATATATATATATATATATAGGCCATCTACCCTGACATAGGGCCTCAAGGGCCTCATTACACGGAAGGCGGTGAGCCATGGCGCTATTAGCGCCATGGCTCATGCCGGTAAAATACCGGCACCGCCTTGGTGGAAAGGGGATTTACCGCCCCATTCCAAGGTTGGAGGGGCGGTAAATCCCCCTTCCACCATTGCCCTTCCCCATTCCCATTTCTGCCCCATAGGGCTCTATGGGAATGGGGAAGGCGCTAATTACGGCACCGCAATTTTGCGGTGCCGTAATTAGCTCCGAGGTACCTTAGCGGGTTGGTTTTTAACACCTGCAAAAAGCAGGCGTTAAAGCACCAACCCGCTAAGGGACCTCGTAGTAAGGCGGTAATGGTTAACGGTCACCGTTACCATTAACGCTGGCCGTTAACCATTACCGCCTTCCGTGTAATGAGGCCCATAGACTCTGTCATTTCCCCAGTTCGAAATATCCTCTTGTCCTCCATCCCAGCTGGGTCAGATGTTTTAAAACCTACGATACCCGGCCCTGCTGGTGGCATTGCCACTCCAATCCAAAATACAGAGCCCAGCCCGCCCTTGATAAGGGCGCTGGGGGGTGGGATCATGTTGGCAGAGAACAATTTATTTATACCACTCGCAAGAAACCCTAATGTACATAAAGACAAGGTCGCAGAACACGCATTTTAGCAAAGGTCATCAGCCGAATGCTAATCCTACCTCCCTACCCGTACACAGCGGAATGATTGTCACTCACACACTGGATCCAGCCAATGAGGGTGCCTTAATGAAATGTAAATGTAATTGCAATCAATCACGTACTAAGAGAAGTGGCGTTTATCAAGAAACTACTTCTGCCTATTTAGAAGGCCACGGAGAAGGTGGTGCTATAGAGGTTCAACAACCGTGTCCGGAGGCTGCTATAAGGGGCCCCCGGTTATTGCTTGAGAAACCTACCAGCACCCTATCACCTACACTCAATCAGAAAGTTCCAACTGGCACCAGCAACCCCCCTTCTGAGAAGCGCCTTCTGATGCAGCCCACTTCCAGCTCCTCTGCTGAACCCCCAAACCTACAGTATAAGACTGTCCAAACGTTCCCATGGGTTGCGCATGGGACGGCCGGCTGGGGTGAAAGCAAAGTTTAGTGAAGATTCATCCTGGGGGTGGGGGGAATTTATAAGCCACCCAAAAAGTGCTCTTCCTATGGGTTTAGAAACGTAACCATAGCTACAGGACCCCTACCACAGGCCCTCTAATATATATATATATATATGTTTCGCGGCCCACGGTAGTGGCCGTGTAGTTATGGTTAAGTTGCTGTTTCCATAGGAAGAGCACTTTTTGGGCGGCCTATAACTCCTCTCCCCCTGGACGAATCCTCACCAAACTTTGCAAAAGAAGTATATGGCCCACTCTGAATATTTTTGCAAAGTTTGGTGATGTTTGGTCCAGGAGGGGTAAAGTTATAGGGGGGTCCCAAAACATTTTCTTTCCCCAATGACTGAATGGGGGAAAACTTTGCGCACGGCTACAGGCGAAAACGCTGGACGGATTTGCACCAAATTTGAGGCAGTGGCAGGGGCTTGGGCTTTCGATACGTCCGCCATGTTTACTTTGTTTTCTGTTGAACGCGACCATCGGCGCTAACATACGTAAACGAAGAAGGCATCACTGCACTTACAAAACATATGGAACACTGTTTCGAAAGGTGAGCGTTAATCAGACATGGTAGTAGAAAGTCAAACATTGCAGTATTCTTGTTAGCACTGGCATAGGGTACAGTGGGACTTGCTACTCCTTGTACGACATGAACTTACCTCGTCCATTTTATAATCCACAAACAACATTACTGCGGTCAGAGTGGCGGGAATCTGAGGCAGCCACCTGCTCTATTTCGTACAATAGCCCTTTTTCACGTGCACGCCAGTAGCGGTTCTCATAAATAGACGCTGATATGTTTTTGCAAAATGAGAATGTATTTGCATTTGGAGTGAAGGCCACTGCATTTTCTCTTTTCAACACGAGCTCAGTACGGCCGCATATTTTTCGACACCCATAAGGGTCCCTTGTTTTTTAAACTTGAAGTACAGGGAAAGAGTAGAAAGAATGTAGGGTGCAACATTTTGAAAAACATATCATTTGATAAGGCTATGCTTCAAAAACGTTTGCACCGACCATGAGAAAGTAGTTCCCGAACAGGCAGTCTTCCAGATACACTAGTGTCTGACTACAGCAAACGCAATGGAGGCGCCGCTCCACATCATGTAAGTGTATTTTTGCCACCTAAATTCCGAATTGACGTTATGTTTTAGTTTGTAAAAAAAAAAAATGATTCCCTAAAGTTTTACAAGTGTTATGTGGCGTTGCAATTTTTTCCCTGTTATGGACTTTGCACATTGTCGCTGTTTGTAGGGTGGCACTACATTTCCCCAAATTAAAATAATATTTAATAAGAAAGGTATGTGTTACAATTTTGTTTTGTGCAGAGGTTGTGCAGTGATACACGTTTTATTTCCCCTTCCACCACGCAGCTACTTCCAAAGAAAAATTGTATTATTAATAACGAAGTTCCAGCTTTCTGTGCCATTCGAGTTATTTTTCCAATTATGGACATTGCACATTGTCGCCGTCCCTAGGGTCCCACTACATTTCCTCATATTGCATACATTTTGTTACTGAAAATGTTATGTAGTACAACTGTGGTTTATCCAAAGGTTGTGTATTCATACATCTTTTCATTCACATTTCCTCCTCAGATACTTTCTTCCCCATTGTGATTGTCATGGATTACAGATGCCAAGTGACGGGTGTTTTAACCGTCAAATGCAACTGTTTATAATCGGCTGTCTCAGCATTATAATTCAGTGGGATGATCGTGTGGGCCCTTTGTGTTCTTACGCTGCTGTCGCTGTAAGAAGTAACATTCCATACTTTCTGGTGCTGTAGATCACAGCAGTTGACGTCGTCTTGCACATCAATGTGGGAGGAAAATGACTATTGTGTCGGCAACGCTTACTTTCTGTGTGTGGCAAAAAACAACGTGACCTTTAACATTATTAATGTCGACCAAAGAGACAAACTTAATACTTCTATGGAAAAGCGATTAGTGCTATCTTTTCACACAGTTCATTGTGAAACAAAACTTCTTTACTATTTGTATAAGGAGATGATTTTGCTCACTTTATTGTGAAATAAAAGTACTGGGCAAATTTTTAAATGTTAGTCTTTTCTTTACAAATTTACTCTCTGTTTGTACAATGTGGCATGCTACGTTGCAGGTCATAATGTGTTCTTTTGTAGGTGCTACATCACGGCACGCACATCCATATGGACGCATTTGTTTAAGCTGCCAAGGAATGTTATGGAGAAAGGTACTCCATACCACTTGCATTGGCTACGGGAGGGTCAGGCCCATCTCATATGCATTAGTGCCGTCAGGCCAATTTCTGTCACCGTCAACCCAATTTCTGTCACCCAGATGCCCTAAGCACAGAACTGTTTGTACAATAATATATGGTTACACCCTCCCAATACACATATCTTTACACCTTTCCGCCTGTGTCAATTACAAAATTTTGTGTCGAAAGGTGAGTGGTAATGGTGTTGCATCCAGTATTTCTGACGTCATTGCGCTTCGCATCACAGAGTTTGTTTGGTATTTTATGGCAACGTAAGTACAGTACTCCTTTGCTGTTTTTACGCACATTTTTACAGAAAAAAATGAGTACATGTACAACACATGTATGTAAAGGACAATGACAAAGACTGAAAAGCTTTGTGTTCTGCATGTGATAGTCTTTTCATATTTAACGGTACAGCTTCCGTCTCTGTGGGGAAGCCTCTATGTGTGGGTAGTGCCCACAATGTCGGGGATATGGCTACTGCCCTTTACTGCAAGGGAGAGAACATTGCATTGAGGTCGCCATGTCCACCAGGGACTGGCTTTCTGGTAAAAGTCTTGCTCATAACCACATATTTATCAAGGAACACAAATGTGGTGCTGCCATAACGGTAACACAGTTTCTTTTTTGCTTTATGCAGCCTGCAATGGAAAGCGAAGAAGGCTTTCTATCCAATGCTGGTCTTCCCTTTGTATGTTGGCCATCTTGAAAAAGGATTTGTTTTCTTCAGTGGGAACACCGGAGGCGTTCCGGTTGAAGACGAAAAATCCTCTTGGTACGACGAATTACTGCTGTAAAATCTCGATTGCCAATGGCATTCATCCCCCACTCTTTGGGGAGGAATGGGGGTGAATGATCCAGAAACGTTGGTATGCACTCTTGCTTATATTGGGCCTCATTACACGGAAGGCGGTAAGGGTTAAGGGTCACCGGTAATGGTACCAGTGACCGTTAACCCTTACCGCCTTACTACGAGGTCCCTTTGCGGGTTGGTACTTTAACGCCTGCTTTTTAGCAGGCGTTAAAAACCAACCTGCAAAGGGACCAGGGTGCTAATTACGGTACCACAATTTGCGTTACCGTAATTAGCACCTTCACCATTCCCATTATGCCCTATGCGGCAAAAATGGGAATGGGGAAGGGCAATGGGGGAAGGGGGAATTACCGCCCCGCCAACCTTGGAATAGGGTGGTAATTCCCCTTTCCTCCAAGGCGGTGCCGGTATTTTACCGACATGGACCAAGGTGCTAATAGCACCTTGGTCCACCGCCTACCGTGTAATGAGGCCCATTGTGTTTCACACTTGCATTGTGGAGTTCTGTGGTGGAAATGTTGCAGTTAGAAGTTCTTACAACAATACCCAATGTATTTACGCACTATCAACCAGTTACACATGTCATTGTGAAGTGTGTATGACTGTTCGAACACCCCCCCATGCTATAGCATATGACAATGTGGAATTCTTCAAAAGGTGGGCAGTTACTTCAAATGTTCCTTTACAGTCGTATGTTTGCGTGTTACTATTGGAACCCTGATAAATGTAGTTGAACATTTTTATTACAGTAATTTTATGATGCATTTATGTTACTAAAAACCTATGGCATTCAGTTAAAAAAGTTTTTTACAGAGAGGTTATGGTTACGTTGCCCTCCCAAAAACCTGTAAAATTCACTACAAAAAAAACTTTGTTGAGGGGACGTTATGGTTAAGTTGCCCTACTAAAAACCTGTGCACTTCACTAAAGAAAAATCTTCGCCCTCCCCATTGTGGTTCAAATTAAAAACGAAAAACCCCTGAAATTTGCCAGTTATGGGAGATTGAGCCCCCTTACTTGCCAACGCCTCTGTGCACTGCTACCACTAACACCCACAACATGAAAGCTGTCCTCTGAAATGTCACTAATGACATCACTGACAACATCACATGTTTAGCCTATTTGTTTTCGTTTCCTGCCATATATATATATATGTACATTCAGTAAAAAAACTTTGTTAAAGGGATGTTATACTTCCCAGTGAAACCAAAAAACACTGCATATTCTCCCATTATGGAAAACTAAGCAACCATAACTGCCCGCACACCTGTGCACTGCTAACACTAACACCCAGGACAAGAAAGATTGTCAAATGGGAAATTATATTGTGCCTCCTATTACAACGAATATGTGTATATTGGCCCACGCCAAGCTGCTTATAAGCCACTTGCGAAGAAATCCGTGTTGCAAGGTCCTGACCTTAGAATCAATGTAAGTCGCCATTTTAGGTCAATCCGCCATTTTAGGTTCTCTCTGTAAAGTCACCCTGTGAGTTAAAATGGTGGACGATGTCATCCCGAAATACAACATGGCCGTCTTGACCTCTGTGTGTAATTAATATGTAACTTGCCTGCAGGCCACTTGTTGGGGTCGTGAACTGAGACCTTGTCCTTCGCTGACCTGTGTGTAAAGGATTACTCGCACCAATTAAACTAATCCGCAAGCATATGTTAAGAACAATGTATTCAAATACTGAACTGAGAACACTTGTTTAACTATATTGTATTAATGTTTGAGAAGACCTGTATGTGAAATCCCAAAATACACAGTTGCCGTGTAGGCTTGTTGACGTATGTATTAAAGGCAAACTAGTTGCATGTGGATATGCGAACTCGGCATGAACCCTAGATCAGTAATGTATTAGAGGAATATTAACCCGAAGTAGGGTTGGACATCATGTTTGCAAATGGTATAAAAGCGACAAATTCTAATGTACAGCGTCTCTCACTGAACACACTGAACCACGCTGGAGTTTGTTGTATTGTACTGAGGGCCGATAGCTATCTGTTACTTTTCTTGGAAAACTGTTCAGTATAAAATAAAAATCTTTGTTCCTTTGTAACCCGTGTTCTGTGCATTTCTTTTTGGGGTACTCAGCCTCGATATTTTGATTTTGTTTTCACAGTTGGCACCCGAATAGGGACCCTCAAAATTGATGGCGGATTATCGAAGGTTGACCGTCGCTATCAGACTGGGATCGGACGGTGTGATAAAATAAGGGGCCCCTTCTGAACGAGATGCAACACCTCAGCAGCGCTGCATGACCCGGTCCCTGGACGATTAGCTTGTGGTCCGAGACGGCATCTTGACGAGGCTCCACTTATCGAGGCGGGCAGATTTGCCGAAATCACCAAACACAAGGTAAGATTAGTTAGGTAAGATTCTTTATAATCCGATCGGACCTCCTTAGGAATCGATCAGGTGAGTCGTGACCCGACACTTAAATAATCCTGATAATTTGATTCTGGCGTATTGTATCTGCAGACACAATTATTGACCAGGTAACACCAATAATTTGATATGCCTGGGAAATTGTCTACCTGCTTCAGGGCGTTGTTCCGCAGCGATAGACAATCTTTGGAATTTAGCCGTCCCGGACCACAGGAGGGATCGCCGGCGTGTACTATGTACTGTAAGCATGGCATTGGAAGTATAGTGTTTAATGATATTTGGCACAGACAAACCAGACATGCCTCCGAACTTCAGTGGCCAATCAATGGTAGCTTTGAAATCCCTCGTATTGAGTATTTAGAGTCAATTCTATTAAAGAAAAAGGCTAGACCTGCAGCATTTGATGTTTTGCAGAATTGGAAAAAAGAAGTGTTGCAGCAATTTAAGAGTAGGGAAAAACATGTGCGCCGTCATAAAGCGAACGCGAAAAAGCATTATTGTATGACCAAGATAAACATTCTGAGTCAACTAGGAATATGGATAGGGCTTTCTCACTTGGAATTCAGAAAATCTATCCTTTTAAAGACCTTCATGTTTCCGACGAATTTATTGACAAACTGTTAAATGAACGAAGGCCTGGTGCCTCTGCGCCACCTCCGTATGTTCCTCTTCCTGCTGCTTTGCCTCTTCCTCTTGTTATTCCTGCTCTTCCTAATGTTCCTCTTCCTCCAGTTACTGTTCCTCCACCTATTCCTCCACCCCTTCCTATTGCACCAGTAACATTACCTCCATTGAATTTGCCTGTTCCCTCTCTTCCAAGTGGTCTTGTGCCGCTTGTAGTCGATCAGGGGGCGGGATCAAGGGTTTTCACTCGCAATACTGTACCGCCAGAGAAGAAACCGGATTTGATTGCATGAGCTAAGCATTGTATGGAGAGAGATGATCAAGCTAATGTTTTTGCCACACTTTTTAATATGGATAATTTTTCTGAGAAACATTTTTTTATTGAAGGTTTAGGGATTCATTTATGTGTAATGTGGGGCAAATTAAATAATACAGATCTCACGCAAGGGTTAAGGGATCTAAACACTTTAGCGTTTTCAAGAGACACTGTGGAGAAAGTAAATGAGCATGTCGAGAGGTTATTTGAGTATAGAGAGGAGTTGGAAAGGTCACAGAATGAGGATGACGCGGGGGAAAGTATGTATGTACAGAAACGGTTCCTTCCTTGTCGAAAATCGATATCTGAGGAAGCACGAATTTGTACGCAAGATGCGCTTAGATGGATTTCAGATAGGTCGATAACTCCATTTGAGGTATATGACACATATAGTCAGTATGCGCCAGAAATGCAGAGGAAAGTGATACAGGTAATGATAGAGCACCTACAGGATGATTGTGTAAAAAGAAAGATTAGTTGTCCCACAGAGTTATTGAGTATTTATAAAAGAGCTTTTTCACTTGACACTTCTTCGACTGCTTTAGCGCTCAACTTAGCTCTGTTGCTTAGTAAGCGTTCGGAGTCACCTACTTCGCAGTTGCCTATGAGAGAGGTTCCTCCGACATTTGTCCCGAAGGTTGAGATTGCGGCCGATGCTGCGGCGGGTACAGTCGCTGTGAACATTCCTGCACATTATGTATAACAGTTTGTTCATGTCCCATTCTCAAGACAGGAAGTGAATACTATTAGACAATCTATTCCTGATATTAGGAAAAATCCAACAGGGTTCTATAAAGAAATAGAGTCCGTCTTGCAGTCCTCAGTATTCACCCACGCTAATAATGATTTGTTATTTCCTGTACTCCTTCTCGTAGATTTGTGGAAAAAAGTTAGGACTATAGACGACGTACCAGGGTTGGGAGATACATGGGCGAACATAACTAGATTCGATGGAGAAAGGCCAGCTGGTGAAAGACCGCCCCAGGTAATACTAACTTTGCCTGATGGAATCATTGCAAAATTGAAAACCATAATTCCTGAGAAAATAATTATTTGGGACAAACTTACGGCCTGTGTCCAAGGGAAGTCTGAGGGCGCTACCGAGTTCTTTAATCGGTTTGAACAGGTATTCTCGGATTTCAGCGGACAAGACTTAGGCACAGAGTCTGGGAAAAGATTATTTGTGGACAAATTTGTGCGTGGATTGGTGCCCAACATCCAGTCACAAATGATGTCTTCTGAGAGTGCTTGGCAGGCGAAGTCCCAATCAGAAGTACTGCACATGGCTCAGTACTACTAGAATCGTGTCAACAATGAAAAAGATAGAGTTGACAAACGAAAAGGTGATTTAAAGACTAAAGTATTATTACAGCAAATTGTTAGAGGCCCCAGGGGGGGTACTTTGCAGATTAGAGGTCAGTATGTTCCGCAAGGGAATGTGCCCTTGGGTCCTGTGAACATTAACCATTGCCTATTGTCGACAAGAGGGTCATTGGCGTGCACAATGCCCCGTCCTTCGACAGAGGTCGAATAACACATTTGGAAATATGGGTAGACGATCCAGAGGTAGCCCGGGTGTAGGAAGCCCTGGTAGAGGTCAGTTTGCACAGGATCCTCAGCAACCTTTTTCACAGGATAATCAGACTCCGAGTGTGGATACTAGGAACATATTTGATCATCCTTCTGCTCCATATCTATCTGAAGCGCTTCCTTTTGATGATATTCTGTTTCGTTAGAATTGCCCGAAGCAGGGTTTGGAACCTACACCTATTCCCGTCAATCAGAAAGGTCCCTATGTTGAAATGGTAGTAGGAAATAGGAAACATTAGTTTTTGATAGATACTGGAGCACAGAAGTGTTCCATTGATCATTCACGGGTTCCAAACATTCCACTGTCAGGGCAAACTAATGTTTCTGTAGGGTTTTCTGGCACACCAGTTGTTTGTCCAGTTTCTTCTCCGGTACCTATTTCTTTGGGTCCCTTTATGGACCACTGTCCATTCCTTTTGACTTCAAATTGTGGAGAGAATTTGCTGGGTTTAAATCTATTGAAAGAATTAAATGCAATAATGTATTATTCATACGATGGAGTGCGCTTGACGATTTCACCACAGCAACTTTCTGTCTCTCAATTTTTAACTAGACCTTTGCCGCCAGTATTCAGTGATGTACCAGAGTGCTTATGGGCTGTTTACGACAACGATGTCGGTGTTTTGCAAATTGAGCCTGTTAAGATAGTCTTGAAACATGGAATTGAGCTGCCACGCATTCCCCAGCATAAGATTTCAGTTGAGGGCGAGCAAGCTTTGAAATGCATTGTTTCCGATTTTGTGCATTGCGGGGTGATCGAGGAAATTTCAGGAAGTTTGTGCAATAGTCCGATTTTACTTGTGTACAAGAAAGGCGATAATGCAATTCCATTCCGTTTCATAATTGATTTACGTGCCATTAATAAAGTCGTCGCTCCACAATTTCCAATTGTGCCTGATGTGACGACAATATTGACCATGATTCCAGCTACAGCTACTTACTTTAGTGTTGTGGACCTGAAGAATGCTTTCTTTAGTATTCCTGTACACAAGGATAGAAGATACTTGTTCGCGTTCACCTTAGGGGACGCTCGTTCACATTTACTTGTGCACCTCAAGGTTACACAGAGAGTCCTAGCATCTACAGTAGGGCTTTGAAAGAACAGCTTGATACTCTTGAATTGCCCTTTACTTGTACAATGCTTCAGTATGTTGAAGACTTGCTTTTAGCTGCAGACTCTGAAAGTGCCTGCAAGGATGGCACTGTGTTGTTGCTTATACATCTAGCTAAACATGGTCACAAAGCTTCGCTTAAAAAGTTTCAATATTGTTGCCAGGAGGTCGCCTATTTAGGCTATCTCCTGTCAAAGGAGGGAAGAAGATTGATACCTGAACGTATAAAACACATTTTTGGCATGTCTCTCCCAAATACACAGAAGGAAGTTAGAGTCTTGATAGGTATGGCTTCTTACTGTAGGTTGTGGATCCCGAATTTTTCACTAGTGATCAAACCGTTGTTGGCTTTGACAAAGAAGGGCATTTCTTCGCCATTGCCATGGAACGGGGAACAAATAAATAAATAAACCAGCAATCGTTTGACTTGCTCAAGACTGCATTATGCTCGGCACCAGTTTTGGGCACACCAAACTATGAAAAGGCCTTTGTGTAGTTTGTGCAGGAATGTAATGGATGTGCTTTGGCTGTATTAACGCAGGAACATGGAAGGAAGAATAGGCCGTGCGGTTACTTTCCTTCCGCCATTGATCCTGTAGCATGCGCTTTGCCAAGATGTTTGCGAGCTGTCGCTGCTGCTGCTGCGTCTGTAAAACAGAGCGAGGGAATGGTCCTACGCCATGATCTAACCCTGATGATGCCTCACTCTGTAGATGTTCTACTGAACCGAACCCAAACGCAACACCTCACTTCTGCACAGTTGACGAGATATGAATTGATCTTGTTTGCTCCTCACATCCAATTAAGAGGTGTTGTGTTCTTAATCTGGCTGAATTCCTACCTTTCCCGCAAGGTACTACTTGCGGCGATGAAGAGTCACATGACTGTCTATATACTACCGAACAAGAGACAAAGGGTAAAATTGATTTGAAAGACACTCATTTGAATAATCCGCAAGGAGAACTGTTTTGTGATGGCTCCTGCTTCAAAACTCCCGGATGGTATATCCACAGCTGCTTATGCAATTACCACATTAAGCACGGTCGTGGAAACCAAGAGAATCATGCATGAGATTATAGCATTGACACAAGCTTGTGAACTTTACGAAGGGATTACAGTAAACATATATACTGATAGTCAGTATGCCTTTGGGGTGGTTCACAACTTTGGGAGACTTTGGTCAGAGAGAGGGTTCTTAACTTCACATGGTACCAAAATCCAGCATGGCTCCCTAATAGTACAACTACTCTCAGCGCTTGCGCTCACTACTCAGTTAGCCGTCATGAAATGTGCAGCACATCGAAAGATTAAAGATGACATAGGAAAAGGGAATGCTTTCGCTGATCAGATAGCTAGACAAACTGCTACCGATCTCTTTACGGAGATATATGGGAGACTGTAAATGCCTATGCAATGGACGAGGGTGTTGGGTCTGTACAGGATATCCAAGCGGATGCCACGTTAGAAGAATCCAAGAGGTGGGCTGAAGGCTTGGGGAAACTTGATGATGACGGGTGTTGGGTGGACATAGTTGAAGGGAAATGGCTACTCCCTGACGCTTATGTAATGATGATGGTCATCATGGCCCATGGTCCTACGCATATATGTGCCTAGAAAGTCACGAAAATGTTAGAGAAAGTTTGGGCAAATGACAACATTTCGAAAATTGTCCAGCGCTATGTCCAGGACTGCATGATTTGCCTACAACATAATGTGGGAAAGGGGACAGCAACTCCAAGAGGAAGTTTTGGGCCACCCTCTGTCCCCTTCGAAGTCATCCATTTCGACTTTATTGAAATGGAACGGTGCAACAATATGAAGTACGGATTAGTGGTCATCTGTGTTTTTAGTAAATGGGTTGAGGCTTTCCCTGTCAAAGATGCTACATCCATGACTACTGCTAAACCATGTTAAAAGAATACTTCCCACGGTTCGGGCCACCGAGAGTCATCTGGTCGGACAATGGTCCACATTTTGTCGCTGCTGTAATTCTGCAGATATGTGCGGCATTACAGATCGATAAACGGTTCCATTCGGCCAGACACGCTCAGAGCGCCGGACTAGTAGAAGACACAATGGTATCATCGAGAACAAGCTCGCTAAGATGTATGCCGGCAATAAATTAAAATGGCCGGACGCCTTACCGATCGTGTTATTAGCCATGTGTACAACCCCTCAAACTAAGACTGGGCTCTCTCTATTTGAGGTGGTAATGGGGAGACCTGCCAATATCTGGAACCTTCCTAAATGTAGATCTTTGAGAAATGTTGAAAAGGTATTACTTTCAGATTATTGCAGCCAGTTGACTAAAAACCTGTATTTGATTTATCACCAGGTGCGAGAGGCCTTCCTGCCTTGCACCTCGCTGGCGGGGCCCATTCCAGGTTCTGTTGGTCACAGAGACGGCGGTGCGGGTTTCTGCCAGAAAGAATTGGATCCACGTGTTGCACGTCAAGAAACTTCCTCACTCAGTGCCACACGATACAGAAGAAACAGAACCCTCCGCTAACGCTGCAACCAACAATCCCAAAGCAGTAGATAGCACTGAGAGTGTATCGGAGAATCTTTCTGAGCCTGTGAGGCTTGGGAAACCTGCCATTTTGTCTCCACACTCTCCAAAAGTTGTGCTTCCGGAAACTGCTGTTTCAAATTCGGCATCTTCACTTGCTTCTGATACGTTGCTTCCAATGGGAAGTGACGACACATTATTTCGGGATCAATCAGTACCGGGAAAAGCAAGGTACAATCTGCATTCAAGAAAATAGACTTACGGCACGGTTTTGCTGTGCATCTGATAGACTTACGGCACGGTTCGGCTGTGCATTCGGAGAAGGAAGGGATCATCGAGGGCTTGTTTTTTGCCCAAATTTGAGAAAGGGGATTCTGTTGGCTAGGATTGTGGAAGGACTAAGAAGTTGCACGGGCGGGAGGTCGCCAGCAATGAACATTGGGGGTTTCCGTTTGAAGACTACAATGCCTGCCACCGCTACCGCTCGTATGGGACTTATAAATGATTGTGTGACCAGCCGGGATAATGGACAAAGCACTTGGGCCCCGAAAATGTATTGCTGTGTTTTTATAATAATATTTGGTTTTATAATAGTCACTGTCTTAGGCTTATGGTACCTTGAGGAAACTCATCCTTTAGAGTCCTCGTTACTGACTGAAAATGTACCTACTGTTCCTACTCCCTTTGTACATTTGCATACTCTGTCCCCTAGGGACTCCCAGCATAGACAAAGGTACTACAATAATACTCTGCTACTTATCATCAATGCCACGAATGCCATTTTTAATAATCCAACTGTTGGGTCTGCTCACATTTACCGCAACACAGGGATAAGGGGCTAGGTTGGTATATTCATCCTTTACCTTTGACAACTGCTTGTTATGCTTCTATTAGAGCACTGTTCTTTGGCCGTTGGAACGATAGCATTTCGGGGAACTTTGATGGCACTAATTTGGATAGCTTTGAGAAACGTGTTCTGATTCCCCTGGGATGCTCGCTGTTCGCAAATAGGAGTAAGCTTAACGTTGCTTCTATTAGGCCTTCTGTTAGACTGTCTCGTCCTTTCCAATCTTTGATTTCCTTCAAGATGGCTCTGATAGGCAATAAGGATGCCATGCCTCCTTCTTACACTGATAACCATAGCCCCGATTCAGTTTCTTTCTGCATACAGAGGAATGGTACTCAGTCAATGGGAGATTTTAGAGGTTGTGCCAATGTTGCGAATTTGACTGGGGAAGACAGACCTTTGTACGTAGGTGAACCTGTCTACTTTGTTTGTGGCAATGTAGCATTTCCATGGTTGCCCAGGGATTGGCAGGGAACCTGTTATTTAGGGATCCTGTTACCTGGGGTATTTATAGCTAATACAGTAGAGGTTTCAAAGGCTCATCCACAGCGGGACGAGAATGGTGACACTCTAGTACAGATCTTGGGAGATGTTGCCAAATCATTTGTGCCGTTTTGGGGACAGATAGCGAATTCTGAAGATATCAGAAGACTAGCGAGAGTACTGGAGAGAACCATCAACCGGACCACGGACATACTCTATAATATGACATTAGAACAGAAAGCGATAAGACTATTAGTGCTTCAGAACCGGATGGCATTAGATGTCATTCTGGCTGAACGTGGTGGAGTGTGTAAATTAGTGGGGTCCGCTTGCTGTTTTTTTGTTCCAGATTCTTCCCCAACTATCTTCAAGGCAATACAGAATCTGTACGTCCTTAGTTCAGAAGTGCATGTTCCTGAGGGAAACTGGGATCTTAGCGCTTGGTTCTGGGACTTCTTGCGATCTTGGGGTTGGAAGGTAATTTCGGTCTTACTGATCATTTTGGGAATTCTGTTATTCTTTTTTTGTTGTATCCAGTGTCTACCTAGTATATGTTCGATGCTAGGGGGATGTTGCGCACAAGCGATAGGTACGATAGGACATAAAGTGTATGCCCCAGATAAAACCTCCAAGGAATACGTGTTAAAGGAAATTTTAGCGAATGATCTGATGGCAATAGATATTTCTAACAGCGATTCAGGGTGCATGGACGATGATGCATGGAGTTATTTGCAAGGAGATCCGAAGTAGTTTAGCACTTGGCATAGGCCAAAAGGAGGGTTTGTCAAATGGGAAATTATATCGTGCCTCCTATTGCAACAAATATGTGTATATTGGCCTACGCCAAGCTGCTTATAAACAACTTGCGAAGAAATCCGTGTTGCAAGATCCTGACCTTAGAGTCGCCATTTTAGGTCAATACGCCATTTTAGGTTCTCTCTGTAAAGTCACCCTGTGAGTTAAAATGGTGGACGATGTCATGCCGAAATACAACATGGCCATCTTGACCTCTGTGTGTAATTAATATGTAACTTGCCTGTAGGCCACTTGTTGGGGTCGTGAACTGAGACCTTGTCCTTCGCTGACCTGTGTGTAAAGGATTATTCGCGCCAATGAAACTAATCTGCGAGCATATGTTAAGAACAATGTATTCAAATACTGAACTGAGAACACTTGTTTAACTACATTGTATTAATGTTTGAGAAGACCTGTATGAGAAATCCCAAAATACACAGTTGCCGTGTAGGCTTGTTGACGTATGTATTAAAGGTAAACTAGTTGCATGTGGCTATGCAAACACAGCATGAACACTAGATCAGTAATGTATTAGAGGAATATTAACCCTAAGTAGAGTTGGACATCATGTTCGCAAATGGTATAAAAGAGCGACGAATTCTAATGTACAGCGTCTCTCACTGAACACACTGAACCACGCTGGAGTTTGTTGTGTTGTACTGAGGGCCGATAGCTATTTGTTACTTTACTTGGAAAACTGTTCAGTATAAAATAAAAATCTTTGCATGTTCCTTTGTAACCCGTGTTCGGTGTATTTCCTTTTGGGGTACTCAGCCTCGATATTTTGATTTTGTTTTCACAAGATGACATCACAAATGTCATTGATGACATCACTGATGACATCACATGTGTAGCCCCTTCGTTTTTGTTCACTGTCATATCTATGCCAGGTGGGTTTATTTACTGACAGTCAGAAAGTTACCTTTGAAAAGGTATTGCATTTATAGATATTGCTATTCTCACATGTTCTTACAATACTTTCCTTAGAATCTAATCGCATCTTATGATGTACATATTTAGGGGAAGAAGCCGGCCTGAAGCACAGCAATCATTTTTGTGCGTGACTACAATCATGTAGATTATACACAGTGGCTCATGGTACTGCCTCTTGTTTGCTTACTTTACACTCCATATATAAGCCCCATATTTGTATGCATTGCAGTGTATTTATGTTTTGTGTGCATTACTACAAATATGTATTGAGTGATGCATTATTAACAACTGAGCACATGTTTCAGAGGCCACAAAAGTCTGGTACAGAAGCATTCATCATTTTATAGCACAACTTTGAAAATTAGAAATATAGCACCTCTGTGGTGTATGCTGCAGCCATTACCTACGTTTCTGTATGAGTAGGTTCCTGTACTAGAAAGAACACTGCAATGGAATTTTCTTTACAACACTACATTGCGTGCTGAAGTATTAGACATGTCCCGATAATCCCTGATACTTTTTTACCAAACTTACATTCTCAACCCCTTGTCTGAAAATTAAATGCACATGTCATGTCATCAGTGATGTCATCAATGACATTTGTGATGTCATCTTTCTTGTCCTGGGTGTTAGTGTTAGCAGTGCACAGTGGTGTGGGCAGTTATGGTTGCTTAGTTTTCCATAATGGGGGAATGTGCAGTGTTTTTTGGTTTCACTGGGAAGTATAACATCCCTTTAACAAAGTTTTTTTACTGAATGTACATATATATATATATATGGCAGGCAACGAAAACAAATAGGCTAAACATGTGATGTCGTCAGTAATGTCATCAGTGACATTTCAGAGGACAGCTTTCATGTTCTGGGTGTTAGTGGTAGCAGTGCACAGTGGCTTTGGCAAGTAAGGGGGCTCAGTCTCCCATAACTGGCGAATTTCAGGGGTTTTTCGTTTTTAATTTGAACCACAATGGGGAGGGTGAACATTTTTCTTTAGTGAAGTACACAGGTTTTTCGTAGGGCAACTTAACCATAACGTCCCCTCAACAAAGTTTTTTTTTGTAGTGAATATATATATATATATATATATATATATATATATATATATATATATATATATATATATATATATATATACATATTCAAAGGGAATCAGCACAAATTCCATAAACTCACTCGATATATATATGGGTGTCTTTTGCTTTAAGGACCTAAGCAATACATTTGTGTGCTATTTGCCTTGACAAAACCTGAGAGGGCAAAACTGATGGCCATGCAGTTGGCAAACTTTCTTTAGTTGTTTGCTATTGGCAAACTCTCTTTTGTTGCTTGTAATTTTAAATACCTTTTACAGAAATCTGTTGTATGGACTTCACTTACTAACCATTTCACAAACAAGTTATGAGTATCAAGTTTGAACGAGTACTTCGTGTTAGTTTATGAATATTATAAACTAACTTATCTCAACTTAATTGACTTATTGTCCATTATTTTGTAGGTTGAATCTCTTGTGTACAGCATAGCAAGCTTGACTTCAGCAGGGCATTGGATTGCGGCAGGGTTAGGGAGGTTTATATATCTCTGAGGATGCTGCTCCAGAAGTGGGGTGAGATAGTGGTCCTCTTCTCTTGCACTCTCTTGCACTCTCTTGCACTCAGCTCATCTGGCCACCTGGGAGTGTGCGTGCCAAGAGCAGAGTCACTAGGTGGCGAAGTGCCATTGATGGAGGTAGACGGTCACTTTTCTGTTCTTGGAATTGGCAGCAATCACTTCTTATCATAAATACACTGCATTGTTCAGACATGGAAAAAGTAGATAGCATGGCGAGCCTTCAAGCCGAAGGAGAAAAAGCAAGTGCGCTTTGTGGGAAGTTGTGGGCGGAACCTGATAAAGATAAGGGCAGCAGACAGGATTGGGCATGGGCAAGGAGTGGGCGTCATGTCTTTTGGAAATATAAGGCAGGACGTTTGACTTGGAGACTTGAGCCCAGTCCCTTTGTACTGACCATAGAGTACGTTGGAGAAGTTGGCCGGAGGAGTTGAGCATCATGAAGTGGCTTATTGTGGCGATGGTGTGCCTCCAGCTCTCGGAGGGGCTGGTGAGGTGAGTGTGCCAACACTTGGGTTAGCGTAGTCCTTAAGAGCATATGGTTGTGAGCGGAGGACAATCCTGGTGAGCTGGTTCCTGTTGCCTGGTGGAGTCAGGTATTGGGTATTCACTCAACTTGTGATGGTCTCCCTCCAGCTCTTGGAGGGGCTGGTGAGGGGAGTATCCCAGCAGTGGGGTCCGAGTAGTCTTTAAGATCCTAGGGCTGTGAGTGGAGGGCACTCCTGTTCAGATGGTTCCTGTTGGGTGGTGGAGTTGGGGATCAGGAAATGGCTTATCATGGAACTAGTCTGCCTCCACTTCTCGGAGGGGCTGGTCTGATAAGTGGAGCTGCTGGTCTTAGTCTGTTCTTCAGATCCTAGGATTGTTAGTGGAGGGCACTCCTGTTCAGATGGTGCCTATTGGGTGGCGGAGTTGGGGATCAGGAAGTGGCTTATCATGGCACTAGTCTGCCTCCACTTCTCAGAGGGGCTGGTCTGCTGAGTGGGGCTGCTGGTCTTAGTCTGTTCTTCAGATCCTAGGATTGTGAGTGGAGGGCACTCCTCTTCAGATGGGTCATGGGGGTGGTGGAGGTTGGTAACACAAATTAACTCATCCTGGTGATAGTGTCTCTCAGGCTCTCGGAGGGGCTGGTGAGGTGACCATGCAAGCAGTGGGGTCTGAGTAGTCTTTAAGATCCTAGGGCTGTGAGTGGAGGGCACTCCTGTTCAGATGGTTCCTGTTGGGTGGTGGAGTTGGGGATCAGGAAATGGCTTATCATGGAACTAGTCTTCCTCCACTTCTCGGAGGGGCTGGTCTGCTGAGTGGGGCTGCTGGTCTTAGTCTGTTCTTCAGATCCTAGGATTGTGAGTGGAGGGCACTCCTGTTCAGATGGTTCCTGTTGTGTGGTGGAGTTGGATATCATCTTCGATGGTATGCCTAACGCTCTTTGAGGGGCTGGTGTGGTGAGTATGTCTTTTTTTTAAAGTAAATGTAAAGGAAGATGATACTTCAACAGTTCAAAGAGTCTGGCGATAATAAAAAAATATATCAAATTTAATTTACCACATTATATAAAAAATACAAATGGTTGTGACATGAAAATTCATACATTAATACAAAAAAAGTAATATAAAAATAGTCTGTGACATGCTTTTTCCTATTGATGGTGCTCTTTTAAGTAAGAGTGAATTAATTAAGAGATAAATAAACTCTTTAGTTCTTATACTGGTTGTTAATCAATACAACCTATTTTTATAAACCCCTGTACATTTATTTATACGGGGTATATCGGGATTCCCCCCTAAATTTAGAGTAAACGTGATGAGTATATCTACTGTCAACCTTTGGTTTTTCCATCACAAGCTATCTTGTGTGTGCAGTGTTCCATGTTTGCCATTGGAGATGAGCATCACCAAATGATGATTATGGGCCTGCTCGGCTGCAGCTCTCGGAGGAGCAGGTCAAGGGATGACTGCAACTCATGTACTGTAAGACCCTTCAAAGGCTTCTGAAAAGATGTCCCCCCATAATAGCAGGCCACTAGGGGTGATGTTGGGAGATATTTACCACTTAATGTAAACTTCGTGAAGAGTCTAATCCAGACATCTTAACCATTTGCATGAACTCAGCACTGATGACTCCCAGATAGGCGAGATGTTTTCCATGTATAACTTTCCTGGAGGAATGTAGTTGTGCATTCGTCCGGGTTGATGTGACGGTAGTGTGAAAGATGGTGGATGGTTAGGTTTGTTGGGCTATGGGTGTGATGTTGAAAGGTTTGGGGTACAGGTGAGTAAATGAAAGAGTTGGAGTTTGCGATCGGTATCGGGTACGTTATTCACTTTGCCTCACTATTATCTCCAATGCTTCTCCTTGGATCTGTTACCATGTGCTATGTTTCTCCTCTGAGAGTGTGCTGTTAAATGCTGGTTGCCTTATGGTATGTTATGACACTGTATTTCTAGAGAGTATTTCAGATTGACAACTAAGAAGAAACAATGGAAATGTGGACTCAAGATTCAATACAAATTCCATTGTCTTTACTGGTCAGTTAATATTGCTGGTCCATTTCTCCCATCTCAGGGTCCCGCTCCACAAATTCAAGACCATCCGGGAAACCATGAGGGAGAAAGGCGTACTTGAGGACTTCATGAGGACGCACCGGAGGGAACCGGCAATCAAGTACAACTTAAACAAGGTCAACGACTTTGCTGTTGTCTACGAGCCCATGAACATGGATGTGAGTATCAAGCTTGGTCTTCTAAGAGGCAGACTGGTTTGAGGTCATGTTGAGTGAGAATTTCCATGCAATGATGCATCTCTAAAAGGCAGTACGGCTGGTGCAGGGTCAGTCACATGTCAGGCCTGCCTTAAATGTGACTGACTGTGCTGGTGCCTGCAAGCCTTTTAGCTGCATCAAATGTCCAGGAATTCCTCAAGCTTCCTCATTAGAGCGTCTACCTCTGCTCTTGAGTTCTTAATACATCACAACTATCACTACGGAAATGCATTACACCATCATTCTTTTTGATCCTCACACAGGAAGGGTTTTACCTAATTTGTTCTCCCATTTTCATTTTCAGGCTGCTTACTATGGACAGATAAGTGTTGGGACTCCTCCCCAGAACTTCATGGTCCTCTTTGATACTGGTTCCTCCAACCTCTGGGTGGCCTCAACGTACTGTTCCAGTTCAGCCTGCCGTAAGTGTCCCACTACTTCTGAGTATCAGTGAGCACTAAATGTGCCCGCTTGCTGCAGGTCACCCACTGTAGCCAAACAGAGCACAGGGACTTTCCCGCTCCGTCTTAATGTGCAGAAAAATGTCCTCCATTAAAGTGAAGAGGTGAGCCTTCCAAGTGCTCGGAGTGGAGGACATTCTCATCCATCGCATAGATCTTGAGAGTTTCTGGTAGACCCAAAGCGCAGCCGTACATGTCGAGATTTCTTTGTAGCGCTCTCCCTCTGTAGAATTTGCTTTGCACAATAGGCATTTGTGCATTAGGTGTCCAATGAAAGTGGTGTATTATTTTATTTCTTTGTTCTGGAATATCTGTTTTAATGCAAAAAGAATATGACCGGCCTCCACAATCCCGATCTATGGTCTCCCCTCTCATTCCATATCTGGCATTTAAGGGTATCGCTGGTGGTTGTTTCCATTCCAATCACCTGCTTTCAACATGTGGAAATGTATATGACCTGATGGGTTTCACATGCACCGCCCCATCCCCCGATGCCCCATCAGAGAGAAGCAGCATCCGGGGATTGCTTGAGTTGAAACGATTTCCATTTTTCTCCCCTAGAGAACCACCCGCTCTTCGACCCCAGCCAGTCGTCAACCTACACCAGCAACAACCAGCAGTTCTCCATGTCCTATGGCAGCGGGAGCCTCACTGGGGTGTTTGGCTATGACACAGTGACCGTAAGTACCATCACTCTGTGGGTAGCTTTAGAGGGAAGCAGGGAGGGCATGGAACGGGTGATAGGAAGGGTCTTCCGGCATAGCAGACTGACCACCTCAGGCTTCTCTGAGATTGGCAAGTTATCACCTAAACCGAAAGAGACATGACAAAAGAAAGAATGCCATCTCTAAACTCCTTGAAAATGTACTCTCTGGGGGCATTGAGGAAGGATATGAGCTCATTGTCAAATCACCCCAACATGCTCTGCCTTTCTGGGGAATCCTGTAAGGGTAACACTGCCCTTTAAGGAATCATCCAGAATGGGGATGGATAACCAACTTGGCCGCAACATCAAAATGAAGGGTCCCCTCTGCTGATTACTAGACCAGCATTGGGGCACCTCTGCCCAGTACACTAAAAAAACAGAAGATCACATCAAGCATTGAGGAAGACAAACATTCTGACTCATTAACTCAACGAGGAAACATCCAGGGAACATGCATTAGGGAGGAGGGCGGGAGTGGGGAGGGGGCGGGCTACCTTTCTGCCATAGGTAGGAAAGGGGAACCTCCTCCCACAATTAGCCCAAAAAGAAAGGTCTCTTGGAACACTAGGAGGGGTGCTGAGCCTAACCTTCCTCTCCAATTACCCAAAAAGTACACAGAGAGAAGGGGTGGGGGGGCTGACTGAAAACCCTACCCCAGTTATCTGAAGTTTAATTGTTTCCAGGGTTATTGTGGAGGTGGGATGAGGCTCCTGTTACCCAAAGAGGAAACGTCTTAGGGAGCATTTGGAAGAGGTGCAGGGGATGAGCCGTTAGACCCATTTTCCCAAACAGGAAGGGTTTCTGGTAATATTAAAAATGGGGAATACACCTCCTGGCCCAGTTATCTAAAGAGGAATGGCTTCAAGGAGCATTGGGAATGGGTTCTGAGCTTAATGTCCCACATCCCCAAAGGTCTCATACATACTGAAAGAGATGGGGTTGAGTTGAGCATTCTGACCCAGTTGCCAAAGAGCAAAGGTCTCTGAGAGCTATTGGGAATGGAGGATGAGCCCCACTTTCCCAAATGGGAAGGTTTTGAGAGAGCATTGGGAAGGGGAGTTAAGCATCATGTCCCAGTTTCTTATAAGAGAAAGGGCTGGACGAGCCTTGGGAAGGGGGCTGTGCCTCCTGCCCCTGTGCCCTTAAGGAGAAGGTTCTGGAGGAGCCTTAGGAAGGGGGCTGAGCCTCCCACTCCAGTGTCCTCAAGTGGAAGGTCTGGAGGAGCGTTGGGAAGGGGGCGCTGAGCCTTCTGCCCCAGTTATCCAAAGAGGAATGATCTCCTGGAGCAGCAGGGTGGAAGAGAAGCACTAGATTCATCCATCAAACAAGGAAGGGTCTTTAGGAATGTTCTGCAGGAAGTATTGAGTGTGACTCTGGGGGGAGGGATGTGGCGGGGATATTGCACCACATTCCCTCAATCGAGGATTGGCCTTTTTGAGAATTGGAGCGATATATGAAGAGATGACATCCCGTCCCTAAGGCCCAGGTAAGGAACATTTGGTGAAGAGATAAATCCTTTGTCCCCTCAGCGCAACCCAGAGAACACAAGAGATAGAGCAGAAGAATGAAGCCCCTGAAGGTGGCGTGGGAGGCGCATGCGTCAACCATGAAATGTTGAGTCGTTCCTATTGGGATTTGGACCCGAGACATTCCGTTTCCAGGCAGATGTGTGCAAATGGCACATAAACTCATTGATCTTGTTCCCTAGAAACTCATACCACTCTTATCGCTTTTGATTTGCTCCCTCTCTAGGTCCAGGGCCTAAGCATCACCAACCAGGAACTTGGCCTGAGTGTGAACGAGCCTGGCACCAACTTTGTCTATGCCCAGTTTGAAGGTATCTTTGGGATGGCCTACCCTGCTCTCTCAGCCGGAGGAGCTACCACTCCGATGCAGGGCATGCTGCAGCAGAACTTGCTGACTGAGCCCATCTTCAGCGTCTACATGACTAGGTGAGGAGCCGCGGGATTAGGTGAGGAGCAGTGGGATTAGGTGAGGAGCAGTGGTGTTAGGTGAGGTTCAGTGGGATTAGGTGAGGTGCCGTGGGATGGCTAGAGTTGGTGGCCAGCTCAGAGGAGAAACAGCTGCTTTATCCTGGTAAATTAAGGACAAGGGGTATTTTGGACAAGGTGGTCTTGCTTGAAAGGTGGCATGGCACGTCTGACTCGCTTACTTACATGTTTTTGCCAGATGTGTGGGATTGCAGCAATGTCAGTTACAGAGAACGTGTTTTCACTGTCCTGTGGCTTCTGCGATTAACCAATGTATTCCTATCGTCCCACTTTATCTCTCCAGCCAATCCGGTGAGGTCATCTTTGGTGGTGTCGACAGCAGCCTCTACACTGGGCAGATCTACTGGGCTCCCGTCACTCAGGAACTCTACTGGCAGATTGGCATTGACGCGTGAGTCTACCTTTCCACCTCTCTGAGGTCTCTAATGTCCAACCTACCCTCTGAGCTTCTCCTGGATCTCTCCAATCGTCGCCTCTTGAATGGAGAAGCCAGCGGGCAATGCTGGAAAGGTCCTAAAGTAAAGGTGGTGCTAAAGTGCACCTGCAAAGAAGGGAAGAGGGAGTATCTGCTACTTCAGGTCATAGATCACACCTCACCAATGCATGTTCACAAGAGCAAAGCATTCATTACCTATTCACAGTATTTCCTTAAAAATAAATTGTAATATTTTGGGGGGGGTCTTATTAGCAGGTGAAAGATCTTCCTAAAGGAAGACCTAGACACTACCACTCTCACCAACTCGCTGTGTACTTTTGTCCACTGCTTGTCACACAGTGCTGTTAAATGAAAACAGTGAAATTGATTGGAAACAGTGCTGCTGAGGGAAAACAGTGCTATTGATTGGAAACAGTGCTGCTGAGGGAAAACAGTGCTGGTAAGTGGGAATGTTGCTGTTTGAGTGGGAACAGTGGTTGAGATTGGCGCAATCGACTAGGTTCAGATTTACCACTAAGCACTGTGAGCACTCCCAGGGGACTCCGAAACAAGTGGCCAATCTATAAGTAGATATTTTCTACCGCCAGACTTTAACATGTCATTTGCATTTGCTAAAATGATACATTTGTAATGTTCAATATCACTTATAACAACGTGCTCGGTTATTTAACACTTCCGTCTAGCCTTGATGGAGTGCATGACTGCAAAACATGATCCGCATGTCGGCTAATCTTTGCTGTAACCAGTTGATATGTAAAATAATGCAACAAATCTTGTCTAATCATTTGTTGTAACAAGTTGAGATACATGGCTCCCCTTTTATGCTGAACCCTTTGATGAAATGACCCGGCGTTTACTGATTATTCATGTGTTGCATTTCTATCTAGGAATCTATTGACTGGCCAGTTTTCTACGAAGCTCTAAAAAATATCATTTTAATCGACACAAGTGCAAAATAGAAATCCGTTCATAGCAGTAATGTCTGGATGGGGGGCAGTGCATTGGGATCCTCGTACAGACACATGAGTTTTAGAATTGGGGTTGGCAAGTTGTCCCTGAAAGATTAACCTTCACCTGCATCCTACCCAGTGCAAAGTCTGATAAATAATAAAATTGTTCACTTTCTGGATATACTGTACATTAGGGAAAGCACAAGTACTGATACTGTTGCACTTGCCCTGTACTGCTATACAACTCGCGGATCATTTTCTCCTATCCTCCCACCTCACCCTCCCCACCCCTCAGGCCAAGCCACCTCCGTCACCGCCACCCACCTTATCTGTCATCCGACCCATGAAACACGTGTCAGTTGAGGCTTTTGCCGCCACCTTCTCACCCCCTCCTCCCCCTCTGGCTGACTCTCACCGTGACACACCCCTCTCCACGTTCTACTCTTCTATATCTGATACTCTTGATATCCTTGCCGCTGTCATGAGAATCCGCCTGAAGTCCAAAGCCAAGTGTAACTCCTGGTATGACTCAGACCTCGTCACCCTAAAACGCGAGTGCAGGGTGGCCAAGAGGAAATGGCATGCTTCATGTTCATCCTCTGACAAACTGGCCTGCCGCCTGCTGCAAAGGCAATACCGGCTCTCCATTCTCACCAAGAAGAGAGCCCTTATACAAGTCCGCATCTCTGCGGCATCAAACAACTCGGCTGAACTCTTTAAAATCTGCAAGGAACTGGCCAATCCCGCCGCAGTCTCTACTTCTCCTGTCCCCTCCCAGGCCCTCTGCACGGCTCTGGCTTCTCACTTCATTTCTAAAACTCAGGGGACATCCTGTCCTCACTCTCCTCCTATCGCCTCCCTCCCCTATACCCTGCTCCTCCTCTGGCCCTTCTGCAGCCAGCCCCCTCCCTCCTTCTCTGCCTTTCCCCTTTTCTCTGCAGACAAGGTTCCTAGACAAGTCCGATCTATGAAAGTCTTGTTGAAACAGGTTCACCCCTGTTTGTCCAAAACCATCAAGGACCACATCGCTCCCTGGCTCCTTCCCTGGCTGATTTCTGCAATCACTCCTTTGCCAGGGGAGTCTTCCCATCCTCTCTGAAGCACTCCCTTGTGCACCCTCTTCTTAAGAAGCCCTCTGCCGAGCCCTCCTGCCCGGCTAACTATCACCCAATCTCCATCACTCCCTTCCTGGGCAAGCTAGTGGAGAAACTGGCTATCTCCCAGCTTAATCTCCACACTGAATCTATTGGTTGTCTCCATGACCATCAGTCTGGCTTCAGAGCTGCCAGAAGCATGGAAACATCTCTCCTGAACATCTGTGAAGACCTGCTCTCCAACCTCGACTCCAACACCCCTTGCATCCTCATCTTGCTTGATCTCTCTTCTGCCTTTGACATTGTCAACCATGCCATCCTTCTCAACAGCCTCCGTGATAATCTGGTTATCTCTGGTCAGGCTCTGACATGGCTGACTTCCTTCGTCTCCGATCGACCCTCCCAGGTCCAACTTGGGCCCTTGCTCTCTGATATCTTTTTCTCTACCTGCAGTGTCCCCCAGGGATCTAACCTCTCTCCCTGGTTGTTCAACCAATACCTGACACTCCTTGCCCACCGCATCGCCGCTCTCTGCCCCAATTTTCAGTGCTATGCGGATGATACCCAGCTCATTTTCAGGCTACCCTCGGCCTTCTCCTCTCCTTCCCTCATCTGTGACTGTCTGTCTGCTATCCAGGAGTGGTGTGCAGCCAATGACCTCTGCCTTAATGCCAGTAAGACTGAGATTCTACTCATCAGCACACACACTCCCTCCTTCCCTGCAGCTCTCTGGCCTGCCTCTCTTGGCCCTCTTCCTGCTCCGACCTGCAAGGCAAAAAACCTTGGGGTCATCTTTGACTCCACACTCTCCTTCTGCCGTCACATCTCTGACGTCTCTAAGAAGTCTCACTACCATCTGCACCTCCTCAGAGGTATTATTCCTTTCCTCACCTTCCCCCAGAAGCTCACTGTCACCAGAGTCCTGGTTCTCTCTAGGCTGGACTATTGTAACAGCCTCTATCTAAATCTGCCTGCCTCTACTCTCCGCCCTCTGCAACTTATCCAGAACAAGACTGCAAGACTTGTCCTTGGCCTCTAACCCAGGGATCGTATCTCTCCAGGTCTGAAATCTCTGCACTGGCTCCCAGTGGCTGCGAGGATTAAATTCAAAACCCTCTGCATTGTCCACAAGGCCTTCTGGGGGCTGGGGCCAAAATACCTTCAACTCTCTCTTCCTAAATATCTTCCTTCCCGAGCTCTTCGCTCATCCGCCTCAAACTCCCTCAGGGTCAGCAGCTTCTCCAAGCAACGAGTTGGTGGTAGATCTCTCTCTTCGGCAGGGGCCTCCCTCTGGAACAGCCTTCCTGCCTCCCTGAAGCTTGAGGAGAACCATCTCCGGTTCCGGAAGCACCTCAAAACCTTCCTCTTTGCTTCTGCTTTCTCTCTTCCTCTCCCCTGCTGATTCCTGGCTAAAACTGCACTGGTTACATGGCCACCCTCTCTGCTCACAGGCCCGGCCCTGCCAGTTGCTCACCTGCACTGCCTCCCTGGCAACCCTGCACTTGGAGACTGTTTCTGTATCCCTACAGTCCCCTTACCTGCACTTATGCCTGCACTTACCTTGCGCTTGCCACTAGCTGACCGTTTTATTTATTCTTTATACGGCTGTCCCATGTACTGCACTTTCCCCTTTCCCTGCACCCTCACACTTTTCCCTTTCCCCCTTCCCATGCACTTGCGCGATCTGAATGACATCTGGCCTAGTAGGATCGTTATCTGTCCTCGCCTGTTCCCCCTTCCTTGCCTCGTCGCGCCTTAAAACACTTGTGTATAGGCGCGTTATAAATGCCATATCATATCATATCATACCCAGTTACTAGTCTTCTTATGGTGATATTAGGCATGAGTTCCAGCTTTGCCAATCAGCTATCCGTGTTGCTCATGTCAAACTTGTGCGTCCCCGGATGCTGGTCACAAAGCATTCCTGAAGCTTCTAATGCTCTGCATTCCCTCCCCAGGTTCTCTATCAATGGACAGGCAACCGGCTGGTGCAGTCAGGGCTGCCAGGCTATGGTCGACACCGGAACCTCTCTTCTTACCGTCCCCCAGCAGTTCATGGGGTCCCTGCTGCAGACCTTGGGAGCTCAGCAGGGTGGGAATGGGGAGGTGAGTCCTAGGGTCACTCAGTCTGAGAGCCAAGCCTACGAGGCATGGCTCAGCAGAGCTGGAGCAGCTGAGCAGGACCTCCACTGAGACAGCTCCATCACAGCTCTAGAGTAAATCCCATTTCTCCTTTTCACAGTTCCTGGTAGACTGCGGCAGCGTGCAGAGCCTCCCAACCATCAGCTTCACCATCAACGGTATCTCCTTCCCAGTGCCGCCATCAGCCTACATTCTCCAGGTAAACCCGTCAAGCCACTCTCATGCCCCATGTTGATCCAAAATGGTGGAAGGGCCACAGTGATGCAAGAAGGTTCTTTCATTCTGGTTTGAGATAGCCGGAGTGGGCTGGGAAATAGAGAAACTGGGAGATGTCCCATTGTTCCAGACCCCCGGAAAGGGCTTGTGCAGGTACAATCACAGTTCACGCAAGCCTGACCTTTCTCCTCCCCCATTTCGACCTGAACATCCTTACCATTCTGCCAAGGTGCTGGGCCTGTGGATACTTCTACAGGCCGGCAGGACTGCCCCAGTGTTAGGCAAGAGACTTCACTTGCAGTGGGACTTCTTTGTGTGTGGTTATTTCCTTCCTGAGTGACGTTACATGGAGGGTTTCTGAGATGTGCGCAAAGTTGGCTACGTCAGGACAAACCATGGTGAAATCATGTTCTAAAAAGGACTCTTTAGGGATTGTCTGTAAGGTCCTTTGGGGTTTTATTTGTGTTTGTGAAACTTGGAAGCAGGTTTCTGGTTTTCAGACCTATCAGAGCTGCTACAAATGCTCTAACCACTGATTTCTGATCTCTTAATCTTAGAGCAACGGTTACTGCACCGTCGGCGTGGAGGAGACCTACCTGCCCTCTCAGAACGGACAGCCCTTCTGGATCCTGGGTGATGTCTTCCTGCGCCAGTACTACTCCGTCTACGACATGGGCAACAACCAAATGGGCTTTGCGCAGTACGCCTAGAGTAGACCTGCGGCCCATCTGGCGCTATGAGAAAGACCAGTCCCTTCCAGTCATTGGATCCTAGCACCACCCTACAGCCATTGAGGGCCCATCGGTGTATGTGGAGCGCCACAACAACAATGGGTGGACTTCATGGGTGTCTCCCCACCCTTTGCTTCTCTTCTCCCTGACTAACTCAATCCTCTTGCTTTCCTCTACGGGGGCCCTCCCCCCTAATCCTGCAAATAAACTTCTAAATCCATCCGGCATCTTCTTTGTTTTTAAGGTGGGGGGCGTTTGGAGGGAACACATTGTGAGGCAGGATGACACCCCCTCAGGAGCATGTAGGCACCAAGGCTCAGAGAGGGAAGGCAAGACTGAGGTACGAGAGTGAGACACGGGACGAGAGTGTGTGAGAGAGGGTGTGATAGAGAGTGGGGAGGAGAGTGGGGTTGTACATAGGGGAGAGTGTGTGTAATAGAGATTAGGCAGAGAGTGTGCGATAGAGAGTGTGTAAGAGAGAGTGTGTGCGAGAGAGTGTATGATAGAGAGTGTAGAGGAGAGTGCAGTTGAGCATAGGGAAGAGTGTGCAATATAGATTAGGTAGAGAGTGTGCGATAGAGAGTGTGTGAGAGTGAGTGTGTGATAGAGATTATGTGATAGAGGGTGGGGAGGAGAGTGCGGTTAAACATAGAGGAGAGCGTGTGTAATACAGATAAGGTAGAGAATGTGCGATAGAGAGTGTGTGATAGTGTGATCGACTCCTTTCTCTCCTTCTCTCCTCACATCACAGACCTTACCAAGAAGGCCCACTTTCAACTGCACCTCCTCAGGGGCATTCTTCCTTTTCTCACCTTCTCCCAGAAACTCACTGCCTCCAGGGCTCTGGTTCTCTCCAGGCTGGACTATTGCAACAACCTCTTCCTTAATCTGTCTAGCTCCTCCCTTTGCCCCCTTCAACTAATCCAGAATAGGACTGCAAGACCTATCCTTGTCCTCAAGCCATGGGACTGCATCACTCCAGCTCTAAAATCTCTCCACGGACTCCCTGTTGCTGCAGGGATCAAGTTCAAGAACCTCTGCATCATCCACAAGGCTTTTTGGGTCTGGGAGCCTTCCACACCCAACTCTCTCTCCCTAAATGCCTCCCTCCAAGAGCCCTTTGGTCATCTAGCTCTAACTGTCTGCAGATCCACTGCTTTTCCAAGCACAGAGTGCGGGATAGATCTCGCTCCTCCACAGGTGCCTCCCTCTGGAATGGCATCCCTGCCCCGCTCAGACTGGAGCCACATCTCCTTAAGTTCCTCCCTGTCCCCCACCCTCTTGTCTTGTTGTGCCTCAAAACACATTGTGGATAGGCACATTATAAATAACCCAAAAATAAAGAAATTGAGAATGGGGAGGAGAGTATGTGATCGAGAGTGCAGAGGAGATAGAGTGGAAAGGAGAGGGAGGTTGAACAAGGGGGAGAATGTGTGATATAGAGTGTGTGGTAGACAGTATGTGATAGAAAGTGGGAAGGAGAGTGCGGTTGAACATAGAGTGTGTGTAATAGAGATTAGGCAGAGAGTTTGCGATTGTGAGAGAGGGAGTGTGAGAAATGTGGGGAAAGAACAAGGGGGAAATGAAGGTGTGAAAAGGAGTTGGTGAAAATAAACACAGAGGAAAGAACATGCTACAAAAGTGGGAAAAAATAAAATGTGAAGGAAAATAATGGGCTAAAAAGTAAGAAATGAGGGAAGCAGAGCAAAAAAAAAACATGAAAGGAGCAGAGCATAAAAGAGAGAGTATGCCAGGCCAAAGTCAAGTGTGTAAGTGTGTAAAGTGAACCACATTAAAAGCCTTGGCAGGAGAGTATGCCAGGCCAAAGTCAAGAGTGCAAGTGTGTAAAACAAATCAATCATGTAAAGAAGTCCTGGTAAAGGAATACACCAGGCGAATGTCAAGACTGTGAGCCACGTTAAACTGGCGGGGGAGTACAAAAGGTGTCCTACAAAGTTGGAACTCTCATCTAAGTTGTATTGAATACAAGGTTTTTTATTTTGTGTGTTGTCCAGAGAACTCGTGGGAGGATTTGTGTCCATAGGAATCTTGAAGTCTCTTGAAGTGGAAACTGGGGAAGAGCGCCATCCCCTGGGACTGTGAATCGTATCCATTTGGAACTTTTGTGTTGGAGTAAATATACATTTCTTTTGAACTTGAACACTTGTACACCTTTCAAGACCAGACACATTACCCTTAGCACCTTATAGTTACTGTTAGAATGTGAGGCCGTGGATAGGATTTTGAACACAGGACAGTTGACTTATGACATCTTGACTTTGGACAGACCCTTCGTTTTGGTTGAGGTAGGGAAAATACCTCCTAGAGTAGAGACAGTAAGACATTTTCCAAACCGTTTTAATTTGAATTAAGGTTTATGGCAAACTTACTCTGTGCCCGTGTCTCATTCCTGGTTCCTCACACTGTGCCTACACAGCAGAGAGGTGAACAGCTCAGAGAAAACATCCAGGGGCCAGCAAAGAATCTGCCTGCAGGAGATTTGCAGGGCAAGAAATTGGGTGGATCCTAATATATGTATTGAATACAGAGCCTCATTACAAGTATGGACATGCAGTAAAAAATAGCGGTAACGTGGCAAAATTCCATTACCTCTGCATTGCCACACAGTGGTATTGTAGGTTTGGTGGTGAAGTGGACGAAAAACCACAACCTTACCACCAAACAATAGGTAGAATTATCACCAGAAGAATTACCGCTGGTGGTAATTCTCCCCAAATTATTATTATTATGTTTTTATTGATATGGTTGCAAAACAAATGAAACCTTTCAATATACAAATTATACAATTTTACAATACATTAGAACAGAATAAAAATAAACTAATGTCTCTTAAAAAGAAAAAAAGAAAAATCAGAAGATCCCACAAGTTCATTCATAGTTCATATAGTGAACTTCAAAGGGATGATCAAATTCCTATAAGTGATCTGGTTTGTTATATATAAAAACTACATTATAAAAAGCTATTTTTCCAATTTAAATCATGTTACATTGTCTTAATTATAAAAGAAGAGTTTTTTCGGAACACGATTTTAGAATCTGGAAAGAAACTTTTTTCAGAACTAAAGCCGTTATGCAAGTTAAACTGAAGCAAAGCATCACCCTCATACCAGTGGCGTTAGATCTAGTTGGAATAAATAATGAATGATGAGTATTCTGACAGAATTCTTTGTTGTAGCAAACAGGAAATTCCATAAAGTTTCTGAGGCTACAATATTAAAATCTGCACAATGTTTTTTTTAGAAATGTGTCACGTACATTATTTAATTGTGGGCATTCAGTTAGAAGGTGCTTTACCGTCTCTGACTGCCCTTTGTGCTGACAAAATCGACAGACATCTTCTACCTGGGGTATCAGTTTGCATCTGGTCAATAGATGTTTCGTAGGCCAAAAGTTCAATCTAAAGCACAAACATGTGTGTTTAATTACCGTAAAAGGACATTTTCCTAAATAGGTTTCAGGATTCCCAAAAATATATGGGCAACAAAATTGTTAATAAAATCTTTATACTTCCCACATGTTTCCCATGTATTTATCCAATCCTTTGTCCAAATGTTGTTGTTTTCTTTTGTAGGGTTGGTAATTAAAAGATGTAGGTCAATGTAAGCTTCATCTAATTTATTCATGATTTTTCTTTTCCACATCATCAAACATTTGTGGTCAGTATTTTGCACATATCTAGATAAAATATTTAGTAATGTATCCAGCTCGCTTGTTATTTGACATTTCCTGTATAAACAACATTGTTTCCAAATCAGAGTTCCATATAAAGATATTAGACCCCATTCATATCTGATCAGAGCAATTGGAAAGCTGGCTGGGAGTGACAACACTTTTTTCCAAAACCGGCCTTGAGCCCGTAGCCAAAACTCCTCTGAGTCCCAAAACTTTGTTACAGATCCATAAAGTGAGATGAGTATTACCTTCTGACGAAAGAAGGTGATGATTGATAAATATGAACACGTTCCATATTTCCTTCTAATAATCTTGGCTTGAGATATAGCTGTTGTTAATTTGGCGTTTAATTCGTTAATATACGGCCAATCTAGAGCATGGTCATTAAAATTAATACCCAGGTATCCATATTAGTGGACAATTTGGATATTTAAATTATTAAATGACCATTTTAAAGAAGGTGTCTGGCTCTTATGCAGATAGGGGCGGTTCAGGGTCCATTATCAGCTGAAACCAGGGAACACAGAAGAAAGAACGGCTTATGTTTCTACTGTGGGGCATCAAACCACTTACTGTGAGCGTGTCCTAAGAAACCCACCAAAAAGCAGGGAAACGCGAAAGCCCGGCAATAGAATGGGTCCAATTGCCGGGTGGCTCTCCTAGTAACTCCAATATATGCAGTCCCTATTGTTTGTCGGTTACACTTTCCTCTGCCTACATCAGCGAATGGGTGGTTATGGTCGTCCTGGACTCAGGAGCCACAGGCAACTATGTGGATGGTTCCTATGCTCGGGAACTGGGGCTACCAATCATCCCCAAACCCTGTCCTGAGGTCCTAAATGTGGTTGATGGTTTGTCACTTGTATCTGGTCTGGTGACTGAACGCACAACCGAGCTGCTCATGACGAATAAATGCGGACACAAAGAAAGTATCTTGTTAGATCTAATTGCTGCCCCCCAGTTCAGACTCATTCTTTGTTTCCCATGGCTAAAGCTGCACAACTCGGTGGTGGATTGTCACTCCGGCGAGGTGAGCTTTCATTCTGAATACTGTTAGGTGGTCGGATGGGAGTCCACAAGCCCGAGACACCCACTCTTGGAAACGGCTTCCACTATTGGTGCTGTTATAAACACACTGCTTCCTATTGAATACAAGGAATACCATGACGTCTTTGATGCGGTTGGTGCAAAGGAACTCCCCATGCATAGGCCTTATGATTGTCCTATAGAACTAGATCCCGGGGCCAAGAAACCATCAGGACGTGTTTATTTCTTGAGCCCTAAAGAAGACTTGATCCTAAAGGACTATATTGATAAATCTCTAAAATCAGGTTTAATTTGCCCCTCGCTCTCCCCTGTAACTCCTCTGTTGTTTTTTGTTCCCAAGAAGGAGGGTGACCTCCGCCCCTGTATCGATTACTGTGCCGTGAATTCATGATTAGGAACCAATATCCTATTCCTCTGATATAAGTTTTGCTGGACCAGCTTGGGTCAGCTAAGGTATTCACTAAATTAGACCTGAGGGGGGCCTAAAATCTTGTACGCATTCGCGAAGGGGGATGAATGGAGGACCGCCTTCAAGACCAAGTACGGTCTCTTCGAATATCACCTGATGCCATTCGGCTTATGCAACGAGCCGGCAACCTCCCAGTTCTTTATCAAAGAGATATTCTACAACATGCTGGATCACTACCTTGTTGTTTATCTGGATGATATTCTGATTTATTCAACTTCATATACCACCCATATACCACCCATATCGAACATGTACCCAGTGTGCTACAACGCTTGAGGGAAAAACCATCTCTATACCAAATTAGAGAAATGTATGTTCCATGTGAATGAGGTGAAATTCCTCGGTTAAAACATCACTAGTAAAGGGGTGGAGTTGAGTTTGTCCAACATGACTGCCGTATTAGATTAGCAGACTCCTGTCAATCTGAAATCATTGCAATCCTTCCTGGGATTTGCTAACTTTTACCGGGGCTTTATCCGGAACTTCTCTGCCATCGTTTGTCCTCTCACTGATCCAACCAGTCCAAAACGGCCCTTTAAGTGGAATGAAGAGGCACAACATGCTTTTGAGACCCTTAAATCTTCTTTCACCACTGTACCAGTGCTTCAACACCTGGATCCAGCCTTGCCGTTCATAGTGGAAGCCGACACGTCAGACGTTGCCTTAGGGGCAGTCTTGCCTCAGCACTGTCCGGACGCCAGCGGGCTACATCCTGTGACCTACAATTCCAGGAAACTCACTGCTTACGAGAGGAATTATACAATCACTGAAAGGGAATTGTTGGCAATCAGAGACACCTTTCTGGTTTGGAGGCACCATTTGCTGGGTACTTCACAGCCGGTACAGGTTTTCACTGATCATAGAAATCTTCTGGCTCTCCAGTTGGTGAAGTACAGTACTGCACGTCATGCTCGTTCGCATGAGTTTTTCTCAACGTTTATTTTCACCATTAACTATCGCCCTGGTTCTCAGAATTCTAAGGCTGATGCACTCTCCCGTATTCATGGGGTTTCTGATTCCTCCAATGTCACTGGTGCTCCTTTGTTACCTACTCAGGAGGTGCGTGGCTGTACCCTGTGCCCTTCATTGAAGGCTATGATGCAGAAATGGGTCAAAGCCACCCCTTCTGAGTTAGTTGAACACAACTTGGAGGTGGTACATTCCCTACCATATAAGCGAGGGAAAACCTATTTACCTGATCCGGCCACACGACGCACAGCCATGCAATGGTGCCATGACTCTTCTTTGGCTGCTCACCCGGGTATCAGGAAGACAACAGATCAGGGTGTACCTCTGATTTATACCCCTCCCCGGCAGGTCTTTAAGGCTGGCAAACTTCTTCATCTTGCCACCCTCAACTCCTGCTCTGCTGTCAAACATTCCTCTGACATCTGACACCTCCTAGAAGAACTTGACCTTGATTTCCATGGTCTTACCGAGACATGGTTCACTGACAGCTCTGTCACACGCTTTGACACTCCCTGACGGCCACAAGATCCTCTCTGCCCCCAGATCCACCCGGCCCAGTGGGGGTGTAGCCTTGATCTTCTCTGAGTGGATTCCTGCCTCTATCATCCCCACTCAGACTTAATCCTCTTTCGAATGCCTTGTCTGTAGGCTCTGTTTCCCTCGTAGTCACTCTATTACTGTTGCTATTCTCTACCGGCCGGCCCCCTGGTAAAATCACCTCTTTTCCCTCCGAGTGGGCAGACCTCTCCTCCGCCATCCTGGCCTCTAACTCTCAACTTCTCCTCCTTGGTGACCTCAACATCCATCTTGATTGTCCCTGTTCCTCATCTGCGCTCTTTCGCGACCTTTGCGATTCACTCTCCCTCTCTATAGTCCCCTCTGGCCCGACTCACTCTACTGGACACATACTAGATGTCCTGATCTCCTCAGGCCTCCCCCTATCTACTCCCCTTACCAGTCCTCTCTCCTGGAGTGATCACTGCCTCCTCTCCTCTCATCTTTCCATCTCCTCCCCACAAGCCAAGCCCACTGCAATATTGCCACCCACCTTCTCGGACATCAGGCCCATGAAGCGTGTGTCAATCGAGGCTTTCGCTGCCACCTTCTCACCCCCTCCTTCACCCCAGGCTGACTCACACCCTGACACAGCACTGTCTCTGCTCTACTCCTCTATCTCTGCCACTCTTGATGCTCTTGCCCCTGTCATGAGGATCCGTTTGAAGCACAAATTCTTGGTATAACGCCGACCTAGCTGCACTTAAATGTAAGTGTAGGGCGGCCAAGAGGAAATGGAGGGCTTCTTGCTCATCCTCCGACATACTGGCCTGCCGACTGCTCCAAAGGCAATACCGACTCTCTGTATGCACCAAGAAGCAAGTCCACATTCAAGCCTGTGTCTCTGCGGCATCTAGCAACTCGGCCAAACTCTTTAAAATCTGCAAGGAGCTGGCCAACCCTGCTGCAGCATCCACCCCTCCTCTTGCCTCTCAGGCTCTTTGCAATGCCCTCGCCCCACACTTTGTCTCGAAAACCCAGGACATTTTGTCCACTCTCTCCTTCTCTCCCACTCCTCACCCCACTCCTCCTCTGCTTGCTGAACCATCCTCAGCTAACCCCCTCCCTCTTTCTCCTCCTTTCCTTTCTTCTCCCCCGATGAGGTCACTAGACAAGTCCAATCTATGAAAGCTTCATCAAAACAGGTCCATCCTTGTTCCTCTAAAACCATTAAGGATCATATCGATACCCTTGCTCTGGCCCTTGGCGATTTCTACAAACTCTCTTTTGTCTCTGGGCCTTTCCCCTCCCCTCTGAAGCACTCCCTTGTGCATCTTCTCCTCAAGAAACCCACAGCTGATCCTTCTTGCCCGACTAACTATCGTCCATAACTCCCTCTTTGGGTAAGCTCCTGGAAAAGCTTGCCATCTCTCAGCTTAACCTTCATTCGGACTCTGTTGGCTCTCTCCACGACCACCAATCTGGCTTCAGTTCTGCCAGAAGCATGGAAACTGCTCTCCTGAACATCCGTGAAAACCTGCTTTCCAACCTTGACTCTAACATTCCCTCTGTCCTCATCCTACTTGTTCTCTCCTCTGCTTTCAACACAGTCATCCATACCACCCTGCTCAATCGTCTCTGTGACAACCTGGGTATCACTGATCAGGATCTGGCCTGGCTGACCTCTTTTCTCTCTGATCGACCCTCCCAGGTACAACTTGGGTCCTTCCTATCTTCTATCTCCCTCTCTAACTGTGGTGTTTCCCAGGGGTCTATCCACTGGCCCTGGCTTTTCAACCAATATCTGGCAACCATTGCATACTGCATTTCTATCTTCTGCTCAAATGTCCAGTGCTATGCTAATGACACCAAACTGATTTTCAGGCTTCCTTCAGCCACCTCCTCTCCTTCCCTCATCTCTGAAAGTCTCATCGCCATTCAAAATTGGTGTGCCACCAACGATCTCTGTTTAAATGCCAACAAGACTGAGATCCTCCTCATTGGGACACCCTCTCCATCCTTTCCCCTCACTCTCTGGCCGGCCTCTCTTGGCCCTCCTCCTGCCCCTACCTGCAAAGCTAAGAACCTCAAGGCCATCTTTGATTCCACACTTTCCTTCTCCCCACACATCTCTGATGTCTCTAAAAAGTCAAACTTGTTACTGCACCTCCTTAGAGGTACTCTTCCTTTCCTCATCTTCCCTCAGAAGCTCACTGTCTCCCAAGCTCTGATTCTCTCTAGGTTGGACTACTGTAACAGCCTTTTTCTAAATCTACCTACCTCCACTCTCTGCCCTTTACAACTAATCCAGAACAGGACTGCGAGACTTGTCCTTGGCCTCAAGCCCTGGGATCGTATCTCTCCAGCTCTGAAATCCCTTCATTGGCTCCCAGTGGATGCAAGGATTAAATTTAAAACCCTTTGCCTTGTCCACAAGGCTTTCTGGGGCCTGGGTCTAGAATACCTTCAACTATCCCTCCGTAAATACCTCCCCTCTCGAGCCCTTCGCTCCTCTACCTCTAACTCCCTCAGGGTCAGTCATTTTTCAAAGAAACGAGCTGGAGGTAGATCTCTGTCTTCGGCTGTGGTCTCCCTTTGGAACTGCCTCCCTGCCACCTTGAAACTTGAGGAGAACCATCTACGGTTCCGGAAGCTCCTCAAGACCTTCCTCTTCGCTTCTGCCTTTGCCCCGCTTCTCCACTACTGATCTGCCCTCTCCCTCTGCACTGGCCACCCACTGTCCTTCGGGGCCCAGGTACCTGCTCACCCTGCCATCCTCCTGCACTGCCTCCGAGCACCCCTTGCACTGGGGCCTGTATCTGTACCCATTCAGTTCCCCACCCACTTTTCTTCCGCACTTATCTGATACACTCTATCTGACTATCCTAGCACCTTTACCTTTCACAGGCTGCACTAACACCCTATTTAATTATTTATTAACTTCTATTTATTTTGTTCTCTCCTATGCTCTGCACTTTCACCCTTTTTCCCTTCCCCATGCACTTTCCCCCCTTTTCCCTTCCCCATGCACTTGCGTGTTCTCAATGTCACTGGGCCTAGTAAGATTGTTGTTTTTGCTCCTTCCCTGTTCCCCTCCCTTCGCCTGGTTGCGCTCTGAAACACCTGTGTACGAGCACGATATAAATAAAATATCATATCATATTGAAAAGGTGGTGCTGGTGTCCCTTCTTGGATAAGGACGTCACAGAATATCTGGCTACATGTGCTGTTTGTGCCCAGTGCAAACATACTCATGGCAAACCTCTAGGTCTGCTATAATCCATGCCAATACCAGAATGTCCATGGTGGATTATTTCTATGGGCTTCGCGGTGGAGCTGCCCCTGGTGGATGGTTATGACACAATATGGGTAGTCATAGACTATTTCACGAAAATAGCTATGTTCATACCGTGTCGAGGCATTCTCACTGCTCTTGGGTCAGCAGATCTGTTTCTGAGGAACGTGTTTAGGTTGTTCGGCCTACCATCTATCGTGATCACTGATCGTGGGCCAGAGTTTACCTCCCGTTTCTGGAGGGCGTTGACCACAGCTCTAGGTATTGATGGTAGGTACTTCAGTTCCGATCATCCCCAGACAAATGAGCAAACCGACCAATTGAACGCCACAATGGAACAATATCTACGTTGTCTCACCTTTCAACGTCAGGATACTTGGGTGTCGGTTCTGGTCCTAGCGGAGTTCGCTTATAACAACTCGCTCCACACGGCAACCCGTGTATCTCTGTTCTACGCCCTTTTTAGTCAACATCCTCGTTCTTTACTCCTTTCTCCCGACCTGTCGTCGCATAATCCTGCGGCTCTCGTCTGTATCAGGAACCTGTCTAATATCCATAGCCAAGTCAAGAAGCATCTGTTGGAGGCCCAAATTCGGACGAAAGCCGGTGCTGATACACACTGCGCGCCAGCTCCTGTTTATCACCCTGGCATGAGGGTTTGGTTGTCAACATGGAACTTGCACTTGGCTGGTCGGAGACCATTGCTCCCCCGATTTGTGGGTCCTTACAGGGTGTTAAATGTCATCAATCCTGCGGCTGTCCCCCGCCTGCATTGAAAGTACACCCGATATTTCATGTCTCTCTGGTGAAACCCTGCCATCCGTCTACTCGGCTCCCATCTCGTCCACTGCCCCTGAAGGTGCGGGGCTCTGAGGAATACGAGATGGGCACGATTTTGGATACCAAAGTTTGGAAGGGCAGGAGGTTCTACTATGCTGACTGGAAGGGCTATGGTCCTGAGGACCGCAGTTGGGAACCCGCTGGGAACATGCATGACCCTGTTCTTTTGTCTTGTTTTTGGTCCTCTCGCAGGGTGAGGTCCTCTTTGAGGGAGCATACTGTCAGGTTTCAGCGTTCTGCTGCACTAGGATTTAGGAAGCTCTGCGCACTAACCAAACACCCGGGTCCCATCCACAGGGCTCGCAACAGACAGCATGTTTCTGGCCCTTTAAGGTGTTTGCTCCCAGGTGTCTGGAAGTTGGCATAGCAATGCTGGCGTCCTGCGCACACTTCCTTGTCCCGCCTCCTGCGGCGGTCAACGCTTGGTTCCGTCATGTGACCTGTATTCAAAAGCACCTCCCTCTCAGTACACCAGTGCTTCTGAATTTACATCCAGTGGCGTTTTGAAATTCTTTGTATCCTTGTTTCCATTCCTGTCTCCTGTTTCCCCTTTCTTGATCCTTGCCTTGCCCGATTCCTAACTTGCATATTGCTATACTGAGATTGTGACCCGGATTGTCTTTGGATTCGATTTGCCTACGTTCTGTTTTGCTGCCGCCCACTCTCTGATTTCAACTACAGACAGCATTCCGAGCTGCCTTGCCTAAGTTTTTGGTCCCCCAGGCTCTTGGATTTGCTCTTGCCTGTTCCTTTGCTTCTTTGGTGATTCTTCTGAGTCCGACCCAGATTGTTTCTTTTGGATTTGTTCAACTCTCAGGGCCTCTTTTCTGGAGGTACACAAACTAGAGACTGCCGTTGTGTACTACTGTCACGGATGGCACTCTGTTAAGAGTGGCACAGGGCACCCAGGTAGGGTTTGGGTGGTAGTGCCGAAGTAAGGTGGACAGATAAGTACACACACAGCTGAAAGTAAAAGAGAACAAAGAGTAGGAAAGTGTAGCAAGGAAATAAGGTACAACAGAATGGATTCCCTCTTGGGGTGTATGCAGATATTGGGAAGAGTGTTCCACGGACCTTAGGAAAAACTCTAGCCTTCTGCACAGTTTGCTATAACAGAGGCCCATGCTGTTTGCTCATGGCTGGGAACAACAGCTGTGGGTGTCTGTAACACAGAAACTAGACAAGGGAAGGGGCAGAGGTTGCTTGCCGGAAACCAACAGACAAGCCCTGTACAAAGGGGTCTACAAACGATACAAGAGAAGACAATAACAGACAAATCCAGGAATAGGGAAGTCGATGAGCAAACTAGCAGAAGGAAATTAAAGGAAAGCAGTATAACTGAATTGGACAGGGATAAAGAACTGAGGGTTGAAAACGAGAAAGAAAGCAAGAGAGCAGCAGTCAGGAAACAGGGGGGCTGCAATAACTGAAAGTAATAAATGCAGGTAAACTGTTGTGGATTGCAGAGGGCTGTAGGGTGCAAGGTAGAGAGCTCAGAGGAGCAGGACAGCAAGGAGCAAGCCCAAAGGAGCAGGGCTGTAAGGAAGGGTGCCCAAAGGCAAAGGGCTGTAGGCAGCGGAGTGAAGGAGTCTGCAAGGCAATGTGCCCAAAGGACAAGGCCGTAGGCAAGGAGCCCAAAAGACAAGGGCTGAAGGCAGAGGGGTGTAGCAAGCTGAAAGACATGGGTTCCAGAGGACAAAGGCTGTAAGCAGCAGAGAGATGCAGACTGCAAGGCAGGGAGCCCAAAAGGCTAGGGCTGTAGGCAGCAGGGTGTAGCAGGCTGCAAGGCAGGACGCCCAGAGGAGTAGGGCTGTGAGACAGGGAGCCCAGAAGGCTAGGGCTGTAGGCAGCAGGGTGTAGCAGGCTGTAAGGCAGGACGCCCAGAGGAGCAGGGCTGAGGCAGGGAGCCAAAAAGGCTAGGGCTGCAGGCAGCAGGGTGTAGCAGGCTGCAAGGCAGGACGCCCAGAGGTGCAGGGCTGAGGCAGGGAGCCTAGAAGGGCCATGGCGGAAGGTAGAAGCCAGCAGAGCATGATCCCTCTACAAAAATTCGTAGCTCGAAGCAAAAAGGTGCTGGAAGGACTCTTCATGCAAGAGACTGAGTCCCTGCAGGCAGCAGCTTTTATACCGCCCTGGTCAGCACAGAGGCAGGCTAATTAGTCGCACCTGGATCAGCACACCTGCATACAATCTGCCTCCTCCCTCTCTGTTCCTGAGCTGGTGGAAGCAGAGCAGATCCCTAGGGCTTCTGGGGATTGTAGTTCCGATGATGACAAATAGGAATGGCCAGGAATAGATAGTTATAGCCAAGTGCATTGTGGTAAGTGTAGTTTGTTGGGAAAAATAGAAAAGCACCAAAGTCTCGCAAATGGGAAATAAGGTCCAAGAAGTGAATAGCGGTTGTTCCAAGAGTTTTCCGCAGATAAATGAATAACAATTAGTCCATATTGATCACCAATGTATGTGCCCATTGCACAGGCATGACAACTACTGAGGCGTCTTCATGCCGTCGGGGTAGGTTTGTTGTGGATTTTCCTACGTCACCTGTGGATTGAACTGCTGCCCGACTTCATCTCATCTCTGAACTCCTTGCTTGTCCCCACATAGGATACCAGTACAGTAATCCCCCCCCATTAATCCTTGTCTTCTTGTGAACAGCAAACTGTTTAGTATCTTGATAACCTTATTGGGGTCCTTCTTTCAGAAACACCGCCAGGTAGCTGCACCTTGTCTTACTTACCGCTTGACTGCTTCCTGGTTCTGTAAACCTAAGGTTAGTGGGTATTACCAGTACGCTCATGGTTCACATCTTGCTATGGATTGCATTGCATTCATTCCTTGCTTTCCTTGCAGTCCCTAAACCATCCTCCTGTGCCACCTCCTGCTGCATCACTCTCACCACCAGCTATTCCTGGTTCTCGTTTGGCATACTATCTTTCTGCTAATTGACCGTTCTGCTTGTATTCAGTCATCAATCAATCGGGTACATTCGCGGGAAGAATTCTTCCGCTACACTATGTGTAAAACATGCCTCTGACAGTGTCCATATACGGTAACCACACTTATTTGCGCAGTATCTTCTTCATATTAGCAATCCCCCGGTGGCCCTCATGGACAATGATCACTATCGCTTTCATTAGGCTTTTGGGGGCCACTAGGCAGTTGCCCTGCAGCAATGTCCCTTGATCTGTTGTGACGAGTTCATTCTGGATCTTCGCTATCCTCTGGAGATCTCTTTTGTCCACCTCCCCGTTCACAAAGTGTTTCTTGTGACTCCACCTGTTGGTGTTCGTCAGGTGTACCGCTACCAGGATGGTGGGGTCAGCTCTTCTTCTCTCTGCGAAACAATCCTCCTGTGATGGCGGGGGCCAGGGCGTTGAGTGACAAGTACAAAATGTAGGTCCGCTTCTTTCTCCATCACTCCATCAACTGTACCTTCTGGGTGTCGGAATAATTAGTTGGCTGGGTTGGCATCACCCCATGGTTTGTGGACAATGCTATAATCGTACTCCTGTAGTCTGATGCCCCACCGTTCTATGCGTGGAGGTATTTTGGTTTTGGGGTTGCCAAAACGGGAGAGCAACGCCTAATGGTCTGTGATGAGAACAAATGTCCGGCCGATGAAGAAGTGATGAAACTTCTCGCATGCCCAGACCACTGATAGGCTCTAGTGTTCGGCCGGGGAATATGCCTGTTCGATGGGGGACAATGCCCTGCTGGCAAAGGCTACTATCTCTGTGTTGCTCCTGTTGCTTGCGTCTATTTGGGAAAGTATGACTCCCAGGCCCATCAGGCTGGCATCCACAGTGATCTCGGTGTCCCATTCCGGGTTAAAGTACGCCATCCACCGGTTGTTGGCTAGTTCATTCTTGATGGTACGGAATGCTTCCTGGCTGTGCACATCCCACATGAAAGGGAAGGCCTTTTTGAGAAGTTTCCGGAGGGGCTTTGTGAGGGTGGCATAATGGGGAAGGTAGCTGGCACAGTATCCCGCCATTCCTAGGAAGGAGCGCAACTCTGTGTTGTTGTTCGGGGCCTCCAGGTTGACAATGGCACTTATCTTGTCAGGGTCGGCTATGATCCCACGATCAGAGAAGATGTGGCGAAAGACGCGTAGGCTCTGTTTGTTAATGGTGCACTGAGGTTCATTGAGGGTGAGTCCGGCTTTGTGGAGGATGTTACACACTGACCTTAGTGCAGCGTCTTGCTGTTCTTGAGTAATCACGAACACAAGGATATTGTCGCTATAGTTTAACGCATTCGTGATGGGTGAGATTAGCCGTCAGATTGTTTCTTGAAAGATTTCAGCTGCAGGCGATATCCCAAAATTGAGCCGCTTGTAGCGGAACGGTCCCTCATGCGTTGTGAATATGGTGATTGTTTTCGAGACAGGGTCAATGACCAACTGGTTATACCCCTGGTTGAGGTCTAACTTAGAGAACCGGGTGGCTTGGTTGAGTCTCACCAGCATATCTTCAATGTTGGGTTCCGGGTGCCTCTCCCTATGGATCGTAGTGTTGGCCATTCGCATGTCTACACACAGGCGTAGGTAGCCGTCGGTTTTGGGCACTACTACTAGGTCGGACACCCATGGGGTGGGACCATTTACCGTCTCGATAATGTCATTCTCAAGGAGGAGTTGCAGTTTGTGAGTTACTTGAGCTTTTAGGTGAAATCCTATCCCACAGGGATACTGCAGCACTGCTCTTACTGCAGGTTGAATGTGGAGTTTTATGACCGTGTCTTTCAGTTTTGCCACTCCCTTGAATAACTCTGGGAACGTTGCTTTGAGTTCGTCTGCATCCAATTCATGTTGGGACAGCGCCCTGAGAACCTGGGTGCCTGGAGGCAGGCTGCGTATGGTTTTTGATGGGTCGTATTGAATGTCAATCAGTGCTAGGACTTTGGCAGTCCGGTAGCTGAGACATCTCCCCGTTGTAGGGCTGTGCATGACATGGATGGTGTTCGATATCCGTTGTCCTCTGTGCATCAGGTCACAGCTGAATTGGCCCTCAGATTGGAGATGGATGGCTGCTCCCCATTGGAAAATGTGGGCTTGTGACGGTTGCATGGCGTATGTACTCGCTCTGGTGTTGTAGGCTCTTTCATTCATCACGTTAACGGTAGCTTCTGTATCTATAATGAATTGATTGTGCAGCCCTCCTATCTGTACTGCAACTTTTGGCGCTGTACTGTCATTTTAGGTGTCTTATGCCACCCTGCTGTCCGGTCTGATGAGTGTCCCACGGGAAGTGGGTAGGGATTTTTCAAAGATGGCTCCTGTCGACCTTTTTGTGCTTTTCACGTGTGAATTTGAACGTCGGTTTCCACGGGTCACCACACAGCCCCTCGGGCATACGGTGGGACGAGGCGGTCTCTTGCCGAAAAAACCTGGTTATCTCCTCTGCTACCTCTTTGTACAGCATGGCCGGGCTCCTATAGCGGTCACCCCAGATAAAAGCAGAGTACACTTTGGCCCATCAACAACTCCCAGCCATAACAACGGAGGTCTCAGCAAAAGGACAAAGTTACTGTAGTTTATTAGCAAACAAACAGGGATTACACCAGAAAAACCAAGTTTCGTCTGGAGCTCTCAGCTTCTAAGCATGTGGCGCCCCCTTTTGTTTCGAAGTGACGTCACAAACCCAGGTTCCCTCCTGGAAACCCATCAGCTATGTGGATTGGTCAGTCTGGGCTGGATACATATAGAAAATGCATAAGTTAGTTTAGGGATTGGTTGGCCATGTCCAGTGGCCCCTCCTAGGGTCACCTCTAAGAGCACCCATCTACAATGTTGCAGGGTCGCAGAAAGACCATTGGCCCTTACAACAAATGACATCCCCATGCTGAAGGTGAATTTGGATTGGACAGAGCGTGTCCCCCCAACCTCGGGAGCCCAGGCACTTCTCAGACTGCATGCACCTCTTCAAAGTAGTAGGAAAGAAAATGGAGGTGTGAAGTGTTCTCTAATGTTGCTATTGTCTGATCACCCAAGTCTGTGAGAGCGCAGTCAATTAAGGAAACACAGGCAACGCTTGTATCTTCTTTCCTCTGGTTCTCTGGGAACAGTCTTCTCTGTATAGGTCACGTATGTCAAGACCACAAAATGAAGCCTTCTCGTCTGTAATTTTGAGGATTTGAGCCTGAATTTCTGCAGGTGGCTCACTATCTTGGTAGCTGGAATTTTTCTGCTCCCCTTTCATCCTTGGCTGGGTGTCCTGTTTCTGGTCATCTCGAGCTGCAGCGATCATGGCAGCTTGTTTGTGTTTCTCGAACTTGCCTCCTCTCTCACTGTATCTGATGGCCTACAGCTCCTATAGCGTCCCTTATGGAATCTCCATGTTAGTAACAGTGTATGCATGTGCAAGCTCTATCTATGTATGAATCCTGTTGCATCTTGTAGTTTCAGCTTTGTCGAAAGATATGAATATAGAGACATGTATGTGTGTCACTCCTCTGTCTAAGTAGGTCATAAGCATGTGCTTCGTGCCTACATTCAATACACTAGCGTAGGTCCATGTAGCTTCATAAATGGATGGATATGTACTTCATGTATAAGTGAGGCTACGTTGAGATGTCAGTGATGAAGTCATTGGGTTCTGGTTCTCCAGTCAGTCTACCTAATCGATCGAATTCCATGTCGTCCAAATCATCAATTGGGTACGGTATGAATGGTTGTCAAAGGGAATACTGCTTTTCACCCCTGCAATACATTGATGAATGTGGTGAAAGGTCTAAAAGAGAGGCACGTCTGTCATTTCTCTGTCTTCAGGTAGAGAGTTGTGCTGGGGGCATGAGGGTCAGATTTTAACCCTTGTCTACAGAACCACTTTAAAAGCACTGGCAGAAGAGTATACAAAGCAAAGTCACGTTTGCAAGTGTGTTAAGTGAATCACATTAAAACCCCTGGTAGAAGAGTATAACAGGCAAAGCCAAGTTTGCAAGTGTGTTAAGTGAATCTTGTTAAAAGCCCTCATAGGAGAGTATATGAGGCCAAAGACAAGTTTGCAAGTGTGTAAAGTGAACCACATTAAAAGCCCTGGCAGGAGAGTATACCAAACAAATACAAGTTTGCAAGTGTGTAAAGTGAACCACATAAAAAGCCATGGCAGAGTGTATACCAGGAAAATCCAAGTTTGCAAGTGTATAAAGCAAATCACATTAAAAGCACTGCAGGAGAGTATACCAGGCATAGACATGTTTGCAATTGTATAAAATGAACCACATAAAAAGCCCTAGCAGAAGAGTATAAGATGCAAAGCCAAGTGTGCAAGTGTGTAAATTGAACCACATTAAAATACCTGACAGCAGAGTATACCAGGCCAAATTCAAGACTGCAAGTTTGTAAAACAAATCATGTAAAGCCATCCTGGTAAAGGAATACACCAGTTGCAAGTCTGTTGTTTCTCTGTCTACAGGTAGAGAGTTGTGCCGGGAGCATGAGGGTCAGGTTTGACACCTTGTCCACAGAACCACATTAAAAGCCCTGGCAGGAGAATATACCAGGCAAAGTCAAGTTTGCAAGTGTGTAAAGGAAATCACATTAAAGGCCCTGGCAGGAGAGTATACCAGGCAAAGCCAAGTGTGCAAGTGTATAAAGTGAATCACATTAAAAACCCTGGCAGAAGAGTATAACAGGCAAAGCCAGGTTTGCAAGTATGTAAAGTGAATCACGTTACAAACCTTACCAGGAGAATATACCAGGCAAAGTCAAGTTTGCAAGTGTGTAAAGTAAATCACATTAAAGGCCCTGGCAGGAGAGTATACCAGGTAAAGCCAAGCGTGTAAGTGTGTAAAGTGAATCACATTAAAAACCCTGGTAGAAGAGCATAACAGGCAAAGCCAAGTTTGAAAGTATGTAAAGTGAATCACATTAAAAGCCCTGGCAGAAGAGTATACCAGGCAAAGCCAAGTGTGCAAGTGTGGTAAGTGAACCATATTAAATTTGCAAGTGTATAAAGTAAATCACGTTAAAGGACCTGGCAGGGGAGTATACCAGGTAAAGCCAAGTGTGCAAGTGTGTAAAGTGAATCACAGTAAAAGCCCTGGTAGGAGAGTATAGCAGGCCAAAGTGAAGTGTGCAAGTGTGTAAAACAAATCAATCATGTAAATAAGTCCTGGTAAAGGATTAAAGGAATACAACAGGCGAAAGTCAGGACTGTGAACAAAGTTAAACTAAAGTAGCAAAGAACCTGGCAGGGGAGCATACCAGGTGTCCTACAAAGTTGGGACTCTCATCTAAGTCATGTTCAATACAAGGTGTTTTATTCTGTGTGTTGACCAAAGAACTCCAAGGAGGATTTGTGCCCTTAGAAGTCTTGAAGAGGAACCTGGGGAAGCGTGCCATTTCTTGGGACTGTGAACTGTATCCATTTGGAACTTTTTTGTTGGAGTAAATATACATTTCTTTCGAACTTGAACATTTGTTCACCTTTTAGGACAGACCAGAGACATTACCCTTAGCACCTTATAGTTACTGTTAGAATGTGAGGGCGAGAATAGGATTTCGAAGACAGGACACTTTACTTTGGACATCTTGACTTTGGACAGACCCTTCATTTTGGTTGAGGTAGGGAAACTACCTCCTAGGTAGGGACAGTAAGGCATTCTCCACCCCTTTTTATTTGAATAAAGGTTTATGGCAACAATCATCCTCTGTGTCCGTGTCTCATTCCTGGTTCCTCACACGCTGCATATAAAGCAGAGAGGTGAACAGCTCAGAGAAAACATCCAGGGTCCAGCACAGAATCTGCCTACAGGAGATTTGCAGGGCAAGAACATTGGGTGGATCCTAATATATTTATTGAATACAGAGCCTCATTACAAGTATGGACATGCAGTAAAAAAATGTGGTAACGTGGCAACAATTCCATTACTGCTGCATTACCACACAGTGGTGCTGAAGGTTTGGTGGTGAAGTGGAGGGAAATCCACCACTTTTACCACCAAACAATTGGTAGAATTACCACCAGATATATTACCGCTGGTAGTAATTCTCCATAAATCTCCATTAAGTCCTATGGGCTCCAAAAAATGTGGACTTAAACCGCCTACCACCACTTGTAATCCGGAGGTAAATCCACCCAACCAAGTGACAGTAACAACAATTTCATTTGGAAGAAATCCTGCAGAAATACCACCGGAATACTGCCAAACTTGTAATGAGGCCCATAGACTACACGAGGACAGACTGACGACCAATTCTTTTGGTACTGGTATTTGGTGATCTAGTATTCACTAAGATTAGTGGCTTTAGATCCTCCGGTCAATATAAATGGAGTTGGGGTGCGGTGAGTAAGAGTCTTATAAAAGATGCATGCCCAAGTCTTGCCTCTGTAAAGAGATGTATACACACGTCTTGACTGTGGGCAAGAGATATATGCTCAAGTCTTGGCCTTGGTTAAGAAGCACACACTCAAGTTTTGAGTCTGGTAAGGACATTCATGCTGAACAATTGACTGGAAACAGATGCGCGTCCAATTCTTGAATCCTGGAGTCCATATGCGCCCCATCTAACTCAAGTCTTAGTTCTAGGAGAGTGTGGATGCTCCTTAATTGGTTTCTTTTGTATCACAGGAGAATGTGGGCCCTCCACCGGTGTTCATGCTTTGACACTGGTACACTGTGGGCGCTCTGTGCAGAGTCAACTCTTGACACAGGGAGAGCCTGGGCAACCCGTTTGGCATGGCCTCTTAGGTGGGAATGTGTGGCCAATACATGGTTGCCAGGGTTAGATACTTGTGGGGTGCCCTCATGCCCAGTCAAGTCTTGACTTTGAGATAACATTGCTAATCCAAGAGCAGACGATTCTTGACTTTGGGACAATGTGTGCCCTCCACGAGTTTTGTGCCAATCACTTCAGTAGGACACTCTATGTCCCATCAATTCCTGATGGCGAGAGACAATGGGGAGTCATGAGGTTTTGACTTTACGAGAGTGTTGGTGCCCCATATGGTCTCAACTCTTGACTTTTGGGAGTGCATATAGGAGTGTGTTCCACTTCTGCAGTTGCTCATGGTAAAAGCACCAATGAGATAGCTTCTCGCATGGGTTCACTGTGGGTAAAGGGTCATCAAAAATCCCTGTAATGTATTTGACGTGATAAACTGTAAACCCCATTAAGTTGAGGGAGGAGGGTGTGAGTTGTTATGCTCCCTCTCATCATGGGATATACCGTGGCAAAGTGATGGTTTTGCAGCTCTGTGTTCAGCAATGGTTGCATTATTTTAAAGTGTGATTCATGTCACGGCTCGTGTCTGATGAACAGGCGGTGAGTCGGGCTCTACTACCTTGGTCATTTCTGTATGTGTGCTGCACAGGTGTTGCATCTCGTGGGAGAAATGCTGCTTACTTTAACTTCACCAACCTTTAAAAGTCTCTCAAAAACGCCTGTTTGGTTTCCCGGAATATCATTAAATGTCCTGAAGATAAGTCATTGGATGGCCGAGTCAAGCCTCACATGTGGATTAGGCTTCGATTACTGGCAGTACCCTCTTTCTGATCAGTGGACCCCTCTAGAGGCACATGGCATGCGCCCAGCTCTGTCCCTGCATTACCTGCCTTCCATAAGAACTGGCTGTGAGCAAACTTCCAAAGTCCCTGCCTCGCTGTCTTCATCTTCTTCTCCAACCTTCCCAAGCTCCCAACAAACCAATCCATCTTCCGCAAACTCCCTGGATCGTTCTCCAAATCAGGGGTGTTTCTAGGTCTGGAAAAGATCCGGGGCTACGCTCATTTTGGGACTGTCGGGACTGGGGGCTAGCTAGCCTTTTTGGTTGTAACCACTGAGCTTCTATCCGGGGCTGCAACCAAAAGACCAGGGGCCGCCCCCTAGCAACGCCTCTGCTCCAAATCAACTATCCAGTACGATTGATTTTCCTTTGATACAATTCATTAAGCAAAATCTGTCATCTCATAAATCCAGCCCCAGGATTTCAGATTCATCCACATTGCCCCATCCAGAAATAAAAATGGACGCCTACACATCAGAAACGGTCAATGCTTTCAAGAATTTATTTGTACACATGATTATGAAGACAGACCTTGTTTCACAAATGTGACCTGACGATGAGAAAGGTGGAAACGAAGAGCAGGTGCACTGTTCAGATAGCATGGCACTCCAGCAGCAATGTTTTGGATAAATGGAGTCTCTGGTCCTCGTTGAAGAAGGCACTGGATATCGGTGAAGGAAGGAGTCAATGTTGTCATCGCAGGGAGAGATGGTGCAATGAGATTGCTGTTTAAAGTTAAGTTTGGAAGGGAGGATGGGTATGACTGTGGTCATGGCTTGAACAGCTGCGCTGGTGGTGCCCTGTGGTAGGAGCTTCCATAGGATGTGGTCACTATTTCAAGAGCTGGGTTGGATGTGTTTGTATCCCCTCCCCCCTTTACTCCCCAGAGAAAGTGTCCAAACCTCTTACTGAGTCTAATTTCGCTTCCCCTAAACCTCCGGAGTCTACCTTCACTTCGCCAACACTTACTGAGTCTACCTTCACTTCACCTACACGTACACAGTCTATCTTCACTTCCCCAACACTTACTGAGTCTATCTTCACTTTCCCTGCACTTACTGAGTCTATCTTCACTTCCCTAGCACTTACTGAGTCTATCTTCACTTCCCTAGCACTTACCGAGTCTATCTTCACTTCCCCAACACTTACTGTGTCTATCTTCACTTCCACTGCACTTACTGAGTCTACCTTCACTTCCTCAACACGTACTGAGTCTATCTTCACTCCCTCAACACTTACTGAGTCTATCTTCACTTCCCCTGCACTTACTGAGTTTATCTTCACTTCCCCTGCACTTACTGAGTCTATCTTCACTTCCCCAGCACTTACTGAGTCTATCTTCACTTCCCCTGCACTTAGTGAGTCTATCTTCACTTCCTCAACACTTACTGAGTCTATCTTCACTTCCCCAGCACTTACTGAGTCTATCTTCACTTCCCCAGCACTTACTGAGTCTATCTTCACTTCCCCTGCACTTACTGAGTCTATCTTCACTTCCCCAGCACTTACTGAGTCTATCTTCACTTCCCCTGCATTTACTGAGTCTATCTTGACTTCCCCAGCACTTACTGAGTCTATCTTCACTTCCCCAGCACTTAATGGGTCTATCTTCACTTCCCCAGCACTTACTGAGTCTATCTTCACTTCCCCAGCACTTACTGAGTCTATCTTCACTTCCCCTGCACTTACTGAGTCTAGCTTCACTTCTCCTGCACCTACTGAGTCTATCTTCACTTCCCCAGCACTTACTGCGTCTATCTTCACTTCCCCAGCACTTACTGAGTCTATCTTCACTTCCCCTGCACTTACTGAGTCTATCTTCACTTCTCCTGCACCTACTGAGTCTATCTTCACTTCCCCAACACTTACTGAGTCTATCTTCACTTCCCCTGCACTTACTGAGTCTATCTTCACTTCCCCAACACTTACTGAGTCTATCTTCACCTCCCCTGCACTTACTGAGTCTACCTTCACTTCCTCAACACGTACAGAGTCTATCTTCACTTCCCCAACACTTACTGGGTCTATCTTCACTTCCCCTGCACTTACTGAGTCTATCTTCACTTCCCCTGCACTTACTGAGTCTATCTTCACTTCCCCAGCACTTACTGAGTCTATCTTCACTTCCCCTGCACTTAGTGAGTCTATCTTCACTTCCTCAACACTTACTGAGTCTATCTTCACTTCCCCAGCACTTACTGAGTCTATCTTCACTTCCCCAGCACTTACTGAGTTTATCTTCACTTCCCCTGCACTTACTGAGTCTAGCTTCACTTCTCCTGCACCTACTGAGTCTATCTTCACTTCCCCAGCACTTACTGCGTCTATCTTCACTTCCCCAGCACTTACTGAGTCTATCTTCACTTCCCCTGCACTTACTGAGTCTATCTTCACTTCTCCTGCACCTACTGAGTCTATCTTCACTTCCCCAACACTTACTGAGTCTATCTTCACTTCCCCTGCACTTACTGCGTCTATCTTCACTTCCCCAGCACTTACTGAGTCTATCTTCACTTCCCCTGCACTTACTGAGTCTATCTTCACTTCTCCTGCACCTACTGAGTCTATCTTCACTTCCCCAACACTTACTGAGTCTATCTTCACTTCCCCTGCACTTACTGAGTCTATCTTCACTTCCCCAACACTTACTGGGTCTATCTTCACTTCCCCTGCACTTACTGAGTCTATCTTCACTTCCCCTGCACTTACTGAGTCTATCTTCACTTCCCCTGCACTTAGTGAGTCTATCTTCACTTCCTCAACACTTACTGAGTCTATCTTCACTTCCCCAGCACTTACTGAGTCTATCTTCACTTCCCCAGCACTTACTGAGTTTATCTTCACTTCCCCTGCACTTACTGAGTCTAGCTTCACTTCTCCTGCACCTACTGAGTCTATCTTCACTTCCCCAGCACTTACTGTGTCTATCTTCACTTCCCCAGCACTTACTGAGTCTATCTTCACTTCCCCTGCACTTACTGAGTCTATCTTCACTTCTCCTGCACCTACTGCGTCTATCTTCAATTCCCCAACACTTACTGAGTCTATCTTCACTTCCCCTGCACTTACTGAGTCTATCTTCACTTCCCCTGCACTGACTGAGTCTATCTTCACTTCTCCTGCACCTACTGAGTCTATCTTCACTTCCCCAGCACTTACTGAGTCTATCTTCACTTCCCCTGCACTTACTGAGTCTATCTTCACTTCCCCAAGACTTACTGAGTCTATCTTCACCTCCCCTGCACTTACTGAGTCTACCTTCACTTCCCCAACACTTACTGGGTCTATCTTCACTTCCCCTGCACTTACTGAGTCTATCTTCACTTCCCCAGCACTTACTGAGTCTATCTTCACTTCCCCAGCACTTACTGAGTCTACCTTCACTTCCCCAACACTTACTGAGTCTATCTTCACTTCCCCTGCACTTACTGAGTCTATCTTCACTTCCTCAACACTTACTGAGTCTATCTTCACTTCCCCAGCACCTACTGAGTCTACCTTCACTTCCCCAGCACTTACTGAGTCTATCTTCACTTCCCCTGCACTTACTGAGTCTATCTTCACTTCCCCAACACTTACTGAGTCTATCTTCACTTCCCCAGCACGTACTGAGTCTATCTTCACTTCCCCTGCACTTACTGAGTCTATCTTCACTTCCCCAGCCCTTACTGAGTCTATCTTCACTTCCCCGGCACTTACTGAGTCTATCATCACTTCCCCAGCACTTACTGAGTCTATCTTCACTTCCCCGGCACTTACTGAGTCTATCTTCACTTCCCCCACACTTACTGAGTCTATCTTCACTTCCCCTGCACTTACTGAGTCTATTTTCACTTCCCCAACACTTACTGGGTCTATCTTCACTTCCCCTGCACTTACTGAGTCTATCTTCACTTCCCCAGCACTTACTGAGTCTATCTTCATTTCCCCTGCACTTAGTGAGTCTATCTTCACTTCCTCAACACTTACTGAGTCTATCTTCACTTCCCCAGCACTTACTGAGTCTATCTTCACTTCCCCAGCACTTACTGAGTCTATCTTCACTTCCCCTGCACTTACTGAGTCTATCTTCACTTCCCCAGCATTTACTGAGTCTATCTTCACTTCCCCTGCACTTACTGAGTCTATCTTGACTTCCCCAGCACTGAGTCTATCTTCACTTCCCCAGCACTTAATGGGTCTATCTTTACTTCCCCAGCACTTACTGAGTCTATCTTCACTTCCCCAGCACTTACTGAGTCTATCTTCACTTCCCCTGCACTTACTGAGTCTAGCTTCACTTCTCCTGCACCTACTGAGTCTATCTTCACTTCCCCAGCACTTACTGCGTCTATCTTCACTTCCCCAGCACTTACTGAGTCTATCTTCACTTCCCCTGCACTTACTGAGTCTATCTTCACTTCTCCTGCACCTACTGAGTCTATCTTCACTTCCCCAACACTTACTGAGTCTATCTTCACTTCCCCTGCACTTACTGAGTCTATCTTCACTTCCCCAACACTTACTGAGTCTATCTTCACCTCCCCTGCACTTACTGAGTCTACCTTCACTTCCTCAACACGTACAGAGTCTATCTTCACTTCCCCAACACTTACTGGGTCTATCTTCACTTCCCCTGCACTTACTGAGTCTATCTTCACTTCCCCAGCACTTACTGAGTCTATCTTCACTTCCCCAGCACTTACTGAGTCTACCTTCACTTCCCCAACACTTACTGAGTCTATCTTCACTTCCCCTGCACTTACTGAGTCTATCTTCACTTCCTCAACACTTACTGAGTCTATCTTCACTTCCCCAGCACCTACTGAGTCTACCTTCACTTCCCCAACACTTACTGAGTCTATCTTCACTTCCCCTGCACTTACTGAGTCTATCTTCACTTCCCCAACACTTACTGAGTCTATCTTCACTTCCCCAGCACTTACTGAGTCTATCTTCACTTCCCCAGCACTTACTGAGTCTATCTTCACTTCCCCTGCACTTACTGAGTCTATGTTCACTTCCTCAGCCCTCACTGAGTCTATCTTCACTTCCCTGGCACTTACTGAGTCTATCATCACTTCCCCAGCACTTACTGAGTCTATCTTCACTTCCCCGGCACTTACTGAGTCTATCTTCACTTCCCCAACACTTACTGAGTCTATCTTCACTTCCCCAGCACTTACTGAGTCTATCTTCACTTCCCCAGCACTTACTGAGTCTATCTTCACTTCCCCAGCACTTACTGAGTCTATCTTCACTTCCCCTGCACTTACTGAGTCTAGCTTCACTTCTCCTGCACCTACTGAGTCTATCTTCACTTCCCCAGCACTTACTGCGTCTATCTTCACTTCCCCAGCACTTACTGAGTCTATCTTCACTTCCCCTGCACTTACTGAGTCTATCTTCACTTCTCCTGCACCTACTGAGTCTATCTTCACTTCCCCAACACTTACTGAGTCTATCTTCACTTCCCCTGCACTTACTGAGTCTATCTTCACTTCCCCAACACTTACTGAGTCTATCTTCACCTCCCCTGCACTTACTGAGTCTACCTTCACTTCCTCAACACGTACAGAGTCTATCTTCACTTCCCCAACACTTACTGGGTCTATCTTCAATTCCCCTGCACTTACTGAGTCTATCTTCACTTCCCCAGCACTTACTGAGTCTATCTTCACTTCCCCAGCACTTACTGAGTCTACCTTCACTTCCCCAACACTTACTGAGTCTATCTTCACTTCCCCTGCACTTACTGAGTCTATCTTCACTTCCTCAACACTTACTGAGTCTATCTTCACTTCCCCAGCACCTACTGAGTCTACCTTCACTTCCCCAACACTTACTGAGTCTATCTTCACTTCCCCAGCACTTACTGAGTCTATCTTCACTTCCCCAGCACTTACTGAGTCTATCTTCACTTCCCCTGCACTTACTGAGTCTATGTTCACTTCCTCAGCCCTCACTGAGTCTATCTTCACTTCCCTGGCACTTACTGAGTCTATCATCACTTCCCCAGCACTTACTGAGTCTATCTTCACTTCCCCGGCACTTACTGAGTCTATCTTCACTTCCCCAACACTTACTGAGTCTATCTTCACTTCCCCTGCACTTACTGAGTCTATCTTCACTTCCCCAACACTTACTGAGTCTATCTTCACCTCCCCTGCACTTACTGAGTCTACCTTCACTTCCTCAACACGTACAGAGTCTATCTTCACTTCCCCAACACTTACTGGGTCTATCTTCAATTCCCCTGCACTTACTGAGTCTATCTTCACTTCCCCAGCACTTACTGAGTCTATCTTCACTTCCCCAGCACTTACTGAGTCTACCTTCACTTCCCCAACACTTACTGAGTCTATCTTCACTTCCCCTGCACTTACTGAGTCTATCTTCACTTCCTCAACACTTACTGAGTCTATCTTCACTTCCCCAGCACTTACTGAGTCTATCTTCACTTCCCCAACACTTACTGAGTCTATCTTCACTTCCCCAGCACTTACTGAGTCTATCTTCACTTCCCCAGCACTTACTGAGTCTATCTTCACTTCCCCTGCACTTACTGAGTCTATGTTCACTTCCTCAGCCCTCACTGAGTCTATCTTCACTTCCCTGGCACTTACTGAGTCTATCATCACTTCCCCAGCACTTACTGAGTCTATCTTCACTTCCCCGGCACTTACTGAGTCTATCTTCACTTCCCCAACACTTACTGAGTCTATCTTCACTTCCCCTGCACTTACTGAGTCTATCTTCACTTCCCCAACACTTACTGAGTCTACCTTCACTTCCTCAACACGTACAGAGTCTATCTTCACTTCCACAACACTTATTGAGTCTATCTTCACTTCCCCTGCACTTACTGAGTCTATCTTCACTTCCCCAGCACTTACTGAGTCTATCTTCATTTCCCCAGCACTTACTGAGTCTATCTTCGCTTCCCCAACACTTACCGAGCCTACCTTCACTTCCCCAACACTTACTGAGTCTATCTTCACTTCCCCAGCAGTTACTGAGTCTATCTTCACTTCCCCAACACTTACTGAGCCTACCTTCACTTCCCCAACACTTACTGCGTCTATCTTCACTTTCCCAGCACTTACTGAGTCTACCTTCACTTACCCTGCACTTACTGATTCTAGCTTCACTTGCCCAACACTTACAGAGTCTATCTTCACTTCCCCAACACTTACTGAGTCTGTCTTCACTTCCCCTGCACTTACTGAGTCTACCTTCACTTCCCCTGCACTTACTGAGTCTATCTTCACTTCCGCAACACTTACTGAGTCTACCTTCACCTACCCTGCACTTACTGAGTCTACCTTCACTTACCCTGCACTTAGTGATTCTACCTTCACTTCCCCAACACTTACAGAGTCTATCTTCACTTCCCCAACACTTACTGAGTCTATTTTCACTTCCCCAACACTTGCTGAGTCTACCTTCACTTACCCTGCACTTACTGATTCAACCTTCACTTGCCCAACACTTACAGAGTCCATCTTCACGCCCCCTGCACGTACCGAGTCTATCTTCACTTCCCCAACACTTACTGAGTCTGTCTTCACTTCCCCAACACTTACTGACTCTATCTTCACTTCCCCAACACTTACTGAGTCTATCTCCACTTCCCCAGCACTTACTGAGTCTATCTTCACTTCCCCAGCACTTACTGAGTCTATCTTCACTTCCCCTGCACTTACTGAGTCTATCTTCACTTCCTCAGCCCTTACTGAGTCTATCTTCACTTCCCCGGCACTTACTGAGTCTATCATCACTTCCCCAGCACTTACTGAGTCTATCTTCACTTCCCCGGCACTTACTGAGTCTATCTTCACTTCCCCAACACTTACTGAGTCTATCTTCACTTCCCCTGCACTTACTGAGTCTATCTTCACTTCCCCAACACTTACTGAGTCTACCTTCACTTCCTCAACACGTACAGAGTCTATCTTCACTTCCACAACACTTATTGAGTCTATCTTCACTTCCCCTGCACTTACTGAGTCTATCTTCACTTCCCCAGCACTTACTGAGTCTATCTTCATTTCCCCAGCACTTACTGAGTCTATCTTCGCTTCCCCAACACTTACCGAGCCTACCATCACTTCCCCAACACTTACTGAGTCTATCTTCACTTCCCCAGCAGTTACTGAGTCTATCTTCACTTCCCCAACACTTACTGAGCCTACCTTCACTTCCCCAACACTTACTGCGTCTATCTTCACTTCCCCAGCACTTACTGAGTCTACCTTCACTTACCCTGCACTTACTGATTCTAGCTTCACTTGCCCAACACTTACAGAGTCTATCTTCACTTGCCCAACACTTACTGAGTCTGTCTTCACTTCCCCTGCACTTACTGAGTCTAAGTTCACTTCCCCTGCACTTACTGAGTCTATCTTCACTTCCCCAACACTTACTGAGTCTACCTTCACCTACCCTGCACTTACTGAGTCTACCGTCACTTACCCTGCACTTAGTGATTCTACCTTCACTTCCCCAACACTTACAGAGTCTATCTTCACTTCCCCAACACTTACTGAGTCTATCTTCACTTCCCCAACACTTGCTGAGTCTACCTTCACTTACCCTGCACTTACTGATTCAACCTTCACTTGCCCAACACTTACAGAGTCCATCTTCACGTCCCCAGCACGTACCGAGTCTATCTTCACTTCCCCAACACTTACTGAGTCTGTCTTCACTTCCCCAACACTTACTGACTCTATCTTCACTTCCCCAAAATGTACTGAGTCTATCTTCACTTCCCCAACACTTACTGATTCTACCTTCACTTCCCCTGCACTTACTGAGTCTACCTTCACTTCACCTGCACTTACTGAGTCTACCTTCACTTCACCTGCACTTACTGAGTCTATCTTCACTTTCCCAACACTTACTGATTCTACCTTCACTTCACCTGCACTTACTGAGTCTACTTTACCTTCGCCAGACATTGATTCCTTCATGCCTGTACTTTGTCTGCATCTTCACATTGTGACGGTGGCAATGCATGTGGTTAAGGTGAGCTAAAGGTTAGGGGGGTGAAGGGGTGGCAGGGGAATAGAATATGGAGTAAAAGGGAAGGGGAGTGCAACGGGGTCTCTCCCTGTAATGACGAAGTGAATGCTAGTGGAAGTGAAAGACAGGAGAAGTCAATGTGACTCAGTGAATGTATGGTGAAGTGAATGCAGGGGGAGTAAAGGCAGACATCTGATTTGCTCTCACATAAGGGGTTCCATTGGCTGTGGTTACTATTTCAAAGCTGGGTTGGAGGCGCTCTTGTTAGGGAGAATTCCCCAGAATGGCTAATTTCCCTTACCTGTTGAGTCCCTCAGCAGCTTTGCTATATTTTTGGGCTTGGAACTTTTCATTTTCAATGTGTTTTACATGTTGTGCTCATGGACTATGGAGTCTCACCCACTCCTCCATAGACATCATCATTTGACTGTGTGTCACACAGCACCTTTAGTGCAGTGACATAGGGTTGTCTTTTTAGACTTCCCACTCTTTACTCCATTTTCAGGGACTGACTACTGTCTCCGAGAACATGTACATTTTCCTGATCCTGATTCCTGATCCAGGCACCGTGGTAAGTGCATGGATGCCGTCCCCCTGGGCCCCCCCTGCAACATCATGGCACTGGAATATCCATCTGGAGCCTCGTGGACTCCGGAGCTGCCTTGCAGCTTCCCCCTCCATTGTCCTGCCTCCCGTTGGCTCCCATTGGCCATTGGCCCTGTGGATGCTGGAGAGGGCCTAGCCCCCAGCACACGTGCGTGCCATGCCATTCCTGATCCAGGCACCGTGGTAAACGCATGGATGCCGTCCCCCTGGACCCCCCTGCAACACCATGGCGCTGGAATATCCAACTGGAGCCTCGCGGGCTCCGGAGCTGCCTTGCAGCTTCCCCCTCCATTGTCCCGCCTCCCCTTGACTCCCATTGGCCATTGGCCCTGTGGATGCTGGAGAGGGCCTAGCCCCAGCACATGTGCATGCAGCTTATTTGGTTTCTCTTCCGTGCTCCATCCCCTCCCTCCACCCGCCATTGGCTGGATCGCTGCACTTAATTCACCCTCCCAGGGCAGCCCTCTGCCCGGCAGCCCCTGCGGCTAAGGGCCCCAAGTCAAAGGTCTCCCACCTGCTTCCACTACAGAGGCAGCTCCAAGATGTGTCTGCAGGTGTCCGCAGGGAAGCAAAGGAAGCCAGACACCAACAAAACTGTGAGTCTATCTTCACTTCCCCAGCACTTGCTGAGTCTATCTTCACCTCCCCAGCACTTACTGAGTCTACCTTCACTTCCCCAACACTTACTGAGTCTATCTTCACTTCCCCTGCACTTACTGAGTCTATCTTCACTTCCTCAACACTTACTGAGTCTATCTTCACTTCCCCAGCACCTACTGAGCCTACCTTCACTTCCCCAACACTTACTGAGTCTATCTTCACTTCCCCTGCACTTACTGAGTCTGTCTTCACTTCCCCAACACTTACTGAGTCTATCTTCACTTCCCCGGCACTTACTGAGTCTATCTTCACTTCCCCTGCACTTACTGAGTCTATCTTCACTTCCTCAGCCCTTACTGAGTCTATCTTCACTTCCCCGGCACTTACTGAGTCTATCATCACTTCCCCAGCACTTACTGAGTCTATCTTCACTTCCCCGGCACTTACTGAGTCTATCTTCACTTACCCAACACTTACTGAGTCTATCTTCACTTCCCCTGCACTTACTGAGTCTATCTTCACTTCCCCAACACTTACTGAGTCTACCTTCACTTCCTCAAAACGTACAGAGTCTATCTTCACTTCCACAACACTTATTGAGTCTATCTTCACTTCCCCTGCACTTACTGAGTCTATCTTCACTTCCCCAACACTTACCGAGCCTACCTTCACTTCCCCAAAACTTACTGAGTCTATCTTCACTTCCCCAGCAGTTACTGAGTCTATCTTCACTTCCCCAACACTTACTGAGTCTACCTTCACTTACCCTGCACTTACTGATTCTAGCTTCACTTGCCCAACACTTACAGAGTCTATCTTCACTTCCCCAACACTTACTGAGTCTGTCTTCACTTCCCCTGCACTTACTGAGTCTACCTTCACTTCCCCTGCACTTACTGAGTATATCTTCACTTCCCCAACACTTACTGAGTCTACCTTCACCTACCCTGCACTTACTGAGTCTACCTTCACTTACCCTGCACTTAGTGATTCTACCTTCACTTCCCCAACACTTACAGAGTCTATCTTCACTTCCCCAACACTTACTGAGTCTATCTTCACTTCCCCAACACTTGCTGAGTCTACCTTCACTTACCCTGCACTTACTGATTCAACCTTCACTTGCCCAACACTTACAGAGTCCATCTTCACGTCCCCAGCACGTACCGAGTCTATCTTCACTTCCCCAACACTTACTGAGTCTGTCTTCACTTCCCCAACACTTACTGACTCTATCTTCACTTCCCCGACACTTACTGAGTCTATCTTCACTTCCCCAGCACTTACTGAGTCTATCTTCACTTCCCCTGCACTTACTGAGTCTATCTTCACTTCCTCAGCACTTACTGAGTCTATCTTCACTTCCCCTGCACTTACTGAGTCTATCTTCACTTCCTCAGCCCTTACTGAGTCTATCTTCACTTCCCCGGCACTTACCGAGTCTATCTTCACTTCCCCAACACTTACTGAGTCTATCTTCACTTCCCCTGCACTTACTGAGTCTATCTTCACTTCCCCAACACTTACTGAGTCTACCTTCACTTCCTCAACACGTACAGAGTCTACCTTCACTTCCCCAACACTTACCGAGCCTACCTTCACTTCCCCAACACTTACTGAGTCTATCTTCACTTCCCCAGCAGTTACTGAGTCTATCTTCACTTCCCCAACACTTACTGAGCCTACCTTCACTTCCCCAACACTTAGCATCTATCTTCACTTCCCCAGCACTTACTGAGTCTACCTTCACTTACCCTGCACTTACTGATTCTAGCTTCACTTGCCCAACACTTACAGAGTCTATCTTCACTTCCCCAACACTTACTGAGTCTGACTTCACTTCCCCTGCACTTACTGAGTCTACCTTCACTTCCCCTGCACTTACTGAGTCTATCTTCACTTCCCAACACTTACTGAGTCTACCTTCACCTACCCTGCACTTACTGAGTCTACCTTCACTTACCCTGCACTTAGTGATTCTACCTTCACTTCCCCAACACTTACAGAGTCTATCTTCACTTCCCCAACACTTACTGAGTCTATCTTCACTTCCCCAACACTTGCTGAGTCTACCTTCACTTACCCTGCACTTACTGATTCAACCTTCACTTGCCCAACACTTACAGAGTCCATCTTCACATCCCCAGCACGTACCGAGTCTATCTTCACTTCCCCAACACTTACTGACTCTATCTTCACTTCCCCAAAATGTACTGAGTCTATCTTCACTTCCCCAACACTTACTGATTCTACCTTTACTTCCCCAACACTTACTGATTCTACCTTTACTTCCCCAGCACTTACTGAGTCTACCTTCACTTCCCCTGCACTTACTGAGTCTACCTTCACTTCACCTGCACTTACTGAGTCTACCTTCACTTCACCTGCACTTACGGAATCTATCTTCACTTTCCCAACACTTACTGATTCTACCTTCACTTCACCTGCACTTACTGAGTCTACTTTACCTTCGCCAGACATTGATTCCTTCATGCCTGTACTTTTTCTGCATCTTCACATTGTGACGGTGGCAATGCATGTGGTTAAGGTGAGCTAAAGGTAAGGGGGTGAAGGGGTGGCAGGGGAATAGAATATGGAGTAAAAGGGAAGGGGAGTGCAACGGGGTCTCTCCCTGTAATGACGAAGTGAATGCTAGTGGAAGTGAAAGGCAGGAGAAGTCAATGTGACTCAGTGAATGTATGGTGAAGTGAATGCAGGGGGAGTAAAGGCAGACATCTGATTTGCTCTCACATAAGGGGTTCCATTGGCTGTGGTTACTATTTCAAAGCTGGGTTGGAGGCGCTCTTGTTAGGGAGAATTCTCCAGAATGGCTAATTTCCCTTACCTGTTGAGTCCCTCAGCAGCTTTGCTATATTTTTGGGCTTGGAACTTTTCATTTTCAATGTGTTTTACATGTTGTGCTCATGGACTATGGAGTCTCACCCACTCCTCCATAGACATCATCATTTGACTGTGTGTCACACAGCACCTTTAGTGCAGTGACATAGGGTTGTCTTTTTAGACTTCCCACTCTATACTCCATTTTCAGGGACTGACTACTGTCTCCGAAAACATGTACATTTTCCTGATCCTGATTCCTGATCCAGGCACCGTGGTAAGTGCATGGATGCCGTCCCCCTGGGCCCCCCCTGCAACATCATGGCACTGGAATATCCATCTGGAGCCTCGCGGACTCCGGAGCTGCCTTGCAGCTTCCCCCTCCATTGTCCTGCCTCCCGTTGGCTCCCATTGGCCATTGGCCCTGTGGATGCTGGAGAGGGCCTAGCCCCCAGCACACGTGCGTGCCGTGCCATTCCTGATCCAGGCACCGTGGTAAACGCATGGATGCCGTCCCCCTGGCCCCCCCTGCAACACCATGGCGCTGGAATATCCAGCTGGAGCCTCGCGGGCTCCGGAGCTGCCTTGCAGCTTCCCCCTCCATTGTCCCGCCTCCCCTTGACTCCCATTGGCCATTGGCCCTGTGGATGCTGGAGAGGGCCTAGCCCCAGCACATGTGCATGCAGCTTATTTGGTTTCTCTTCCGTGCTCCCTCCCCTCCCTCCACCCGCCATTGGCTGGATCGCTGCACTTAATTCACCCTCCCAGGGCAGCCCTCTGCCCGGCAGCCCCTGCGGCTAAGGGCCCCAAGTCAAAGGTCTCCCACCTGCTTCCACTACAGAGGCAGCTCCAAGATGTGTCTGCAGGTGTCCGCAGGGAAGCAAAGGAAGCCAGACACCAACAAAACTGTGAGTGTGGCATGGGTTGGGAGTAGAGCAATCACTCTACTCCAGAAAGCCCTTGCCATTCTTCCTTACCGTCCATACCGTAAACTGCCATAGAACTGCACCTTGCGTACCTAGAGAGTTTTTGTGACCATCAGCCTAGATCCAGTCTTGACTGAACTGCAAATGTTGCATTCCTCTACACACTAGCATACTAACCAATGCTGACTAGTGCCACACATACAGACAACGATCAACATTACCTTGCGTCACACTTAGACAGGTGTAACAATGTTAGCATGTACCACACTTAGTCCACACTTAGATGGAATTCCAGCTTCGTCATATCTAGACAGGATTGTATATGATAGCATGTGCCACACTTAGATGGAATTCCAGCTTCGTCATATCTAGACGGGATTGTGTATGATAGCATGTGCCACACTTAGATGGAATTCTAGCTACGGGGCTATGCTAATGTCAATTTAGCTTGCGTCACATCTAGACAGGACTATGTATGTTAGCATGTGCCACACTTAGGTGGAATTCTAGCTATGGGGCTATGCTAATGTCAATTTAGCTCATGCCACATAATAGACAGGACTGTTAATGTTAGCATGTACCACACTTAGATGGAATTTTTGACTCTAGAATCCCATAATTGCAATGGACAGCAATGCCAACTAACCAACCAACAATTCCATCCCTCTGCATACACCTCTCAAACTCTAACCAAACACAACCACAAGCCTAAAACGCAGCAATCCGCACAAACTTCACAACAACGCAACAACAAAACAAACCACACATAGACTTGCACAACAGAACACGACGACTACAGACCGTAAAACACCCCAAGCCCAGCCAACGGACCCACCGGGCTGAGGCTGCCAACACCACATCACTGCTCTCTTGCACTTTTCCAGCTTATTCCCACTAACCCACCCCTTCTCCTCCCCTTTTTTCAGAGCCGCCAGAGCGCCAGGGGACCACTTCGGTGGTGATAGTGCGCGGTACAAATGTCCTTTAACATTAACATTAACATTAACATTAACATTAACATTAACATTAACATACATTTCCCATTGACTTTACTAGTCCTTTTAAATGTACAGAACCAGTACAACCTATCTTCCAATAGAGTACTGGAAGGGTTAATAGTTATACCTTCTTGTCTGATTCTCATGGAACATTATTTTGTTCCCCTTTCTCTAAGATTTGGCTGGTGGCAGTGTTATCTACCATTTTTATTTTGCCGCGAGCTATGAAAATAGTCTTGGTACCGTTAGAGGCTATGGTGGTAGCCTCAAACTCTAACCCGCTGGACCCCTTTTATTTGTATTTGGTTCCGGCTGGGTTTATTCACCATTTCTTTTTGTAAAGGTCTTTCTCGTGTTTTACTCTGCGCGCCAAACCAGGTTTGGTTCCATTGTTCGCCATCCTTTGGCGGCCTTCTGCACAAAAGACCTCCTTAGGCACCTGAGAGTCTGGGTGGACAGGATGTGAGGGAAGGGTTTTAGGCCCCCTGCACAGGGTCTCCTTGGAGACCCAAGTCGCACTCTTGTTTGATTGGCTAGGTGACTGTTCTGCCAGGACAGCCAGCTTGCTGTGTGATTGACAGCCAGGCTGTGTGAATGGGGGAAAACTGCATAAAAAAGCAGGTCTTTGGGACTTGGAAGGCAGAGTCGCCACTGGATCGAGAGAACCAAAGAGAAGCTGAAGGAAGAGGACTACTGCAACTACTGAACCTCCCGGTGAAGGCCTGCTGCGGATCCGAATCTCCTAAATTTCGACGACAGAGAAGATCTGCAAGGAATCTTCTTCCCTTGAGCTGGTGGGACCAACCAGTTCACCAAACACCAAGCAAGGCCTCCCTCCTCTGGTCGAATTGGCTGTGCATCGCTGCAGTGAACCGGATAGCAAGGAGCACCGGACCCTGTTTGGGTTTTATGGAGCGCACCTTTTATTCATTGCTTTGCTCTGCTGCTGGTTTCTTCCCTGGGCAGTGCAGGTCCCTCCAGTCTTCCTCCTTCTTGTCAGTCCGACAGTCGCTTCAGGAACCGTGAGCCTGCAGGCCCTGCCAGGAACGTCTGCCTCAGCTACAGCATTCTTCTTCTATTAAGGTACTGTTCAAACCCGGTCGTTCGTTCCGTCTGACCGCGGTGAAAGTATTTGAAATCTTTCGCTAATCCGAGGGCTTGTCCTTTTCTACTCTTTTAAATAACTTTTCTTCCGACCAACTTCGTTTTGAACTCTTGGCAAAGACTTAACCGTAAACTACTCTGAACTGTGTGATCCTCTGCAAAGACTCTGAACCATTAACATTGGCCCAGGCCTACTGATTTGAATCCTAGTTGTAGTAAGCCTTTTCTAGGTTGCCCTGCCTACTTACTTGTTGGTGCTGCCTGATTTTGAATAACCTTGTCTTTCCCTCCCTTTTTAAATTGCTGAAGGGCCATTTTGATCACACTTCATTTTGAGCTTAACTTGTCCAGAATTCATTGGGTGGTGTGTATTGTATTGAGATTGTGATTTTCTGCTGCTTTATATTCGAGAACTGTTTTACAACTGATGTGTAAATAAATGTATATACTTTTACTCAGAAACCTTGAGTCAGTGTTTGTTTGAACCATAGTAATTGCTGTCCTTTGTGTAACTATTGATAGTGCTCACTCTACTCTTGAGATAAGTCTGGCTGCCCAGCCATCGCTACCACTTTACTGTGTAGTACAGGCTTGTACCAAAGGTGAATTTGTACTTACACTTGTAGTCTTAATTGTGTGTGGTGTTCCCAAAGAGCACTGCATATGATCTGCCTAACAGCTCTCTTATGAGAGATCCCATTTGTCGGGTCGACTAATTGGATAGCACTGCGGCATGGCAGTGGGAGGCAGCTTTTGGTGTCAGGGGTTCCGGATATCAGGGTGCCAGCAGGATGCTGGGGCATGCACTGGGCACCAAGCAGGCTCCACCCCTGCGGCATGGAACCACTGGTGCGATAAGGTGGACTGGATGCTGTGGATGTTGTGGCTGTTGGTTGGGTTGGCTCACCTCTGATGACACATTCTACGGACCATCCGCATTTCTGAAATGCGAAACCGATGCTCTTGGTTTCCCAACATGACTGGGAGACGCCAAAGCTCCTATCTGAGTGGAGACTGGGGTTATTTTGAAGAGGAGAGCTCGGCTCGCTCAGGCCACCTTACATGTCTTTTTGGCACCCATCAATGGCCATCTACCAAGGAAGACCTACATGGGGGTTTAACGCTCTCACGTGGCTGGACAGCCTGGAAGAAACTGGATCCTACTGAACAAGGTCCTGCGCTAGCACTCAGCCCTCTTCCATTAGTGGTGGGCCCTTTAAAACGGGGTTTCCTGCAATCTAACAATGGAAAAACAGATATGTCCAATGTGTTAATGCCTGGCGTATTTCTATAGGGAGTTGCGTACCACAGGTGTGCTTATAAATAAATATATACATATATGTGTGTGTGAGTGTGTGGCTCATTGTGCATCTCGTAATTTGATGGAACTGCTCCTATAGCTTCATTACTTACTCAGCTACAAAATAAAACAATTGTATTGTCTTCATTTTATGCTTTAAAAAAACACACAACTTTTAGCTCAGTGGGACTGCGCTGTGCCACAAAAATGTGCAATAATGTGCACATTATTTTCTATTTAGTAATACAAAAGGGAATTTCTGGTCTTTTTCAGATTGTGTTACTTGGTTTTGTCTTTGAACACATTTTCCACCTTTGACAGCACTTGTTTCGAGCAAATGCTCTTCATCAGGGCATAGTCAAGTGGGATGTTAGTAAAAAGTGAGCATTGCACATAAACACCATGCTAAGTCTTATACATAACTAGTTAACAATCACAAAACAAATCTAGTGAGTGTAGTGTTAGCGTTATGCTTATTCAGAATTGTCTCATTACTGGTCTGATTCACATCTGGTCCCCACAGTACATTTCCACTTGGCAGTGCCTTCCCTATTTGGTCATGCAGATTGGTATCCTGGTCCCATTCGATCAGTCACCTGAAGTGTTTATCATCCTCTCCTTATGATTATAGTCTTGTATCCTGGTTACAAAGATTCTTTAGCCCCTGTTTGAGACGCCGTAATACTGCGTGTAAGCCTAAGGTTGACTAAATATATTATGTTATTTTATTTTATGTTACAGTTTTTTAAGTGCCCTGACACAATCAAAAGATGGCTTCCTAGCACTGAGAATGGGATACACTTAGTACAGTACTTTTTCAACTTTAAGAAAGCTGTGCACGGTAGCAACCTTGTATGCACCCAATCATGCTCAGGACTCCTTTATACAAAACATTGTCACCCGCTTCGGGAAATTTGCTAAGGCGAATATCCTCCTGGTGGGAGATTTTAATTTAGCATGGGATCCCTCCATAGACAGGAGTTCTACCTCATGAGATGCACAGGGGGGACCATCAGGGGACCTGGTGAAGAAAATGCGCAATCTGGCCCTGGTTGATGCTTGGCGAGAACTTTATAACGATGCTGAGGGATGCACTTTCTATTCACATGCACAAAGGTCACACTCACGGATAGATAATGTTTGGATATCAAAACCACTGGTGGGAAGAGCTATAGCCTTGGAGGTAGGGGCAATTACCCTTCGGGATCACGCTCCACTTACCCTTTCAATAACTAGACCAAAGGGGCCCCCAGTTATTTGGAAATGGAGGTTCAAGGATCCAATCCTGGTTAAAGAAATAGAGGGGGAAGTAGTTGAGTATATCAACCACAATAACTGGGATGACACGACCCCTCAAATTTGGTGGGACGCCCGCAAGGCCACAATTAGAGGTAAGATCATAGCAATCAAAGCCAGAAGGGAAAGGGAGCTGAGACTGGAGGAGCAACAACTAGAAGCCAGACTCAAGGATGTCATGGCGCATATGGACAGTAAGCTGTCAACAGCCACTAAAAAGGAATATAGGGCAGTGTAAGGACAGCTGAACCTTATACAAACAAGGGCGGCCAAGCACAATCTCCTCTGGCTGCGTCAAAGGTTCTCTATTAAAGGCAACAAGGTGGACCGCTTGCTGGCCAGAAAGCTAAGGAAGGAGACAGGCGACAAAACAATCTTAAAAATAAAGGGGGTTAGAGGGGTCCTCCTTACCAAGAATCCCGACATTGAGGGAGAATTTTGCAAATGTTACTCTGACCTCTATACGTCAGGTGAATTTACAAGTGCAGATCAGGAGGCATATCTACGCGAAGCAGGGCGTCGACAGATTTCGCAGGACGATAGGGATGTGCTGGAAGTTGAGATCACCACAGACAAAGTTAGAAGGGTGATTACCAACCTACCGTCCAGTAAAGCCCTAGGCCCTGATGGGTTTGTGTCCGAATTTTATAAGACACATAAAGAATTTTTAATCCCTATTCTTACCAAATTGTTTAATTGCATACGGTCCACAGGACATCTCCCCAACTCTATGAATGAAGCCAAAGTCATCCTAATACACAAGAAGGGCAAAGATCTGACCGACTGTGCATCTTACAGTGCAATAGCTTTAATAAATGTAGATACCAAAATTCATACCAAGGTTTTAGCCAGTCGCCTTGAAACAATCCTCCCCAAACTAATCTACTGTGACCAGTGGGGTTTTGTCAGACGCAGGCAAACAGCGGACAATGTTAGAAGATTGACCCACCTGGTTGAAAAGACTCAGAAAAAGAACATCCCGGCTCTTCTCCTGCAGATCGACGCCGAGAAGGCTTTCGATCGGGTTGAGTGGGGGTTCCTGTTTGCTGCTATGGGCAGAATGGGGTTTGGCCCGGGTTTCATTACGCGAGTAAGAGCAAATTACCAAAACCCAGTAATAAGGCTAGCAATAAATGGCCAAATATCAGCCCCGGTTCGGGAAGGAAGGGGCACTAAGCAGGGCTGCCCGATGTCACTGCTCCTCTACGCCCTTCACCTGGAACCGTTCCTGGAGACGGTGAGAGCGGCTGATGATATAGAGGGAGTCCCGTTTGGGAGCGAGGTTCACAAGATCGATGCCTTCGCAGATCACATGATATTGTCACTGACCCAACAGGTCACCCCCTTTCAGGCAGTGGCGAGGGTATTAAATAGGTTCAGCCAAGTTGCAGGGTTAAAGTCAAGTCGAGGCCAGGGGAGGTGGGGTGTGAATGTGGCGGTAGAGCAGGGGTGAGTGGAAGCAAGTGGGAGGACGACAAGTGGGGTCCTCTACTAATTCACTGTTTTTTGTGTGTTTTGTGGGTGTGTGCGGCTGCAGGGAAAAGAGGAGGAACGGGAGCTTGGAGAGAAGGAAGGAAACGCTGTCGAAGAGGCGTTTATCAGGGCGTATTGAGCTGCTGAGGGTGCGGCTCAGCCGGGAGAGGAGAAGGGATTCTGGAGCCCTGCAGGGACAGGATCAAGGAGCTGGCCGGCACGTTGGCAGCCAGGCGAGCCCCTCTGCAGGAAGGCACAGCAGGATGGCTGAATGCCGCTGATGAGGGAGACTGACCCGGGAGCCTCTGCCTAAGACTCCGGAGTATCGGCTGATAGGAGTCAGCCAGGCCTGTAGCGAGGCAACTTCGCCATCTATGTGGGACGCCGCCACTGAGGGATTACTTTGAATGGCCATGGGGGCGGGGAGGTGAACTCTACTACAAGTTTTAAGGACCAAGTGGATGAATCGGGACGCTGTCACCGGACTTATGCTCAAAGAGGGTGCCGAAGAGATTGCACTCCACCGGGGTGAGTGACTGTAAGAGGGGGAGTTGGAACGTTGGCAAAAAGTTTGGCTGTGGGGTAACAGCGCCCTGCACCTAGAACTGAATATACGTATAACCCAATTCCCTTGGTGTATCTGACAATTAAACCGACCCTACTGTCGAAGTGTGCTCTATCCAACACCCTGCAATTGTGACACTAACCCTTCTAAACACTCACCCTTCTGCATAGACCTCTCAAACTCTGAACTAAACACAACCATACATTTACAGCACAGCAAAGTATATGAGCTTCACAATGCCACAACAACAAAACAAACCACAGATAGCATTGCCCAACAGCACATGGCATCTATCAACCGAACAGCACACTTACGCTTAACGAACAGTGTCAACTGAACTGGAGCGGCCAACCGCACATCATTGCTCTCTTGCTCTTTTCTTCCACTCAGTCCTACTAACTTACCTGCCTACCCTCTTGCTTTACAGATCTGCCAGAGCGCCAAGAGACAGCGCAGGCGGCGACAGTGCACGATTTAAGGACCTTTAACATAACATAAAGTGCAGAATAAACAGCTCTTTATTGCAGTCAGAAGCACATTTTGGTGGCATTATAATAGGGAAAGCGAGATGTTTGAGTTTGAGACCCCTCATTGGGTCCTCAATGACGAGTGGATGGTTAGATCTATGCCATCGCCGCAAAGCCCACTTGGTTGTTGGAAAGTCATAGACGGAGTAGTACTGGTGGAGGAAGACATCACCCAGGATCCAGAGTGGCTGCCCATTCTGGGCGAGCAGGTAAGTGGGCTCCACCCCGATGACACAGTTGCCGCTGGTCTGCAAGAGAATAAACATGAAATGGGTCAGGAAGTTCACACCACTGTCTCATTGGAGAAAGTTGCAGACCACCTGTACGAGGCCATCAGTCAAGATACAATGCCACAGAGGTCCAGAAGAGGTCTTTCCCTGTGTCCCATGCTACACCCCATTGCATGCTGGGACGGGAGACCTGACATGGCTACAGAAGTCAAGGAAAGGGCAATCCTTGTGCACCTTGCTGTACCCCACTGCATGCTGGGACAAGAAGACACGACAATGCTATAGACGTCAAGGAAAGGGCTATCCTTGTGCACCTTGCTGTACCCCACTGCATGCTGGGACAGGAAGATCTGACAATTCCACAGAGGTCCTGAAGAGGTGTGACCTTGTGTCCCATACTACACCCCATTGCATGCCGGGAGAGGATGATCTGACAATTACACAGAGGCTCGGAAGTGGTCTGTGCCTGTGACCCATGCTACACCCTATTGCATGCTGGGATCGGAAGACCTGACAATGCTACAGAAGTCATGGAAAGGTCTGTCTCTGTGTCTCATGCTACACCCCATTGCATGCTGGGATAGGATGATCTGACAATTACACAGAGGCTCAGAAGTGGTCTGTGCCTGTGACCCATGCTACACCCCATTGCATGCTGGGATCGGAAGACCTGACAATGCTACAGAAGTCATGGAAAGGTCTGTCCCTGTGTCTCATGCTACACCCCATTGCATGCTGGGAGCGGAATACCTGACATGGCTAGAGGCCCAGGAAAAGGCTGTCCTTGTGCACCCTGCTACACCCCATTGCATGCTGGGAGAGGAATATCTGACAATGCTGTAGAGGTCTGTCTGTGTGTTCCATGCTACACCCCATTGCATGCTGGGACAGGAAGACATGCAAATGCTACAGGGGGCCTGGAAAAGGCTGTCCTTGTGCACCCTGCTACACCCCATTGCATGCTGGGAGAGGAATATCTGACATTGCCGTAGAGGTCTGTCTGTGTGCTCCATGCTACACCCCATTGCATGCTGGGACAGGAAGACCTGACAATGCCACAGGGGTCCAGGAAAGAGCTGCCCTTATGTCCCTTGCTACACGCCATTGCATGCAGGGACAGGGAGGCCCGATGACATATTATGGAGGGCGGGGCCATCTGGGTGGTGCATCAGAACTCACACCTTTCCAAAAGCCCATCTTTTTTATAAAAAAGTTTCAAAAATATAAGTTTTGCCACAAATTATAACAGGCGTCTCTAGATGAAGAAAGTGACGGAAAAGTATATTTTCCATTCAATTAAAATGTCATTCGTTGTCATCAGATAAAATTCAAAAATAAACGGAAAAAGCTTTTTTCATGAAGCAAAGATTGATTTGGGCGGGAGACGATTACCAAAATCCCACAACCAATAGAAGCACTTCCCACATGCTTAGTTTCATTATCCGGGGACCATCTTGAGACAATTCTCATTCATTTTAGATAAAATCGTTTTTTGTTTATCTTGTGTAAATGAATGAGTCCTTTCTCCAGAATATCAGGAAATATCAGGTGCTAATGTTAAAGACTACACCTTCAAGGGTAAGTACCCGCCCCATATCTGATCCGTTTGCAGAAAGACTCCCATTACCCAGCTCATGGGGTTCCCATCAATGCGGCAGTGGGGGAACCACCTGAGGTTATGACCCGGGCTTTGAGGACCTACCTGGACGACGTACACTGAGGGCGGGATCGGGAACGAGACGCCGTTGATGGTGAAGCTGAGGGACGGGAGGTTCTGCACACTGTTGCAATTCACTGCATACTACAAAAGAAAAAGAGAGATTCAAGGTACGCCAACACCTCGGAGGAACCCCTCTCGCAGCCGACCACCGGTCTTAACTTCCAGCCTCAGCTGCTTCTCCTCTCTGTAGGACGTTTCCCTTGTGAGTACTGGCCCTCTGTTGGCAATTCCATGTAACCCAAGAAATGTGTGACTCTGGTTTCTTGTTAAGTTTCTGGTACCAATGTCCGTGATGAGAACTTACGGTCCTGGGTGAGCCGCATAGCCCTGTCGCCGCCCGCTGCTTCGGGGACCCTCAGAGCATGCCATTGCGTGCCCTATCTGGTGCCGTAAGGTCCACTAGTGCGCTTCATGGCCTACCTGCCCATTTTGCAACTGCTGCCCTCCCAGGTACTGCACCAGATCGCCAATGTACTGCTTTGGGACGGTGAGCAGCGGCGTGCCAGTGTCCACGATAGCCTGGCATCCCTGGCTGCACCAGCCACTTGCCTGGCTTCCGATGGAGAACCTGTGGAAAGATGGGAGAAAGGAATCAGTCTGAGTGGAAGCCAGGGAGGGGGGAATCTGAGGGTCAGGGAGTTGGAAGGGGGGAACTCCTGGGGTTTACCAGTCCCCGGTCCCAGCAGGGTGTTGGGGACTGTGCAACAGAGCATTGCCAAGGCGTGAGGGATTCCCACTACAGAATGCTGTGTAGACCACTCCTGGTAATCCACAATGACTTCTCTGTTACGGCGCTTCTAGGAGGGCTTGAGGGTCTGGTGATGGCTTGGGTACCATCATGAGAGGGATCGGGGACCAGTAATGGAAGCTACGAATCATCCTTTATCAGGAGACTGGGGGCACTCCATCTGTGGTAGGGCGCTCCACCGTCCCTTGGTAGGAGAAGCCTCCTCTACAGTGTAGACACAGCAGAGAGACTCTAACCCCCCAAGGCTAGGGAGGGTGAGGGGAAGATGATGAGCTTAGAAGGGAGACCTACTCTTGCACCCCGATCTGCCAGTACTTCTCTTGAGTGACGGGCGCCCAGTAGATCTCGCCGGAGTAGAGGCTGGTGTCAACGCCACCAAGAACAACTGCTCCTGATTGCCTGGGGAGACACAGAGCACAAAACACAAGAATAAGCAGCGACACAACAACCGGGAGAAGTCTAGATGATATGTGTGTGCCTTGTGAGCACTGGAGGCGGGGCACTGGGCCCACATTTAATCTTAGGCCTCCCACCTATATCGCACTTTCCATAATGTAATCAAGAATGTTTATATTTCACCCTTATGCCCTTATGTCCTGAATGACACGGCCTGGAGGGAGTGAATGATTTGGCAACCTCTCTCCCACGCTCCCAAGAGAATTTATCTTCTGGCCCTGACCATTCCATGGTTCTGCGTCTGACTATGGACAGCCCACCGCTCCGTGCATGGTGACCGCGGTTCTCATGGTGACTGTGCAGTGTACGGTAGATTCACCCCTGGCAGCCAATCCAGGTGCACCTACTAACAGTCCCGTGGGCTCCGACCTCCTGGTTGAAGGCAAAGTGTGACACAGTGAACATTGCAGGAGCTTCTTGCATCCACCTTCAGTGGTGAACGCAAGTGGTGGTAGCACGTATCAAGGATTATTATCTTACGTGTAAATCACAATGGACACCATTTGCATGGCTTCTTGGCGCTGACGGCTCTGTGCGTTAGGTGTGGTGGGCCAAAATGGGTTCCATGGCTTTTAATGTTTGATATTTGGAAGGGTGGGGTCTTGCACACCTCCTAATACCATAGAATGTGCTGTGAGTTTGGGGATGGTAGGTTGTGAGGAGGCAGGCACTGTGTGTGTGTAATACTTTACACACTTGGTGTACTGTTGCCGGGTTCAGTGAACTATGGTGGAAGTCCTGACTTGGATCCTCTAATCGTGAGTTTTGAGTCACTGTGAGCGTTGTTGAGTTATGGCCCAATCACTCTGTGAGGCTGATAACTCTCAGCTTCGAGGACTCGAGGGTAAGCGGGGTGTAAGCACTGGTAAGTGGTGAGCAGTCACTCTGAGTAGTGGTAAGGGTCAGAAAACACACCCAGCACTGACATTGCAAAGAACAGTGAGTCCCCATGACTCTGTGTGAAGTGTGGTGAGCTAGATTTTCACTGGTGCAAATGAGACGCCCGAGTTGCTCGTGCCACCGTAGACCTGATTCACAAGGAATGAAATCAGAGCAAATCTGGAGCCGCCTGGAGCATCTTGCAGAGGCTGACGTGCTAATGCGACCCACAAGGATTTGCCTGAGGGCATCTCAGAGTGGCTGCGGGTATCCCGGATTTGCTCCAACTTTTTGCTTGTGAATTAGGTGTAAGGTCAGAGGTGCAAATCTGACATACTCACAGGCAACTCCTGACTTTAGGCCTCATTATAAGTACAGCCCTGAGTTAAAAAATGGCAGTTAAATGGGAGTAACTCCGTTACCGCCTCATGTCCCACCGGCGCACCATAGTTTTGGCGTTGAGGTGGAAGAAAAACCTTGAGCAAAATGCTTGTGGTAAATCTGCCGCCTTACCACCAAAATAGCAGCAGAATTGGTGGAATTACCACCAGCGGAAATTCCACTGAAATCCCATTTTATGGACTCCATAAATGGAGACTAACACTGCCATACCGCCACTTCTGATCCAGCGGTTATTCTTCTGGAACAATTGTCAGTAACTGTAAATCCGTTTTGACCATTCTACGTGTTTACCACTGGAATACCGCCAAACCTGTAATGAGGCCCATTGTCCAGTCCTCATCTTTGTGACCGAGGCCCACAGTATCTTAGCCAGGGACCTGGAATAATCGGCCGCATTGTACGGAAAGTCCGCTGCTCGCACTTGGCTCTGAGCAGGAAATGCATTTTAAAGCTAAATCGGGAGCATTTTACATATTCCTCTAATACTTGAAAGCAGGTGGGATAACCTTTTTTGAGACAGCTGGATCAACTAAGGATTATTTAAATAGGGGCTACGTTCTTATCATCTCCCTCCAAAATACTGCAGTTTCATTGGATGATGTCCAGTCAGGTGGAAAGAGTTTGCAGTGTTATGTTGTGATTTGTGTATAGCGCCTACTGCCACTGTTCTGAAATCAAAGCGCTGTGGGAAAATACAAGAGCTGTTTCTTGCTTTTTCCTCTTAATTATCCTATTTAAATTCACAATTTCTCTCATCCGATGACATTTTTTAACCTGTATCGCCAATATTCCTTTGCAATTTTATCCGTTGTCTTTTTTTTACCAGAAGACATGGTCCTCATTGCAAGTTTGGCGGTATTTCCTCACGGTATACTCCCAAACGGAATTAGAGTTACTGCATGCGTCGGCCATACTGTGATGTGAAGAGGTCAGATGATGCTGAGGTAATCAGAGGCCTCGCTTATTCCCCATTTTGGAATCGCATAGGACTCCATTGGGAATTGCCAAAAGCATAAGGAATTACCGCATATGGTAATATCGCATGCGTTCATGTTTTTGTACCGCCACTTACCGCCACTCAGAAGCAGGCAGAGTTTAAGAGTTTGGGTAACACAAGTCATAGTTCCGGAGAGTGGTAAAACATGGCCTTTTTTTTACATGCTGCATTTTCTTTAACCATAAGCACCATAATCTGAGAAGTACGATATTACTCTGGGAGCTTGTGGATATTGTGCTAAGGAGACAGCGGATTGGAAGCTCCTGGTTGCAATCTGCCCAGCTTTAGATAACTTGCGTTTGCTGTATTTTAGCACTTTTATCCATGACCTCTCCTTTATCTTCACGGAACACTTTTGGGAAAGGATTTGGAGTGGTAACTGGACTACTCTGACATTTGCTGTTTAACACTTTCTAAATAGAATTCATGCAATACATATATAATGTTAATAGAAATATAATATGAAAATGGATTATGTTTTTTGTTTGTAATTGTGTAATGGATTTTTATAAATGTTTGTCTTTTTTGTAAGAGTGTTGTAAGAATGTTGTCTTTGTATTCTTCTTTTTAGGTTCTTTTTCAGCGTGTAAGGCTTTGCAAGGCTTGTAAAAACCATGAACACAATAAAAACGTGTAATCCTGCCTTCCACTGAGGTCTCCAATCAGAGAAAATGCAAATTGAAAGGCAATAAAACATTATTTTCAGAGTGTCATTTCTGTTATATCTTAATTAAAAATAGGTGTGCCGCCATTACTCTGCAAATCCACCCCGATCTTCAGTGAGTCACGTGAATATGCAGTATACTTAGAGAGAGTTGGGCGACTTTGCTAATCCTACTCTACGGCTCAGCTTGAGATAATTAATTGATCGCATTGGCAAATTGCTAGTTAGGTGTTATCTCTTCTGCCAGGGATTTGCATAACTTGAGTTGCTCGGCTATAGTGAGGCCGAGTTATGCCAAGTTGCAGTTCATAAAGTTACCTGCTGTATTTATTTATTTATTTATTTATATATAGCGCGCAAGAAGCCCAGGGGCATTGAGGCGCTGTTACTTGCAATAACTTAGTACATGGTACAGGCATGAAAGCGATATGATAAGTATTCGTGCTGGTGTGTCGGGTCTTATGTGAAGAGGGTAGTTTTCAGAGTTTTGCAGAAGGTGGTGAGGGAGGCCTCCCCTCGGATAGTGGGAGGTAGGGCATTCCAGTGAGTGGGCGCAAGATGGGGGAAGCTGGATCCGCCCGCTTTTACTCTTTTTACTAGTGGCACCGAGAGCATGTTGGTGTACGGTGATCTGGTTGGCCTGGTAGTGGAGACGGGGTGGATCCTTTGAGATCCTTGAGATCATTAAGGCCTTGAAGGTTGTGTAGTCTGATTGAGAAGTAAGTTCAGCTTGTGGTTTAGGCTTAGCTGTCATAGTTAGGGTACTTCTGGAAAGCACCCTGCCCCAGGGCCCCATGGGATGGCAAAGTTCAGGAAAAGCAGCTGCCCGGGATAAGGCAGGAGGAGTGGTGGAAGTGAACAAGCCCCCAAACCCCCACATGACTCACCCGCTCAGGTAGAAGCTGAAGACTGGCTCGGTCACCAGGTCCTGCTGCATAAGGCCTTGCACGGCGGTGGTGGCGCCGTCCACAGACAGGCTCTGGTAGGCCATGCCGAAAATCCCATCAAACTTTGCATAGTAAAAGAAGGATCCGGGCTCGGTCACACTCAGGCCTACCTCCTGGTTCATGATCTCCAGGCCTTGCACCTATAGGAAGTACAGGGAATGATATATGACCAGCACCTCTGGAGCGAGCAGAACTAGCCTTCATAGAACTCTACGGAACCAACCCATATAGGACTGCCTCTGGAAGAAATATGGGGAAACATGGATTGAGTAGAGGGTTGGTCGCTGCAGTTTGTATAACCAAAGGTGTAACTCATTACCACACCCTGATACCCCAATGCCCAAGCGTCATTCAAGTAAAGTGTTGGCTGTTGTTCTGGTAGTTGTATGTGGAAGCAGGTTGTGGCAGGAGGATTTTTACAATAGAGGTGCTTAATATGTTGTAATAAAAGATTACACATGATAGTGTTGCGGTACTAAACTCCTGGGGACATTTCTTATGCTGCAAGGTGTGGATCAAGCTGGCATGTTCAGTAACCCACACTAGTGGTGTTTGACATTTGACATCAGAGACTGTTGTACCGGGTAATGACCATGAATTCCTCATTCCTCACTAACCGTAACTCCACCAACGTAATAAGAGTGTGGTAGTGGGTAAAGACTGTGGGAATCCACACTAGCGGGGTATGCCCCCTTTCGGGGTTGCCACAGCAGAGTGCGGCACCAGGTCCTTGTGATAAAAGAGTCATGACTGTACTCACTGTCACCGTGTCATAGCCCAAGATTCCGGTCATGCTGCCGCTGCCGTAGGCAATGGAGAGTTGCTGGTTGTTGGTGATGTAGGTGGACGACTGGCTGGGGTCGAAGAGCGGGTGGTTGGCTGTGGCAGAAAACAGGGTGACAGAGTGACCTTCTGCACAGAGTCCATCTGGGATGGGCGAACTGGTAAAAAAGCATAGCCACAACACCCAGGAAGGCTATAGTACCTGACACTTGGATCTTTTGACCAATATTGGGCCTCTGAGCGTTTCCAGTCAGCAAGAAAAACGATTACAAACTTTACAAATCATCTATAACTAAAAGGGTTACATTTCAGGGGAACAGCACTCTCTGTACCTACAAAGACCCCACAAGACCCCACAACTAGCATCAACCTGAGGTCAAAGAATGGACAACAAGCATCCTTTCTGAAAGCTCAAAATTTGGCAAAAGATGGAAACCTTGCCAAGCCTCCGTCCTTCAATGTGGCAGCCTCCACGTCACGAGCACGTCACCCACCACATCTACCCAGTGGCAGTGCCAGACCCAGCCTTTCCCAGTCAACATAGCAATATCCCAAGTCATATTGTGCCATCACCCACAGCCGCTACTCCTTCAGCACACTGAGCAGTGCAGCCCCACACACCTCTGCATGTGTGTTAAAAGTCTCAGCACCTGCTGGATGAACTGCAATATACACCTTAATGCACAGCATTGTAACTACTCCACACATGGACATGCCAGTTTAGCGCCTGACCTGTGTGCTGCACCCGGTATTTGCATTTCAGTGTACTCACTGCAGGCCTGGCTCTGGCAGTAGGTGGAAGGCACCCAGAGGTTTGAGGATCCGGTGTCGAAGACGACCAGGAAGTTCTGAGGAGGAGTGCCAATGCTGATCTCCCCAGAATAGAAGGTCTAGAAGAGAGAGAACACATGTATCACTCTCCACTCACGCCTAGAGGACACATTTCACATGTTCAAAAACATAGAGACAGAAACGCCTCCCCCAGACACAACATCTCTGGAAGACTAAAGTGGCAAATGAGACAGATTCAAGTAAAAATCACACGCACCTACTTTCTAGAGCAACAGAATTGAGCCATAAAAGCAAGGCATGTGCACATCACTCAGTTGCACATAGTCAGGTTTGCTGTATATAAACTCCAGCACATACGCACGTACGTATGTACGTACGTACGTGCGTATGTGCATACGTGCATAAATACATGCTTAGTTCCAGGATGAGGCATATAGACTTGTCCTTCCCATGTATTTTATAAGCTACTAGAACCAGAGAGAACCAAAAGGAGATGTTAGAGGGTGTGGCAGAACAGCCCGGCACTCACATCCAGGTACAGGGGCTCGTAGGCAACAGCAAAGTTGGTCCCCTTCATGAAGCTGTACTTGGCAGCAGGATCTCTCCTCTGGGTCTTCGCTAAGTCGCCCAGGACCCCTTGGTCCCTCATGTTCTCTCGGATGGACTTGTGTTTCTTCAGAGGGATCCTGCAGGTTGGGAGCAGAGCCAGGAGACTCAGACCATCACATCACCACTCGGACCTCTTTCTGCCATTTTGGATCTTGCCACAGTTTATTTTGGAGGTAGGAGAAGCCATATGTTATCCCGTACCCAATCTGCACCGATTATTCCCATTAATGCACCATAAACCCCATTCACAGAGACCGTCTAAACAGAAAGTCACACTCACTCACACTCCCAGCTGCATTACCACCCGGGAGAACTTTCCTGAATTTGGAGAATGATGAAACTGCTTCCCATGATGACGCCTCTGGGCATAAGGGGCTCCATACACAACTCTAGGATCCAAATGGACCACCCCACCCCAAACAGCATCATCTCCAACGCATCCACAGATTGGAGACCGCCGCTCGCCAAGATGAGCAATTCTCTAATACGCAACTCCACCACCCACTGTGAACCATCTGAACAGGAGGGCCCTCCACTCACAGCCGTAGAATCCAAAGGACTCCTCTACCCCCATCTGCCATGCACAGCTCACCAGCCCCTCTTGGAGCTGGAGACCGACCAACTCCGCAGTAAGCCACTCCATGATCTCCAAATCCACCAGCTGACATGAGCCTTCTGAAAAGGAGTGTCCTCCCCACATGGCTTGAAACCCACTCTTACCCCGCAGCAGCTATACTCACCTCACCAGTCCCTCCGAGAGTTGGAGACCGACCACCACCGCAGTAAGCCACTCCAGGATCTACAAATCCACCAGCTGACAAGGGCCTTCTGAAAAGGAGTGTCCTCCCCACATGGCTTGAAACCCACTCTTACCCCGCAGCAGCTATACTCACCTCACCAGTCCCCCCGAGAGCTGGAGGCCGAGCAGCACCACGATAAGCCACTGCATGATTCTTGAGTCTATGGTCCAAAGTCTGGGAGTGAACTCTGAACACTGCTGCAGGACCTGGGCTAGAGTCCAGGATCAGCCCTCAACCTCCTTATTTATATACACCAATGCCCGATTGTAGTTTCTCCCCCCTCCCAACCAGCCCCTGCCCCTTCCCATTAGGGTTGAACTCCATGACAGACTTCTCCTGTGCCCTTCCTAATAGGAGTGGGGTCATGATGGCTATCAGTGTTTTTCCCTTTGAAGAAAGTGTGTAAGTGGCCAAACATCAGGCTGAGATTAGCCTTCTGCTACACAGGGAGAAATGGCCAAGAGGTCAGACCATAAGCTGGGGTTATCCCAAACTCAACAGAGCAGCTCTTTGATGCTTGCACGCTTTGTTTACGCTGCTGTGTGGGTTCTATATCTCTACTCAGGGAACTGTTTCCTGAAGTCTTGGTGGGGGTGAGAGATGCTCTACTAAGAAGCCTTCCCATCTGCTCACACACTGCATGGCATGTTGTGTTGTCTTGTGGAGCACAACGGTTTTCTTTTTTGTGCTTGGTGATGATAGAGAAAGGGCCAGGCGAAGTTAGTGAGAGGAGCAAAAGAGGCAAGGTAGGAAACCCTTAGTAAATGGGAAGGTGGTGTTCTACTATACTTGGTTCCTGTTAGCATGAGTACACCCCTCAGTAGTGAGTTCCTAATGTGGCTCGAGGTTCGATCTAATGGTGGCCATCGTCCATCTCCATTATCACTGAGAGACTGACCTACTTCTGATAGCCTTTGCCATCCTTATATCTACACAAGGTCACAGCAAGTTTAGTCGTGGTTACTGCACTCCCACTTTATTTGCACAATCAAACTTACCAACTTTGCCTCCTCAATTTGTTTTTCTGCCCAATGCATCAACATGTGTCTCCCAAACACAACCGGCTCCTTTATTGTGCGATTACATCTTCTCATCAGAACTTCAGCCCAGTCCTTCCTCTGCTCACCTTAAATTAGGATGTATCCACAGTGAGCTCATTTCCCTTACACATTACTGTTACTAGTTGTTATACTGAAGTATCACTCCTTTTCTCCTGATGAAGCTCTTAACAGAGTGAAACACGTGTCAGGATTCATGAGGATATATAATCATGGGAAAGCAACAGTGAGGGTTCACAGATGTACACAATCAGATTTAAGAAGCATTCTAATTTCTGAGAATCAAAGAAGGGAACATTGCATTAAGAACTGCAATGTTTTTATTTTAACCATCATCCAGGCACAGTACAACGCAACCCATCTGTTTTCTCCACATGCAAGCCTTGTCAGCATTGGCCTTGGCGTAAATCCACAAAAGAATATTTGATGGATTCTACTTCGATGAAATCTCCTGCAGCAAAACTCCAAAGTATGGGCCAGGGTGTGAACACCAGCTGATGCCCAGTATTTATGCATTGACTGTGGGAAGGGGCTTTATGCTCATCTGTGTTTGGTCTACGGTGAGGGTAAGGGTCAGGGTTAGGGTGAATGTTGGGGTTAAGGCTAGGGTTAGGGAGAGGGTTGGGGTTAAGGTTAGGGTTAAGGTTGGGGTTAAGGTTCGGGTTGGGGTTAGGGTTGGGGTTAAGGTTAGGGTTAAGGTTGGGGTAAAGGTTTGGGTTGGGGTTAGGGTTGGGGTTAAGGTTTGGGTTGGGGTTAGTGTTAAGAATAGGGTTGGAGTAAGGGTTAGGGTTGGGGTTAAGGTTAGGGTTTGGTTTATGCTTGGGGTTAGGGTTGGGGTTAAGGCTAGGGTTGTGGTTATGGTTATGTTGAGGGTTGGAGTTTAAGTTAAAGTTGGCATTACGTTTGGGTTAGGGTGAGGGTTAGGGTTTAGGGTAACGTTGGAATGAGGGTTAGAATTAAGAAAAGGTTTGGGGCAAAGGTTAGCGTTGCGGTTAAGGTTAGGGTTTGGTTTAAGCTTGGGGTTAGGGTTGGGTTTAAGGTTAGGGTTAGTGTTGGGGTTATGGTTAGGGTTAGAAATGTGCATGATTGATCGCAGTTTCTGGGACTCATGGAAGAATGTTGGGGTACACCCAGTCACTTTATTGCGTTCTTTTAAATGTTTCGATGGTTGTGACATGTTTTATATTGTATGTGGTGTTGCAATGGCTTCTTGGCTAAACAATACAACATGAGGCCAATGCTCTCCCTAATTCAGGGGCCATTCTTCACTGTAATCAGCAGCTGCCCTATCTGCCATGGTGCACAGTTTAAGGCTCACCCCCTACCCCCTTCCCAAGTCTCCTGCAGACCTTTCTCCTTGAGGGCAGTGGGCACGAGGCTCAGCCCCTCTTCACACTGATCTCTCAAACCTTTCCCCTTTGGGTAACTGGGGGAGGGTCACAGCCCCCATTCCCAATGGCAATCTGAGACCTTTCCTCTTTGGGACACTGGGTCAGAATGCCCAACCCAACACTATCTCCTTTAGTACTCTCTGAGACCTTTGGGGGAAATTGGGACAGTAGGCTCAGAGCCCCTTCCCAAAGGCCATTCCTCTTTAGATAACTGGGGCAGGAGGCACATTCCCCTTTCCAGTCTTCAGAGACCTTCCCTATTTGCATAACTGGGTCAGGAAGTGCAGTCCCCACTCCTAAATGCTCCCTGAGACCCTTCCTCTTCGGATAACTAGTGCAGGAGATATCGCGCCCATTTTCAATATTCCCAGAAACCCTTCCTGTTTGGGAAAATGGATCTAACAGCTCAGCCCTTCCACCTTTTCCAATGCTCCCTGAGATGTTTCCTCTTTGGGTAACAGTGGCAATTAGTCCTGTCCCTACTCCGCAATGTCCCTTTCCTTAATGGGTATCTGGGACAGGAGCCTCCTACCACCTCCCCAATAATCCTTGATAGGCGTTTCAGTCAGACCCCCGCCCCTTCTGCCTGTGTAGTTTTTTGTTTGGGTAACCAGGGTAGGAGACTCGGCTCAGCTGCCCTCCTAGTGTTCCCCAAGACCCTGAAACCCTCCCCAAATACTCCAAGTGACCTTTCCTTTTGGGCTAATTGTGAATGGAGGATCCCCACGAATGCTCCCTGAAACCTTTCCTTATTGGGTGCCTATGGCAGAAGGCTCAGCCCCCAATGCTCCCAGATGTTTACTCATTGAGTTGATGAGTCACGACGTTGCTCTACCTCAATGCTTGATGCGTAACTTCTGGGTTTTCTTGGGGTATGGGCAGAGGGGCCCCAATGCGGATCTAGTAATTGTCAGTGGGGAAACTTCATTTTGATGTTGGGGCCAAGTGGGTTATCCCTCCCCTTAAAGGGCCTGGGATTAAAAACAAAATATATATTTCTATCCCGTTTGAGGAATAGAAAAGCAAGTGAGATATCAGCTGTTCATACCGATGCTGTGTCACTTAAACAATAAACTGCATATGAGGGTCTGGAAAGACCCTCTCTTGCAATGCTCACCCCTCTGTGCCTATTCCGAGCAGGCCAGGGGGTTGCCTTCGTTTTCTGCACATAAAAGCGCACCCTTATTTACTGGGGCCGGTCTTATCTCAACAGTGCAGACACACTTAGGTAACCCTCTCTTCAAGCCATATGTGCCAGGCTGGGGGGGGTCACACTGGGGTAACACTCTCGTGAAGCCATATGTGCCAGGCTGGAGGGTCACACTGGGGTAACCTTCTCCTTAAGCCATATGGGCCAGGCTGGGGGTCACTGGGGTAACTCTCTCCTCAAGCCATATGTGCCAGGCCTGTGGTTCACTGGGTAACCCTCTCCTCAAGCCATATGTTCCAGGCTGGGGGTCACTGGGGTAACCTACTCCTCAAGCCATATGTGCCAGGCTGGGGGTCACTGAGGTAACCATCTCCTCAAGCCATTTGTGCCAGGATGGGAGTCACTGGGGTAACCCTCTTCTCAAACCATATCTGCAGGCTGGGGGTCACTGAGGTACCCTCTCCTCAAGCCATATGTGCCAGGCTGGGGGTCACTGGGGTAACCCTCTCCTCAAGCCATATCTGCCAGGCTGGGGGTCACCCTAGGGTAACCCTCTCCTCTAGCCATATCAGCCAGGCTGGGGGTCACACTGGGGTAACCATCTCCTCAAGCCACATGTGCCAGGCTGGAGGTCATACTGGTGTAACCCTCTTCCTAAGCCATATGGGCCAGGCTGGGGCACTGGGGTAACTCTCTCCTCAAGCCATATGTACCAGGCTGGGGGTCACTGGGTTAACCCTCTCCTCAAGCCATATGTGCCAGGCCTGGGGTTCACTGGGATAACCCTCTCCTCAAGCCATGTGTTCCAGGCTGGGGGGTCACTGGGGTAACCCACTCCTCAAGCCATATGTGCCAGGCTGGGGGTCACTGGGGTAACCATCTCCTCAAGCCATTTGTGCTGGGGGGGGGGTCACTGGGGTAACCCTCTCCTCAAGCCATGTCTGCCAGGCTGGGTCCACTGGGGTAACCCTCTCCTCAAGCCATATATGCCAGGCTGGGGGTCACTGGGGTAACCCTCTCCTCAAGCCATATCTGCCAGGCTGGGGGTCACCCTGGGGAAACCCTCTCCTCAAGCCACATCAGTCCGGCTGGGGGGTCACACTGGGGTAACCATCTCCTCAAGCCATATATGCCAGGCTGGGGTCACTGGGGTTACCCTATCCTCAAGCCATACATGCCAGGCTGGGGTCACTGGGGTAACCCTAGCCTCATGCCATATGTGCCAGGCTCAGGGTTACACTAGGGTATCCCTCTCCTTAAGCCATATGTGCCTGGATGGGGTTCACTCTCGGGTAATCCTCTCTTTAAGCCATATGGGACAGGCTGGGGTCACACTGGGGCAACCCTCTCCTCAAGCCATATGTGCATGGCTGGGGATCACACTGGGGTAACCCTATCCTAAAGCCACATGTGCCAGGTTGGGGGTCACTGGGGAAACCTTGTCCTCAAGCCATATGTGGCAGGCTGGTGGTCACACTGGGGTAATCCACTCCTCAAGCCATATGTTCCAGGCTGGGGGAAAATCTGGGGTAACCCTCTCCTGAACCCAAATGTGCCAGGCTGAGGGTCACACTGGGTAACCCTCTCTTTAAGCCATATGTGCCAGACTGGGGGTCAAATTGGGGTAACCCATTCCTCAAGCCATATGTGCCAGGCTCGGGATCACACTGGGGTAACCCTCTCCTTAAGCCATATATGCCGGGCTGGGGGTCACTGGGGTAACCCTCTCCTCAAGCCATATATGCCAGGATGGGGGTCACTGGGGTAACACTCTCCTCAAGCCATATGTGCCAGGCTGGGGGTCACTGGGGTAACCCACTCCTCAAGCCATATGTGCCAGGCTGGGGGTGACAGTTGGGCAACCCTCTCCTCAAGCCATCTTTGCCAGGCTGGGGGACGCACTGGGGTAACCCTCTCCTCAATCCATATGTGCCAGTCTGGGGGTCACACTGGGGTAACCCTCTCCTCAAGCCATATGTGCCAGGCTGGGGATCACACTGGGGTAACCCTCTCCTTAAGACATATGTGCCAGGCTGGGGGTCACTGGGGTAACTCTCTCCTCAAGCCGTATGCGCCAGGCTGGGGGTCACTGGAGTAACCATCTCATCAGGCCATATGTGCCAGGCCTGGGGTTCACTGGGGTAACCCTCTCCTCAAGCCAAATGTTCCAGGCTGGGGGTCACTGTGGTAACCCACTCCTCATGCTATATGTGCCAGGCTGGGGTTCACTGGGGTAACCCTCTCCTCAAGCCATATCTGCCAGGCTGGGGGTCCCTGGGGTAACCCTCTCCTCAAGCCATATGTGCCAGGCTGGGGGTCACTCTGGGGTAACCCTCTCTTTAAGCCATATGGGCCAGGCTGTGGGTCACACTTGGGCAACCCTCTGCTCAAGCCATACGTGCAAGTCTGGGGGTCACTGGGGTAACTGTCTCCTCAACACATATGTGCCATGCTGGCAGTCACACTGGGGTAACCCTCTCCTCAAGCCATATGTTCCAGGCTGGGGGACACACTGGGGTAATCCTCTCCTCAAGCCATACATGCCAGGCTGGAGGTCACGGGGGTAACCCGCTCCTCAAGCCATATGTGCCAGGCTGGGTGTCAATGGGGTAACCGCCTCCTCAAGCCATATATGCCAGGCTGGGGGTCACTGGGGTAACAGTCTCCTCAAGCCATATGTGCCAGGCTGGGTGTCACTGGGGTAACCGTCTCCTCAAGCCATATATGCCAGCATTGGGGTCACTGGGGTAACCCTCTCCTCAAGCCATATGTGCCAGGCTGAGGGTCACACTGGGGCAACCCTCTCCTCAAGCCATATGTGCCAGGCTGGGGATCACACTGGGGTAACCCTCTCCTTAAGTCATATGTGCCAGGCTGGGGGAAACACTGGGGGTAACCCATTCCTCAAGCCACATGTGCCAGGCTGGATATCACACTGGGGTAACCCTCTCCTTAAGACATGTGTGCCAGGCTGGGGGTCACTGGGGTAACTCTCTCCTCAAGCCATATGTGCCAGGCTAGGGGGTCACTGGGGTAACCCTCTCCTCAGGCCATATGTGCCAGGCATGGGGTTCACTGGGGTAACCCCCTCCTCAAGCCAAATGTTCCAGGCTGGAGGTCACTGTGGTAACCCACTCCTCATGCTATATGTGCCAGGCTTCGGGGGTCAATGGGGTAACCATTTCCTCAAGCCATTTGTGCCAGTGTGGGGTTCACTGGGGTAACCCTCTCCTCAAGCCATATCTGCCAGGCTGGGGGTCACTCTTCGGTAACCCTCTCTTTAAGCCACATGGGCCAGGCTGTGGGTCACACTTGGGCAACCCTCTCCTCAAGCCATATGTGCCAGGCTGGGGATCACACTGGGGTAACCCTCTCCTTAAGGCATACGTGCAAGTCTGGGGGTCACTGGGGTAACCGTCTCCTCAAGCCACATGTGCCATGCTGGCAGTTACACTGGGGTAACTCTCTCCTCAAGCCATATGTTCAAGGCTGGGGGTGTAACGCTTACCTGACTCCGCGGGGACACCACTCTTAGAATGTAACTTCCTTCTCTGAGTGCGTTGTTCTAACCCTTAGTTTTATTTCTCAAAACCTTAAGCTCCAATAGACTAGAAATCTATGAGGGAACACAAGAACATAGATAAATGTAACCTTCCCAAAGGTAACTTGCACTAACTAATCTCCCAATCTATCTTCCTTTTTAATCTCTTCCTTTTCAATCTCTCTACTCTTACCTTTGATTAGTATATTGTGGGCTATTCATCCTGCTTCTGCACAGGGGCGCTTGTCCTGAAGATGGAAGAGGTGGCTATTGGGATGGTACTGCAGAAGGGTGATTGGAGGGAAGGCAAAAGGGCACGGGAAGGAACCAAATAGCCACAGTATAATACCACCTATCACACTGGAGTGACTCCCAAACCCTTGGACTGGATAGAAACAGGACCCTGAGGTAAATGAGCGCTAATGACAATAAAACCTGAGGAGCACTGTAAACAGGGTTTCAATATGGAATGCCACAGAATCCTAAATGACGTTGTCCAAATATAAACAATGACTAAATGAACGGAGAGAATTATTTTACTATTGCGAGTTCAATGAAGAGGCACAAGTTAAGGTACTTCACAGAGAAAACATAGCAACAAGAAAACCTGAGGCAAGCGTTTGCGTGTCACTAGTGACAGACTCCTCACACACGTTTAGAGTGCCGGAGCCCCGACACTCGAAACCTGACTGGAACTGTTCAAGCGCAACGCGCACTATCCACCATAATAAACATACCAGGAAAGATACTGGTGGAAGGCGCGAGCACAGCTGAGCGTTGCCGCTAACTTACTTCAATTAGAAAGATTAGCCCCCAAACGTGTAACGAACACCAAAGCCAAGGAGCGTAGGGGGCAAGGGAAGAACGCTAGGAATGTCGGAAGCAGGGTACAGGAACTATGAAAGAACGGGGTTCTGAGGAGAATCTTGACAGGATCCGCGGTAAGCCTCCTCTGTAAACAACAGACGCGAAGCGCGGAACGCTAAGGGGGAGGGGCTTAAATACTGAAGGCGTGACAACAACTAGACTGCACAGCCCCCATACCAGGAATTTCACCGGGGGCCATGTTTGCAGGATAAGGAAGTGTCAAAACTACGTAGCCAAAGTTCTACCTTCCCAGAGCCCAGGATCTATATGCAGTTCGCCAAGACATTTTAGTAGGTTTTGTGAGGGGAACCCCGGTGGTCATGACAGTACTCCCCCCCAAAGCCCCTCCAAGAGTGGAACTCCCCCTCCCAGGTTTGCACGGGTTATTTACGTGAAAGGCCTTTAGCAATCTAGGGGCGTGAAGGTTTTCAACAGGTTCCCATGTTCTGTCCTGAGGACCATAGCCTTTCCAATCCACCAAGTAGTACAGTTTATTACGCACAATCTTAGAGTCCAGGATGGCCTTGATCTCATACTCCAACTGATCATTCTCCACTTCCACGGGAGCTGGCGCCTCTTGGATTCGGGTGTTTGGGTAGACTGGTTTCAAAAGGGACACGTGAAACACTGAGTGGATCTTCATGGTTTTTGGAAGGACGAGCTTCATGGCTACAGGATTGATTATCTTCTCAATGGCGAAAGGTCCCAGGAATCGCGGAAGGAATTTTCGTGATCCTTTTAAGGCCAAATTCCGAGTGGATAACCATACCAAATCCCCCACTTTATACTCTGGAGCATCGCATCTTTTGCTGTCCGCAAATTTCTTCTGGGACTCTTTAGCCAAAGATAAGTGTTCCTTTGCTTGAGCAATGGATGTTGTGATTTTTTCATGCAGACATTTAACCGCTGGCATTTCCAAAGGTTTTGGTGGGTCGTAGGCTGATGTACGAGGATGCCGGCCGTGTAGGGTATAAAAAGGACTCAATCCAGTGGAGGCATGCACTGAGTTATTATATGCATATTCCGCAACCCATAAAACATTTAACCAGGTGTCTTCGAGTTGATGTAGCATGCATCTGATATACTGTTCCAAGGTTTGGTTGGTTCGCTCAGTTTGGCCATCAGTTTGGGGATGATGGCTCGTGGACAGACGTACATCAATCTTTGCCAATTCACAACACTTTTTCCAAAATTTAGAAACAAATTGACTTCCCCGATCAGAAACCACTATTGTGGGGAAACCATGCAATTTCACAATATTCTCCAGAAAGGTTCTTGCCAGAACAGCCGCTGTGGGAAGACCCTTCAATGCGATGAAATGCGCCATTTTTGAGAATAAGTCCACTACCACTAAAATGGTATCACAACCTCCACAATTTGGTAAATCTGTGATGAAGTCCATTGAAATTGTGTGCCAGGGAACGGGGGGAACACTCAGAGGTTGGAGAAGACCAGCTGGTTTCCTTTTTTGAGTCTTATTTTGAGCACAGTTTCCACATGTTCTCAAATACTGAATGACATCTTTTCTCCAAGTTGGCCACCAATACGATCTCTTCACTTTTTCCAAAGTTTTCGTGATTCCGGGATGACCTTCCAACAGGGCTCCATGATAATTAGCCATTACTTGTTCTTGCAGTTTTGGTGTGGGTAAGTACAGACGATCCTGATAGAAAGGTAAGTCATCCAAAATCGTGAAACATTCCCCCTTCGATTCCCATCTCGCCAACTCATCTCTAGTCATGCTGGTTTTAATCTCATTTCGTAGTTCTTCAAATGTCGAATCGGCAGTGTCCATTACTCCAAGTACCTTCTCTCCCGAAACGATTTCCACTGGGTTCACAGGCACATAAGCTCCATCACCTTTTCCGATACGGGATAAGGCATCCGCCTTACCATTTCGCACTCCTGGTCTGAAGGTAATGATGAAATCATATTCGGCAAAAAAGAGGGCCCATCGCAACTGCCTCGATGATTGTGCCTTTGCAGAGCGCAAATATTGTAAGTTGCGATGGTCAGTGAAAATGGTCACAGTGTGTCTCGCTCCGAGCAGATGGTGCCTCCATTCTTTGAGTGCGCACTTTATAGCCAAAAGCTCTTTATCTGTGATGGTATAATTCAGTTCAGCAGCAGAGAATTTCTTAGACCAAAAGGCCACTGGGTGCAGTTCTTGGGTGTTAGGATTACGCTGAGACAAAACTGCTCCCATGGCAACATTTGAGGCATCCGTTTCTACCACAAATGGAAGGTCAGGTCTTGGATGTTGGGGAACTGGTGCGGTGGTGAATCTCTCTTTCAATTTTTTAAAGGCTTCATCAGCTTCCTGAGTCCCATTAAATTTTCTATTTTTCCTGAGTAACAAGGTAATGGGATGAACTAGGCGAGAAAAATCAGAAACAAAACGCCTATAAAAATTGGCAAATCCAAGAAAGCTCTGAATTCCTTTGACTGAAGTAGGTGCGGGCCAAGACGTAATGGCATCAACCTTCCTGTTATCCATCTGAATGCCTCGTGCCGACAGGATAAAACCCAAAAACTCCACTTCCGGGACATGGAACTGACATTTCTCTAATTTAACGTACAAAGAGTTATCCTTCAGAATTTGCAGCACTGATGTTACATCTTTCACATGATCCGAATGGTTTGCGGAGAAGATGAGAATGTCATCCACATAAACCACCACACAAATGTCCAAATATTCTCTAAGGATATCATTCATAAATGACTGAAAGGCTGCTGGAGCATTACAAAGCCCAAAAGGCATAACCTGATATTCAAAGAGCCCAAACCGCGTTCGAAAGGCAGTTTTCCACTCCTCCCCCTCTTTGATACGGATAAGATGATAGGCGCCTCTCAAATCAAGCTTGGTGAATACTCGTGCCTGTTTCACCTGTTCCAGCAAGGTTGAAATAAGGGGAAGAGGATATCGATTCTTCACAGTAATTTGGTTTAGGGCTCTGTAATCTATACATGTTCTTAAATCACCTTCTTTCTTGGGCACAAAAAAAAGAGGGGATGCCACTGGTGACTTGGATGGCCTGATAAAACCATTAGCTAAATACTGGTCCAAATAAGACTTCAAGTGCGCATTCTCTTTTTCTGTGAGAGCATAAATTCTACTGCATGGAAGCTGAGCTCCTGGGATGAGGTCAATATGGCAGTCATAAGGTCTATGTGGAGGTAATACTTCAGCCTGTTTTTCTTCTTGAAATATTTCCTGGAATCTTCGATATTCTCCTGGCAATGAACCCATTAGACCCAAGGTAGATTGAGTAGCTGCATCAGGCAGTTTAGTAATTTTGGAACCTTCAGTTGAGAAACACACGCTCAGACACTTGGTGGGGAAGGTCAGGGTCCGGGCGCACCAATCGATGATCGGGTTATGCTTCTCCAGCCAGGGTATTCCCAAGAGGATTCGGAATTGTGGAGCTCGAATTAGGTCAAAAGAGATCCTCTCCTTGTGTCCTTCCTGGCACAGCATTGTGAGTGGGTTGGTGCACCATGTAACAGGTCCTGACACCAATGGTGTGCCATCGACTCCGGAAACATTCTCGGCTTCCAACTTGTTCCTCAAAGAGAATCCCAATTTGCTTGCCAGATGCTGATCCATATAATTGCCAACTGCCCCACAGTCAATGTATGCCATTAAGGCATGTCTTTCGGTGGGAGTTTCAGGATTAAATAGGACTATAGGAAACACGAAGTGTGAGGTCGCTGCAACCCTTTCCATGCTCGACAAGCGGACCTCTAGACTTGTCGGGCACTGGAGTTTTCCGCCATCTGTTCTTTTTTGTCCTGATTAACTCCTCCTAGGGGTTTCCGAGCAGGTTTCACAGGGCAATCTTTCAAAAAATGACCAGCCTTGCCACAATAAAGACACAACTGCAATTGTCGTCTCTTTTCTCGCTCAGCTTGAGATATTGGGCCTCGGATTCCACCCAACTGCATTGGTTCTGAATAAGCATCCACTCCAGGCTTAACCACTGGTTCTCTGGGACGGATCAGAAGGGGCCGATTGTCTTGACGAGCACGATCTGTTCTCCTGTCCTGAAGACGATGATCCAATTGGATTGTTAAATCTATGAAATCTGTAATACCTTCTGGTGGGTTTACGACTTGAGCCAAAACATCTTTCAGTTCACTGCGTAGACCACGATAAAACAGTGTTGTTCTCTTTTCTGCAGGCCAATTGGTTTCTGCCACCAGTCTATTAAACGTAGCAACGTATGCAAGGAGCTCCTGGTTACCTTGCCTTAAGGACAGCAACTCATTGTCCAGGGCTTGTCCCTGCGTGTGACGAGCAAATAGTTTCTCTAATTCTCGCTGAAATTCTGTGAAGTTTTGTAATACTGGATCATCCCTATTTACCAAGGGAATGGACCAATCCGCAGCAACACCTCCCAGATAGGACAACACAAAGGCTACCTTAGATTGGTCATTAGGAAAAACTCCCGGCCTACATAGAAAGTGTAACCTGCACTGATTTAGGAACACTGCGAACCTTTTTGGGTCCCCTGTAAAGCGCTCCGGAGGAGCCAAAGGTATATTCCCTGGAATGACCACTTGAACAGGAACTGGGGGCGACACAGGGGAAGAAGCCTGACCACTTCCATGGGGTAAAGGCACCTGCCCTGCTTGCTTCTGCAGCAGTTGACGAGCCAGTTCTTCTGTTCTTTCTCTATTTATTCCTAGTTCTCTTCTAAGAGCACTAGTTTCTGACCTGGCTGCAAGGACTTCAGTTCTTAATTCACCCAATAATTGAGTGAGCTGATCTATCTCAGAAGATCCCATGATGTCCAGGCAGAGTACTTTTCAGTATTGCGGCTTCGCGTTCTGTAACGCTTACCTGACTCCGCGGGGACACCACTCTTAGAATGTAACTTCCTTCTCTGAGTGCGTTGTTCTAACCCTTAGTTTTATTTCTCAAAACCTTAAGCTCCAATAGACTAGAAATCTATGAGGAAACACAAGAACATAGATAAATGTAACCTTCCCAAAGGTAACTTGCACTAACTAATCTCCCAATCTATCTTCCTTTTTAATCTCTTCCTTTTCAATCTCTCTACTCTTACCTTTGATTAGTATATTGTGGGCTATCCATCCTGCTTCTGCGCAGGGGCGCTTGTCCTGAAGATGGAAGAGGTGGCTATTGGGATGGTACTGCAGAAGGGTGATTGGAGGGAAGGCAAAAGGGCACGGGAAGGAACCAAATAGCCACAGTATAATACCACCTATCACACTGGAGTGACTCCCAAACCCTTGGACTGGATAGAAACAGGACCCTGAGGTAAATGAGCGCTAATGACAATAAAACCTGAGGAGCACTGTAAACAGGGTTTCAATATGGAATGCCACAGAATCCTAAATGACATTGTCCAAATATAAACAATGACTAAATGAACGGAGAGAATTATTTTACTATTGCGAGTTCAATGAAGAGGCACAAGTTAAGGTACTTCTCAGAGAAAACATAGCAACAAGAAAACCTGAGGCAAGCGTTTGCGTGTCACTAGTGACAGACTCCTCACACACGTTTCGAGTGCCGGAGCCCCGACACTCGACACCTGACTGGAACTGTTCAAGCGCAACGCGCGCTATCCACCATAATAAACATACCAGGAAAGATACTGGTGGAAGGCGCGAGCACAGCTGAGCGTTGCCGCTAACTTACTTCAATTAGAAAGATTAGCCCCCAAACGTGTAACGAACACCAAAGCCAAGGAGCGTAGGGGGCAAGGGAAGAACGCTAGGAATGTCGGAAGCAGGGAACAGGAACTATGAAAGAACGGGGTTCTGAGGAGAATCTTGACAGGATCCGCGGTAAGCGTCCTCTGTAAACAACAGACGAGAAGCGCGGAACGCTAAGGGGGAGGGGCTTAAATACTGAAGGCGTGACAACAACTAGACTGCACAGCCCCCATACCAGGAATTTCACCGGGGGCCATGTTTGCAGGATAAGGAAGTGTCAAAACTACGTAGCCAAGGTTCTACCTTCCCAGAGCCCAGGATCTATATGCAGTTCGCCAAGACATTTTAGTAGGTTTTGTGAGGGGAACCCCGGTGGTCATGACAGGGGGGCACACTGGGGTAACCCTCTCCTCACGCCATATATGCCAGGCTGGGGGTCACTGGGCTAACCCACTCCTCAAGCTATATGTGACAGGCTGGGTGTCAATGGGGTAACCGTCTCCTCAAGCCATATATGCCAGGCTGGGGGTCACTGGGGTAACAGTCTCCTCAAGCCATATGTGCCAGGCTGGGTGTCACTGGGGTTACCGTCTCCTCAAGCCATATATGCCAGCCTGGGGGTCACTGGGGTAACCCTCTCCTCAAGCCATATGTGCCAGGCTTGGGGTCACAATGGGGCAACCCTCTCCTCAAGCCATATGTGCCAGGCTGGGGATCACACTGGGGTAACCCTCTCCTTAAGCCATATGTGCCAGGCTGGGGGAAACACTGGGGTAACCCTCTCCTCAAGACACATGTGCCAGGCTTAGGGTCACACTTTGGTAATCCTCTCATTAAGCCATATGTGCAGACTGGGGGTCAAACGGGGGTAACCCTCTCCTCAAGCCATATGTGCCTGGATGGGGGTCACTCTGGGGTAACCCTCTCTTTAAGCCATATGGGCCAGGCTGGGGGTCACTGGAGTAACCCTCTCCTCAAGCCATATGTGCCAGGCTGGGGGTCACACTGGGGTAACCCTCTCCTCAAGCCATATGTTCCAGGCTGGGGGACACACTGGGGTAACCCTCTCCTCAAGCCACATGTGCCAGGCTTGCGGTCACACTGGGGTAATCCTCTCTTTAAGCCATATGTGCCAGACTGAGGGTCAAACTGGGGTAACCCTGTCCTCAAGCCATATGTGCCAGGCTGGGGATCAAACTGTGGTAACCCTCTCCTTAAGCCACATGTGCCAGGCTGGGGGTCACTGGGGTTACCCTCTACTCAAGCCATATGTGCCAGGCTGGGTGTCACTGGGGTAACCCTCTCCTCAAGCCATATGTGCCAGGCTGGGTGTCAATGGGGTAACCGTCTCCTCAAGCCATATATGCCAGGATGGGGGTCATGGGGACACCCACTCCTCAAGCCATATGTGCCAGGCTGGGTGTGACACTGGGGTAACCCTCTCCTCAAACCATATGTGCCAGGCTGGGGGACACACTGTGGTAACCCTCTCTTCAATCCATATGTGCCAGTCTGGGGGTCACTGGGGTAACCCTCTCCTTAAGCCAAATGTGCCAGGCTGGGTGTCACTGGGGTAACCTTCTCCTCAAGCCATATATGCCAGGCTGGGGGTCACTGGGGTAACCCTCTCCTCAAGCCATATATGCCAGGCTGGGGTCACTGGGGTAACCCTATCCTCAAGCCATATGTGCCAGGCTCGGGGTCACACTGTGGTACACCTCTCCTTAAGCCATATGTGCCTGGATGGGGGTCACTCTGGGATAACCCTCTCTTTAAGCCATATGGGCCAGGCTGGGGATCACACTGGGGCAACCCTCTCCTCAAGCCATATGTGGCAGGCTGGGGATCGCACTGGGGTAACCCTCTCCTTAAGCCATATGTGCCAGGCTGGGGGTCACTGGAGTAACCCTCTCCTCCAGCCATATGTGCCAGGCTGGGGGTCACACTGGGGTAACCCTCTCCTCAAGCCATATGTTCCAGGCTGGGGGACACACTGGGGTAACCCTCTCCTCAGGCTACATGTGCCAGGCTTGGGGTCACCTTGGGGTAATCCTCTCTTTAAGCCATATGTGCCAGACTGGGGGTCAAACTGGGGTAACCCTTTCCTCAAGCCACATGTGCTAGGCTGGGGATCAAACTGTGGTAATCCTTTCCTTAAGCCATAAGTGCTAGGCTGGGGGTCACTGGGGTAACTCTCTACTCAAGACATATGTGCCAGGCTGGGTCTCCCTGGGTAACCCTCTCCTCAAGCCATATGTGCCAGGCCTGGTGTCAATGGGGTAACCGTTTCCTCAAGCCATATATGCCAGGCTGGGGGTCACTGGGGTAACACGCTCCTCAAGCCATATGTGCCAGGCTGGGGGTCACTGGGGTAACCCACTCCTCAAGCCATATGTGCCAGGCTGGGGGTGACACTGGGGTAACCCTCTCCTCAAGCCATATGTGCCAGGCCGGGGGACACACGGGGGTAACCCTTTTCTCAATCCATATGTGCCAATCTGGGGGTCACTGGGGTAACCCTCTCCTTAAGCCATATGTGCCAGTCTGGGGTCACTGGGGTAACCCTCTCCTTAAGCCATATGTGCCAGGCTGGGTGTCACTGGGGTAACCGTCTCCTCAAGCCATATGTGCCAGGCTGGGGGTCACTGGGGTAACCCTATCCTCAAGCCATATGTGCCACGCTGGGGATCACACTGGGGTAACCCTCTCCTTAAGCCATATGTGCCAGGCTGTGTGTCACTGGGGTAACCGTCTCCTCAAGCCATATGGGCCAGGCTGGGGGTCACACCAGGGATACCGTCTCCTCCCCAGTCTGGGGATCACACTGTCAAATATTGCATAATAATTGGGGGTCCCCCTGGGATAATGGCCTTCCCGGCTGTCCTGTGGGTGTCCTTCAGGGAGAGGGAACCTTTCAAGATGGAGAGAGGGGTGCAGGGCATCGGTTCCTCAGCAGCCAGTGCTCCTGGAACATGGAATGGAAATGTGCGTGTTTGGAAATAAACCAATGACAGGTTTTTATATTAAAACATGCAATGCTTAAAAGCCATATGTGCCAGGCTCGGGATCACACTGGGGTAACCCTCTCCTTAAGCCATATATGCCAGGCCTGGGGTTCACTGGGGTAACCCTCTCCTCAAGCCATATGTTCCAGGCTGGGGGGTCACTGGGGTAACCCACTCCTCAAGCCACATGTGCCAGGCTGGGGGTCACTGGTGTAACCATCTCCTCAAGCCATTTGTGCCAGTGTGGGGTTCACTGGGGTAACCCTCTCCTCAAGCCATGTCTGCCAGGCTGGGGCCACTGGGGTAACCCTCTCCTCAAGCCATAAATGCCAGGCTGGGGGTCACTGGGGTAACCCTCTCCTCAAGCCATATCTGCCAGGCTTGGGGTCACCCTGGGTAAACCCTCTCCTCAAGCCACATCAGCCAGGCTGGGGGGTCACACTGGGGTAACCATCTCTTCAAGCCATATATGCCAGGCTGGGGTCACTGGGGTTACCCTATCCTCAAGCCATATATGCCAGGCTGGGGTCACTGGGGTATCCCTAGCCTCAAGCCATATGTGCCAAGCTCGGGTTCACACTAGGGTATCCCTCTCCTTAAGCCATATGTGCCTGGATGGGGGTCACTCTCGGGTAACCCTCTCTTTAAGCCATATGGGACAGGCTGGGGTCACACTGGGGCAACCCTCTCCTCAAGCCATATCAGCCAGACTGGGGGTCAAACTGGGGTAACCATCTCCTCAAGCCACATGTGCCAGGCTGGAGGTCATACTGGTGTAACCCTCTCCTTAAACCATATGGTCCAGGCTGGGGGCACTGGGGTAACTCTCTCCTCAAGCCATATGTGCCAGGCTGGGGGTCACTGGGGTAACCATCTCCTCAAGCCATATGTGCCAGGCCTGGGGTTCACTGGGGTAACCCTCTCCTCAAGCCATATGTTCCAGGCTGGGGGGTCACTGGGGTAACCCACTCCTCAAGCCATATGTGCCAGGCTGGGGGTCACTGGGGTAACCATCTCCTCAAGCCATTTGTGCTGGGGGTGGGGGTCACTGGGGTAACCCTCTCCTCAAGCCATGTCTGCCAGGCTGGGGCCACTGGGGTAACCCTCTCCTCAAGCCATATATGCCAGACTGGGGGTCACTGGGGTAACCCTCTCCTCAAGCCATATCTGCCAGGCTTGGGGTCACCCTGGGGAAACCCTCTCCTCAAGCCATATGTTCCAGGCTGGGGGTCACTGGGGTAACCTACTTCTCAAGCCATATGTGCCAGGCTGGGGGTCACTGAGGTAACCATCTCCTCAAGCCATTTGTGCCAGGATGGGAGTCACTGGGTTAACCCTCTTCTCAAGCCATATCTGCCAGGCTGGGGGTCACTGAGGTACCCTCTCCTCAAGCCATATGTGCCAGGCTGGGGGTCACTGGGGTAACCCTCTCCTCAAGCCATATCTGCCAGGCTGGGGGTCACCCTGGGGTAACCCTCTCCTCTAGCCATATCAGCCAGGCTGGGGGTCACACTGGGGTAACCATCTCCTCAAGCCACATGTGCCAGGCTGGAGGTCATACTGGTGTAACCCTCTTCCTAAGCCATATGGGCCAGGCTGGGGCACTGGGGTAACTCTCTCCTCAAGCCATATGTGCCAGGCTGGGGGTCACTGGGGTAACCCTCTCCTCAAGCCATATGTGCCAGGCCTGGGGTTCACTGGGGTAACCCTCTCCTCAAGCCATATGTTCCAGGCTGGGGGGTCACTGGGGTAACCCACTCCTCAAGCCATATGTGCCAGGCTGGGGGTCACTGGGGTAACCATCTCCTCAAGCCATTTGTGCCGGGGGGGTCACTGGGGTAACCCTCTCCTCAAGCCATGTCTGCCAGGCTGGGGCCACTGGGGTAACCCTCTCCTCAAGCCATATATACCAGGCTGGGGGTCACTGGGGTAACCCTCTCCTCAAGCCATATCTGCCAGGCTGGGGGTCACCCTGGGGAAACCCTCTCCTCAAGCCACATCAGCCAGGCTGAGGGGTCACACTGGGGTAACCATCTCCTCAAGCCATATATGCCAGGCTGGGGTCACTGGGGTTACCCTATCCTCAAGCCATATATGCCAGGCTGGGGATAGGGTAACCCTAGCCTCAAGCCATATGTGCCAGGCTCAGGGTTACACTAGGGTATCCCTCTCCTTAAGCCATATGTGCCTGGATGGGGGTCACTCTCGGGTAACCCTCTCTTTAAGCCATATGGGACAGGCTTGGGTCACACTGGGGCAACCCTCTCCTCAAGCCATATGTGGCAGGCTGGGGATAACACTGGGGTAACCCTATCCTAAAGCCACATGTGCCAGGCTAGGGGTCACTGGGGAAACCTTCTCCTCAAGCCATATGTGGCAGGCTGGTGGTCACACTGGGGTAATCCACTCCTCAAGCCATATGTTCCAGGCTGGGGGAAAATCTGGGGTAACCCTCTCCTGAACCCAAATGTGCCAGGCTGAGGGTCACACTGGGTAACCCTCTTTTTAAGGCATATGTGCCAGACTGGGGGTCAAACTGGGGTAACCCATTCCTCAAGCCATATGTGCCAGGCTCGGGATCACACTGGGGTAACCCTCTCCTTAAGCCATATATGCCGGGCTGGGGGTCACTGGGGTAACCCTCTCCTCAAGCCATATATGCCAGGATGGGGGTCACTGGGGTAACACTCTCCTCAAGCCATATGTGCCAGGCTGGGGGTCACTGGGGTAACCCACTCCTCAAGCCATATGTGCCAGGCTGGGGGTGACAGTTGGGTAACCCTCTCCTCAAGCCATCTGTGCCAGGCTGGGGGACACACTGGGTTAACCCTCTCCTCAATCCATATGTGCCAGTCTGGGGGTCACACTGGGGTAACCCTCTCCTTAAGACATATGTGCCAGGCTGGGGGTCACTGGGGTAACTCTCTCCTCAAGCCATATGCGCCAGGCTGGGGGTCACTGGGGTAACCATCTTATCAGGCCATATGTGCCAGGCCTGGGGTTCACTGGGGTAACCCTCTCCTCAAGCCAAATGTTCCAGGCTGAGGGTCACTGTGGTAACCCACTCCTCATGCTATATGTGCCAGGCTGGGGTTCACTGGGGTAACCCTCTCCTCAAACCATATCTGCCAGGCTGGGGGTCCCTGGGGTAACCCTCTCCTCAAGCCATATGTGCCAGGCTGGGGGTCACTCTGGGGTAACCCTCTCTTTAAGCCATATGGGCCAGGCTGTGGGTCACACTTGGGCAACCCTCTGCTCAAGCCATACGTGCAAGTCTGGGGGTCACTGGGGTAACTGTCTCCTCAACACATATGTGCCATGCTGGCAGTCACACTGGGGTAACCCTCTCCTCAAGCCATATGTTCCAGGCTGGGGGACACACTGGGGTAATCCTCTCCTCAAGCCATATATGCCAGGCTGGAGGTCACTGGGGTAACCCGCTCCTCAAGCCATATGTGCCAGGCTGGGTGTCAATGGGGTAACCGCCTCCTCAAGCCATATATGCCAGGCTGGGGGTCACTGGGGAACAGTCTCCTCAAGCCATATGTGCCAGGCTGGGTGTCACTGGGGTAACCATCTCCTCAAGCCATATATGCCAGCATGGGGGTCACTGGGGTAACTCTCTCCTCAAGCCATAGGTGCCAGGCTGAGGGTCACACTGGGGCAACCCTCTCCTCAAGCCATATGTGCCAGGCTGGGGATCACACTGGGGTTACCCTCTCCTTAAGTTATATGTGCCAGGCTGGGGGAAACACTGGGGGTAACCCTCTCCTCAAGCCACATGTGCCAGGCTGGATATCACACTGGGGTAACCCTCTCCTTAAGACATATGTGCCAGGCTGGGGGTCACTGGGGTAACTCTCTCCTCAAGCCATATGTGCCAGGCTAGGGGGTCACTGGGGTACCCCTCTCCTCAGGCCATATGTGCCAGGCCTGGGGTTCACTGGGGTAACCCCCTCCTCAAGCCAAATGTTCCAGGCTGGGGGTCACTGTGGTAACCCACTCCTCATGCTATATGTGCCAGGCTGGGGGGTCAATGGGGTAACCATTTCCTCAAGCCATTTGTGCCAGTGTGGGGTTCACTGGGGTAACCCTATCCTCAAGCCATTTCTGCCAGGCTGGGGGTCACTGGGGTAACCCGCTCCTCAAGCCATATGTGCCAGGCTGGGGGTCACTGGGGTAACCGTCTCCTCAAGCCACATGTGCCATGCTGGCAGTTACACTGGGGTAACGCTCTCCTCAAGCCATATGTTCAAGGCTGGGGGGCACACTGGGGTAACCCTCTCCTCACGCCATATATGCCAGGCTGGGGGTCACTGGGGTAACTCACTGCTCAAGCTATATGTACAAGGCTGGGTGTCAATGGGGTAACCGTCTCCTCAAGCCATATATGCCAGGCTGGGGGTCACTGGGGTAACAGTCTCCTCAAGCCATATGTGCCAGGCTGGGTGTCACTGGGGTTACCGTCTCCTCAAGCCATATATGCCAGGCTGGGGGTCACAATGGGGCAACCCTCTCCTCAAGCCATCTGTGCCAGGCTGGGGGACACACTGGGTTAACCCTCTCCTCAATCCATATGTGCCAGTCTGGGGGTCACACTGGGGTAACCCTCTCCTTAAGACATATGTGCCAGGCTGGGGGTCACTGGGGTAACTCTCTCCTCAAGCCATATGCGCCAGGCTGGGGGTCACTGGGGTAACCATCTTATCAGGCCATATGTGCCAGGCCTGGGGTTCACTGGGGTAACCCTCTCCTCAAGCCAAATGTTCCAGGCTGAGGGTCACTGTGGTAACCCACTCCTCATGCTATATGTGCCAGGCTGGGGTTCACTGGGGTAACCCTCTCCTCAAACCATATCTGCCAGGCTGGGGGTCCCTGGGGTAACCCTCTCCTCAAGCCATATGTGCCAGGCTGGGGGTCACTCTGGGGTAACCCTCTCTTTAAGCCATATGGGCCAGGCTGTGGGTCACACTTGGGCAACCCTCTGCTCAAGCCATACGTGCAAGTCTGGGGGTCACTGGGGTAACTGTCTCCTCAACACATATGTGCCATGCTGGCAGTCACACTGGGGTAACCCTCTCCTCAAGCCATATGTTCCAGGCTGGGGGACACACTGGGGTAATCCTCTCCTCAAGCCATATATGCCAGGCTGGAGGTCACTGGGGTAACCCGCTCCTCAAGCCATATGTGCCAGGCTGGGTGTCAATGGGGTAACCGCCTCCTCAAGCCATATATGCCAGGCTGGGGGTCACTGGGGAACAGTCTCCTCAAGCCATATGTGCCAGGCTGGGTGTCACTGGGGTAACCATCTCCTCAAGCCATATATGCCAGCATGGGGGTCACTGGGGTAACTCTCTCCTCAAGCCATAGGTGCCAGGCTGAGGGTCACACTGGGGCAACCCTCTCCTCAAGCCATATGTGCCAGGCTGGGGATCACACTGGGGTTACCCTCTCCTTAAGTTATATGTGCCAGGCTGGGGGAAACACTGGGGGTAACCCTCTCCTCAAGCCACATGTGCCAGGCTGGATATCACACTGGGGTAACCCTCTCCTTAAGACATATGTGCCAGGCTGGGGGTCACTGGGGTAACTCTCTCCTCAAGCCATATGTGCCAGGCTAGGGGGTCACTGGGGTAACCCTCTCCTCAGGCCATATGTGCCAGGCCTGGGGTTCACTGGGGTAACCCCCTCCTCAAGCCAAATGTTCCAGGCTGGGGGTCACTGTGGTAACCCACTCCTCATGCTATATGTGCCAGGCTGGGGGGTCAATGGGGTAACCATTTCCTCAAGCCATTTGTGCCAGTGTGGGGTTCACTGGGGTAACCCTATCCTCAAGCCATTTCTGCCAGGCTGGGGGTCACTGGGGTAACCCGCTCCTCAAGCCATATGTGCCAGGCTGGGGGTCACTGGGGTAACCGTCTCCTCAAGCCACATGTGCCATGCTGGCAGTTACACTGGGGTAACGCTCTCCTCAAGCCATATGTTCAAGGCTGGGGGGCACACTGGGGTAACCCTCTCCTCACGCCATATATGCCAGGCTGGGGGTCACTGGGGTAACTCACTGCTCAAGCTATATGTACAAGGCTGGGTGTCAATGGGGTAACCGTCTCCTCAAGCCATATATGCCAGGCTGGGGGTCACTGGGGTAACAGTCTCCTCAAGCCATATGTGCCAGGCTGGGTGTCACTGGGGTTACCGTCTCCTCAAGCCATATATGCCAGGCTGGGGGTCACAATGGGGCAACCCTCTCCTCAAGCCATATGTGCCAGGCTGGGGATCACACTGGGGTAACCCTCTCCTTAAGCCATATGTGCCAGGCTGGGGGAAACACTGGGGTAACCCTCTCCTCAAGCCACATGTGCCAGGCTTAGGGTCACACTTTGGTAATCCTCTCTTTAAGCCATATGTGCCAGACTGGGGGTCAAACGGGGGTAACCCTCTCCTCAAGTCATATGTGCCTGGATGGGGGTCACTCTGGGGTAACCCTCTCTTTAAGCCATATGGGCCAGGCTGGGGGTCACTGGAGTAACCCTCTCCTCAAGCCATATGTGCCAGGCTGGGGGTCACACTGGGGTAACCCTCTGCTCAAGCCATATGTTCCAGGCTTGGGGACACACTGGGGTAACCCTCTCCTCAAGCCACATGTGCCAGGCTTGGGGTCACACTGGGGTAACCCTCTCCTCAAGCCATATGTTCCAGGCTGGGGGACACACTGGAGTAACCCTCTCCTCAAGCCATATGTGCCAGGCTGGGGGTCACACTGGGGTAACCCTCTCCTCAAGCCATATGTTCCAGGCTGGGGGACACACTGGGGTAACCCTCTCCTCAAGCCACATGTGCCAGGCTTGGGGTCACACTGGGGTAATCCTCTCTTTAAGCCATATGTGCCAGACTGAGGGTCAAACTGGGCTAACCCTCTACTCAAGCCATATGTGCCAGGCTGGGGATCAAACTGTGGTAACCCTCTCCTTAAGCCATATGTGCCAGGCTGGGGGTCATGGGGCAACCCACTCCTCAAGCCATATGTGCCAGGCTAGGGGTGACACTGGGGTAACCCTCTCCTCAAACCATATGTGCCAGGCTGGGGGACACACTGTGGTAACCCTCTCTTCAATCTATATATATCGCCAGTCTGGGTGTCACTGGGGTAACCCTCTCCTTAAGCCAAATGTGCCAGGCTGGGTGTCACTGGGGTAACCGTCTCCTCAAGCCATATATGCCAGGCTGGGGGTCACTGGGGTAACCCCCTCCTCAAGCCATATATGCCAGGCTGGGGTCACTGGGGTAACCCTATCCTCAAGCCATATGTGCCAGGCTCGGGGTCACACTGTGGTACACCTCTCCTTAAGCCATATATGCCTGGATGGGGGTCACTCTGGGGTAACCCTCTCTTTTAGCCATATGGGCCAGGCTGGGGATCACAATGGGGCAACCCTCTCCTCAAGCCATATGTGGCAGGCTGGGGATCACACTGGGGTAACCCTCTCCTTAAGCCATATGTGCCAGGCTGGGGGTCACTGGAGTAACCCTCTCCTCCAGCCATATGTGCCAGGCTGGGGGTCACACTGGGGTAACCCTCTCCTCAAGCCATATGTTCCAGGCTGGGGGACACACTGGGGTAACCCTCTCCTCAGGCTACATGTGCCAGGCTTGGGGTCACACTGGGGTAATCCTCTCTTTAAGCCATATGTGCCAGACTGGGGGTCAAACTGGGGTAACCCTTTCCTCAAGCCACATGTGCTAGACTGGGGATCAAACTGTGGTAATCCTCTCCTTAAGCCATATGTGCCAGGCTGGGGGTCACTGGGGTAACCCTCTACTCAAGACATATGTGCCAGGCTGGGTCTCCCTGGGTAACCCTCTCCTCAAGCCATATGTGCCAGGCCTGGTGTCAATGGGGTAACCGTTTCCTCAAGCCATATATGCCAGGCTGGGGGTCACTGGGGTAACACGCTCCTCAAGCCATATGTGCCAGGCTGGGGGTCACTGGGGTAACCCACTCCTCAAGCCATATGTGCCAGGCTGGGGTGACACTGGGGTAACCCTCTCCTCAAGCCATATGTGCCAGGCCGGGGGACACACTGGGGTAACCCTTTTCTCAATCCATATGTGCCAGTCTGGGGGTCACTGGGGTAACCCTCTACTTAAGCCATATGTGCCAGTCTGGGGGTCACTGGGGTAACCCTCTCCTTAAGCCATATGTGCCAGGCTGGGTGTCACTGGGGTAACCGTCTCCTCAAGCCATATATGCCAGGCTGGTGGTCACTGGGGTAACCCTCTCCTCAAGCCATATGTGCCAGGCTGGGGGTCACTGGGGTAACCCTATCCTCAAGCCATATGTGCCACGCTGGGGATCACACTGGGGTAACCCTCTCCTTAAGCCATATGTGCCAGGCTGTGTGTCACTGGGGTAACCGTCTCCTCAAGCCATATGTGCCAGGCTGGGGGTCACTGGGGTAACCCACTCCTCAAGCCATATGTGCCAGGCTGGGGTGACACTGGGGTAACCCTCTCCTCAAGCCATATGTGCCAGGCCGGGGGACACACTGGGGTAACCCTTTTCTCAATCCATATGTGCCAGTCTGGGGGTCACTGGGGTAACCCTCTACTTAAGCCATATGTGCCAGTCTGGGGGTCACTGGGGTAACCCTCTCCTTAAGCCATATGTGCCAGGCTGGGTGTCACTGGGGTAACCGTCTCCTCAAGCCATATATGCCAGGCTGGTGGTCACTGGGGTAACCCTCTCCTCAAGCCATATGTGCCAGGCTGGGGGTCACTGGGGTAACCCTATCCTCAAGCCATATGTACCACGCTGGGGATCACACTGGGGTAACCCTCTCCTTAAGCCATATGTGCCAGGCTGTGTGTCACTGGGGTAACTGTCTCCTCAAGCCATATGGGCCAGGCTGGGGGTCACTGGGGTAACCCACTCCTCAAGCCATATGTGCCAGGCTGGGGTGACACTGGGGTAACCCTCTCCTCAAGCCATATGTGCCAGGCCGGGGGACACACTGGGGTAACCCTTTTCTCAATCCATATGTGCCAGTCTGGGGGTCACTGGGGTAACCCTCTACTTAAGCCATATGTGCCAGTCTGGGGGTCACTGGGGTAACCCTCTCCTTAAGCCATATGTGCCAGGCTGGGTGTCACTGGGGTAACCGTCTCCTCAAGCCATATATGCCAGGCTGGTGGTCACTGGGGTAACCCTCTCCTCAAGCCATATGTGCCAGGCTGGGGGTCACTGGGGTAACCCTATCCTCAAGCCATATGTACCACGCTGGGGATCACACTGGGGTAACCCTCTCCTTAAGCCATATGTGCCAGGCTGTGTGTCACTGGGGTAACTGTCTCCTCAAGCCATATGGGCCAGGCCGGGGGTCACACCAGGGTAACCGTCTCCTCCCCAGTCTGGGGATCACACTGTCAAATATTGCATAATAATTGGGGGTCCCCCTGGGATAATGGCCTTCCCGGCTGTCCTGTGGGTGTCCTTCAGGGAGAGGGAACCTTTCAAGATGGAGAGAGGGGTGCAGGGCATCGGTTCCTCAGCAGCCGGTGCTCCTGGAACATGGAATGGAAATGTGCGTGTTTGGAAATAAACCAATGACAGGTTTTTATGTTAAAACATGCAATGCTTAAAAGCAAAAGTCCCCCCGTCCTCCAACAAGGGCATGGGTGTGCCCCACCCACTTCTAACCCTATGGAGGGCTCATTTCCCAGTGCCCTTTAACCCCTGGTAAAGGGGCGGCAGGTTTGGCACAGGGCGGCCTGCTTTTAACTGTGTATCCTGGATTTCTAATACTTGTGCAAATGCTCATATCTAATCTTTTATCATAAGTGATGGCTGACTGGAAAAATAAAGAGAACTAGCTCAGAGTTAGGAGGGCAGAGCGAGATTAGATGCCCCTGGCCAGCCAGAGTTACCATCAGCAACCAATGAGCACGACACTGCCCCTTCCTTAAGACCATGAGGGCTAGGGGGTGCCCAGGGGGTGCCCACCCGAGAGTCACCCCATGCCAAACACTACTGGGAACTTCAACGCCACAGGAGCCCAGCAAATACATCAGCGCTCTCTGATCATTAGTGAGTGGCAAAGAGGTAGGAAGACCCCACTGGATGGCCACTGAGACCACCACTATTTCCTGGGAACCAGGAGCACAAGGGCGGTCCTGCAATAGGCATTCACAAGCGCCTAAGCACCCCCGAGACACCCTCGTATCTTGGAACGCTGGGACATGGCTGGTGTGCAGTGAAGTGGGCCCTCTTCCAACCTCGCCCCTCAGCGTCCACTCTTCTCCTCTTCCTCTCCTTCCCATATTCCCCTCCCCATTTAGCTTTGAAATGACCAGAAGGTGACATTGGGCACTATTCAAGAACCCTCCCTCCATGCAATAAGTGTGGGGCTGAGGGGGGCATGCCTGCCTTAAAGCAACATCTCCTTCCAGGGCTCTTCAACTCAGAGACACATCCTGTAAATTGATGCATAACGGCCACCTGTTTACATCTAGGTTACCCCACTGTGGGTCATTCCAGTGCCCAGTGACTCGGGGTACAATCGTACGCATCCAGTGCAGTTTTACTAAAGGTCTCGCATTTTGGAAGAAAGTCCTGTGGACTTTAGGAAGGAGATAAATGGAGAGATGTTGTCACTATTTGGGGAACTTCAGTGATATGGCTTCTCTCCCCCAGTCCCCCCCACTATGCACTCTAATGGCACAGTACGGGGTCGCACCTGGCCATAACTTCTTTATGGAGGAAGGTCCAGACTTCAAGTCTGCTCCTGAGGCAGGTGCCCACCTGAGATCCCTTAGAGTTTGTAAGGTCACCTTCTCAGTTATAGGGCATGTAAGGGTGGTCCTTGGCATTGGGGTGCACCCTGGTCCATCACAGGTCACTCCATCGCAAGGATCGAGCGGGCGGCCCTTTGAGGCAAAGGTCATTGCATTCACACATGTAGTGCCTGATTTCTGTCTATAGGGTCAGATGTCCAGGTGCCTTGTGGGAGTTGAGTGCTTTCCAGACTGGTCCCAGTAGCAGGGGCCCGATGGGTCATGTAAGTGTGAGCCCCATCACCGCCTCTCTATATGGACATTGCGCTGGCCCCTCCCACACAGGAAAGTTTGACGTCTAAGAGGGCAGTATATAGTGGCATTTACAAGGATTGACATTATCATTCTTATTTGGGTAAAGCTCCAAGATTCTGTAAAATGACCTGACCTTCCTGGTTCCTTAATGGTCAAGCTGCACGTGATCTATCTGGTAGGTATTTAAGCAATTACTGATCGACTCCTAACAAGCAGCCAATGGCATTTTGATGAAACGAGAAATAGGCCCAGGGGTGCGCATTCTACTGAAACATCATAGAGTTTTGCTCCTCGTAGCTAGAAACAATATGCTTTCAAGCTATTTCTACGCAAACAGCCTTGACTTAGGCCTCCAGACTACTGGCAGAACCACGACAAAGGAAACCAAACCTTCCAGCCAATCACCTCAAAAGAACAGAAATATGAGGCCGCGTCACCCCAACAATACAGGCACACCATTGGCTCCAGGTCAAGAGACGGATCCACGTCAAAACTCAAACCTTGCTTAGAAGAGACCCAGAAGCAACCTCAGTAAAGTCTGTACCTTATGTGCCGGGGTAGGATGCTTCACTCCAGCACATCTCCACTAACAGTGGCACGCGTCTTCAGGGCACTAACCAGCAATGCATGGAACTCATACCCAGGGAACTACCACACTCGCCGAACACCTGACTTTCCAGAAACTCCCAAAAACTTGGAGGTTCTCCAGGCAGCAAAGAGTATCAATATGAAAGGCCAAAAAAGCCTATTACAACAAACGAATTCTCAACTACAGCAACCGCAGCAAAGAACTCCACAGGATGATATCAGAGTGCGTCAAACTCACTTGCACCTCTACCCATTCCACCCCATCTCAATCACTCTGCGATTCCCTCTCCCTACAGTTCTACACCACCGCTCTTGACAGGAGGACTTCCTGTAACTCCAAACTGTCCTCCCTCTCCCCCCTCCCACTACCAACCCCCTCACCCCATCGCCCAACACCCAATTCCCCTACCTTCGACTCCTTCAAATCCATCTCCAGAGACGAGGTCCATGACCTACTATCTGCCAGCAAACTTCAGGCCTAACACAGCCTAACCAATCTGAATGTCCACCCGCCAGACTGCACACATTCAACTGATATCAAAACCACCCCACCTAACGCTAGAATGCAGCTATATTCAGGCAGTTACATCAGCTGCACACATAACTGGTGCACCCATGCACCCTACAACACCTTCCTCTCTCAACTGACCTGAACTACGCTCCCCGCGGGCGCTCAACCTACCAGCGCTTTGAGGTCATACCAATGATATATAGAGCGCTATATAAATGCCAAATAACATAACATAATATTGCAATGCCAGCGGGTTGGGCTTTTGTGTAGACACGGAAAAGCCACTGTAGCTAGTGCAAAATGGTGCAAGTTCTTGCCATCTAATAGAAGTGCCTGGCAAATGCCTAATACTTACACACACACCAACACTGAAGGACACGCATAGTGCTTAGAAATCGAGTGGCAGAAACGCAGACCTGGTTTAGACATTTTTATTACACCAGTAGTGGGATTATAGCTCCAATCTGGATGATGTAAATCTTTGACAAAACTTAGTCGTAACTGAGTAAAGTTTAAAATAAAATACAGTTTTTTTAAAAAAAGAATTGCTCCAATTATACCATTATTTCTCAGAAGACTTCTTTGAAAAACACTTGCAGGCACTTCAAGTGCACAGTTTGATAGTAAGGCTAGGTTAAAGAAGAGTTCCCATGAGGAGGTGTTTCTGGCGGGGAAGGGCAGGAACTGGTTGGGCAAATAACCAAAAAACACCTACAAGCTGTGTGGTGCTAGCCGGTCAACTGGCACAGCGAGTAGAGCCCTCGCTTTGACAATCCAGGCAGGGCCAAACTCAGCCTTTCATCCTTCCGAGGTCGATAAATGAGCACCACACACCGGGGGTAATAATAAGCAGCCCCTGAGGGTTCGTAGCGCTATATAAGTGCCAAATTATTATTATTATATGCCATTTCTCCCTAGCTGTACACTAATGCAATAGTTTTGGCTTGTGGGTGGTGCAAGTGCCACCTAATAGCCCAAACTAAAAGGGCCTGATCTGCTCCTTTATTAGCTTAGAACTGACTTGTGTGGATCGTACTCACCACCGCTTCCTTCACAAGACCTCCCCCAAACTCCATGCCAACCCCTCACCCACTGGAACTCCTAAATGAGAGGACCCAATTAACAGCCAGAACTCTGTATCCGAGCAACTGGCCTCAGCCAAGCTTCTTTCCACCACTGCATGATTTTGGACTTTCTTGCTTGCCCACTGTGCTGGACCAGGGCAAGAAGAATTTCAGCTAGTTTCTGGGGTACAGCTCACTTGCTATCATTATGAAGCAACTGGACCTCATTTTATAGCTAAGGTTCTCCAGCCTGGAAAGATCCCATACCCCGCCAAGTCTGGGGCTTGTCTTCGACATTCCCACTGCTCGCTAAACTGCCAACCAGTCTCCTTTCACCCCCACATTACACCCAGCGACCACCCACCCCATACTTCTCACACCAGCACCATCTGAGCCCTACACCTGTGCGACTCACCCATCGCAGGTAGGACTAATCCATCGCCCCTTAAATCCTCGCTCTCGGGGCAGACCACGTTAGTAGCGAGCTGAGCAGGACACATGCACCCAGGACTCCCCTCTGGGTGCACATACCCCATGTTCTCTCATTAGAACCCGGAAGACACCTGTCCTGCCGGCCAGCACTCATCAACTCAGGATACATTGTAAGAGAGGGCAGAGGCTGGAGGGGTCTCAAGGGGTACACTTTACTGCAGCCAAACATGCCAAAGCCAACACTCCCAAGGCTTGTATGTGGAGAAAACAGATAAGTTTGCTTTGTTCTGTGCCTGGTTCATAGCTAAAATAAAAACATTGCAGTTCTTAATGCAATGTTCCCTTCTTTGATTCTCAGAAATTACAATGCTTCTTAAATCTGATTGTGTACATCTGTGAAACATCACTGTTGCTTTTTCGTGATTATATATCCTTATGACTCCGACACGTGTTTCACTCTGTTAAGAGCTTCATCAGGAGAAAAGGAGTGATACTTCAGTTAAAAAAACAGCAATGGGGAAAGAAGAGGAGTAAGAGAAATGAGCTCACAGTGAATACATCCTAATGTAAAGTGAGCAGATGCAGGACTGGGCTGGAGTTATGATGAAAAGTTGTAATCGCACAATAAAGGAGCAGGTTGTGTTTGGGAGACACATGTTGATGCATTGGGCAGAAAAACAAAGTGAGGTGGCAAAGTTGGTAAGTTTGATTGTGCAAATAAAGTGGGCGTGCAGTAACCCCAACAAAACTTGCTGTGACCTTGTGTGGACTATACAGATGGCAAAGGCTGTGAGCAGTAGGTCAATCTCTCAGTGATAACGGGGATGGACGACGGCCACCATTAGATCGCGCCTCGAGCCACATTAGGAACTCACTACTGAGGGGTGCACTCATGCTAACGGGAACCAAGCATAGCTGAACACCACCTTCCCATTTACTTTGGGTTTGCTACCTGCTCCTCTTACTAAATTTGACTTGCTCTTTCTATATCATCACCAAGCACAGAAAAGAGAGACGTTGTGCTACACAAGACAACACAACGTTACATACAGTGCGTGATCAGACGGGAAGGCTTCTTAGAAGAGCATCTCTCACTCCCACCAAGGCTTCAGGAAACAGTTCCCTGAGTAGAGATATAGAACCCACACAGCAGCGTAAACACAGCGTGCAAGCATCAAAGAGCTGCTCTGTTGAGTTTGGGATAACCCCAGCTTATGGTCCGACCTCTTGGCCATTTCTCCCTGTGTAGCAGAAGGCTAATCTCAGCCTGATGTTTGGCCACTTACACACTTTCTTCAAAGGGAAAAACACTGATAGCCATCATGACCCCACTCCTATTAGGAAGGGCACAGGAGAAGTCTGTCATGGAGTTCAACCCTAATGGGAAGGGGCAAGGGCTGGTTGGGAGGGGGGAGAAACTACAATCGGGCATTGGTGTATATAAATAAGGAGGTTGAGGGCTGATCCTGGACTCTAGCCCAGGTCCTGCAGCAGTGTTCAGAGTTCACTCCCAGACATTGGACCATAGACTCAAGAATCATGCAGTGGCTTATCGTGGTGATGCTCGGTCTCCAGCTCTCGGAGGGACTGGTGAGGTGAGTATAGCTGCTGCGGGGTAAGAGTGGGTTTCAAGCCATGTGGGGAGGACACTCCTTTTCAGAAGGCTCATGTCAGCTGGTGGATTTGGAGATCATGGAGTGGCTTACTGCGGTGGCGGTCAGTCTCCAGCTCCAAGAGGGGCTGGTGAGCTGTGTATGGCAGATGGGGGTAGAGGAGTCCTTTGGATTCTACGGCTGTGAGTGGAGGGCCCTCCTGTTCAGATGGTTCACGGTGGGTGGTGGAGTTGCGTATTAGAGAATTGCTCATCTTGGCGAGCGGCGGTCTCCAATCTGTGGATGCGTTGGAGATGATGCTGTTTGGGGTGGGGTGGTCCATTTGGATCCTAGAGTTGTGTATGGAGCCCCTTATGCCCAGAGGCGTCATCATGGGAAGCAGTTTCATCATCTCCAACTTCAGGAAAGTTCTCCCGGGTGGTAATGCAGCTGGGAGTGTGAGTGAGTGTGACTTTCTGTTTAGACGGTCTCTGTGAATGGGGTTTATGGTGCATTAATGGGAATAATCGCTGCATATTGGGTACGGGATAACATATGGCTTCTCCCACCTCCAAAATAAACTGTGGCAAGATCCAAAATGGCAGAAAGAGGTCCGAGTGGTGATGTGATGGTCTGAGTCTCCTGGCTCTGTTCCCAACCTGCAGGATCCCTCTGAAGAAACACAAGTCCATCCGAGAGAACATGAGGGACCAAGGGGTCCTGGGCGACTTAGCGAAGACCCAGAGGAGAGATCCTGCTGCCAAGTACAGCTTCTCGGAGGGGACCAACTTTGCTGTTGCCTACGAGCCCCTGTACCTGGATGTGAGTGCCAGGCTGTCCTGCCACACCCTCTAACATCTGCTTTTGGTTCTCTCTGGTAGCTTATAAAATACATGCAAAGGAAAAGTTTATATGTCTCATCTTGGAACCGTGCATGTATGTATGTATGCATGTATATATAGGTATGCGCTCGAGATTATATACCACAAACCTGACTGTGTGCAACAGAGTGCTGTACAACATGCCCTTGCATTTAAGGCTCAGTTCTGTTGCTCTAGAAACTAGGTGTGTGTGATTTGTGCTTGAATCAGTCTGATTCGCTACCTCGGTCTTCCAGAGATGCTGTGTCTAAGGGAGGCATTTCCGCATTCATGCTTTTACTTGAACATGTGAAATGTGTCTTCTAGGCGTGAGTGGAGAGTGATACGTGTGTTCTCTCTCTTCTAGACCTTCTATTCTGGGGAGATCAGCATTGGCACTCCTCCTCAGAACTTCCTGGTTGCCTTCGACACCGGATCCTCAAACCTCTGGGTGCCTTCCACCTACTGCCAGAGCCAGTCTTGCAGTGAGTACACTGAAATGCAAATACCGGGTGCAGCACACAGGTCAGGCGCTAAACTGGCATGTCCGTGTGTGGAGTAGTTACAATGCTGTGCATTAAGGTGTGTATTGCAGTACATCCAGCAGGGGCTCAGACTTTAACACACATGCAGAGGTGTGTGGGGCTGCACTGCTGAGTGTGCTGAAGGAGTAGTGGATGTGGGTGATGGCACAATATGACTTGGGATGTTGCTATGTTGACTGGGTTAGGCTGGGTCTGGCACTGCCGCTGGGTAGATGTGGTGGGTGGCGTGGTAGCAGATGGCATACAGATTGAGAAGGTCATCACATTGAAGGACGGAAGCTTGGCAAGGTTTCAATCTTTTGCCAAATCTTGAGGTTTCAGAAAGGATGCTTGTTATCCCATCTTTGACCCCAGGTTGATGCTAGTTGTGGGGTTTAAGTAGGTACAGAGAGTTTTGTTCCCCTGAAATGTAACCCTTTTAGTTATATATGGTTTGTTAAGTTTTTAATTGTTTTTCTTGCTGACTGGAAACGCCCAGAAGTCCAACATTGGTCAAAAGATCTAAGTGTCAGGTACTATAGCCTCCCTGGGTGTTGCGGCTGGGATTTTTTACCAGCTCGCCCGTCCCAGTTGGGCTCTGTGCAGAAGGTCACTCTGTCACCCTGTTTCCTGACACAGCCAGCCACCCGCTCTTCGACCCCAGCCAGTCGTCCACCTACACCACCAACAACCAGCAGTTCTCAATTGCCTACGGCAGCGGCAGCATGACCGGAATCTTGGGCTACGACACGGTGACGGTGAGTACAGTCATGACGCGTTTACCTCAATGACTGAAGAGGTCAGTCACTGGAAAAGGCAGCAGGACCTGGTGCCGCACTCTACTGTGGCAATGCCGGAAAAGGGGCATACCCCGCTAGTGTTGATTCCCACAGTCCATACCCACTACCACACTCTTATTGAGTTGATGTGGTTACGGTTAGTTAGGAATGAGGAAACCATGGTCATTATCCGGTATAACAGTCTCTGATGTCAAAGGTCAAGCACCACTAGTGTGGGTTACTAAACCTGACAGCTTGGACCCACACCTTGCAACATAAGAAATGTCCCTGAGAGTTTAGTACTGCAACACTAACCTGTGTAATCTTTTATTACAACATATTAAGCACCACTACTGTAAAAAACCTCGTTGCCACAAACTGCTTCCACATTCAACTACCACAACAACAGCCAATGCTTTACTTGATTGACTCTTGCCCATTGGGGTAGCAGGGTGTGGTAATGAGTTACACCTTTAGTTATCCAAACTGCAACGACCAACCCTCTACTCAATCCATGTTTCCTCATATTTCTTCCAGAGGCAGTCCCATATGGGTTGGTTCTGTAGAGTTCTATGAAGGCTAGTTCTGCTCGCTCCAGAGGTGCTGGTCATATATCATTCCCTGTATTTCCCATAGGTGCAAGGCCTGGAGATCATGAACCAGGAGGTAGGCCTGAGTGTGACCGAGCCCGGATCCTTCTTCTACTATGCAAAGTTTGATGGGATTTTCGGCATGGCCTACCAGAGCCTGGCTGCGGGCAGCGCCACCACCGCTGTGCAAGGCCTTATGCAGCAGGACCTGGTGACCGAGCCAGTCTTCAGCTTCTACCTGAGCGGGTGAGTCATGTGGGGGTTTGGGGGCTTGTTCACTTCCACCACTCCTCCTGCCTTATCCCGGGCAGCTGCTTTTCCTGCACTTTGCCATCCCATGGTGCCCTGGGGCAGGGCGGTTTCCAGAAGTAACCCTACCTATGACAGCTAAACCTAAACCACAAGCTGAACTTACTTCTCAATCAGACTACACAACCTTCAAGGCCTTACAGCAGGTAACTTTACTGAACTGCAACTTGGCATAACTCGGCCTCACCATAGCAGAGCAACTCAAGTTATGCAAATCCCTGGCTGGAGAGATAACCCCTAGCTAGCAATTTGCCAATGCGATCAATTGATTATCTCCAGCTGAGCCGTAGAGTAGGATTAGCAAAGTCGCCCAACTCTCTCTAAGTATACTGCATATTCACGTGACTCACTGAAGATCGGGGTGGATTTGCATATTATAACAAACATAACGCTCTGAAAACAATGTTTTATTGCCTTTCAGTTTGCATTTTCTCTGATGGAAACCTCAGTGGAAGGCAGGATTACACCTTTTTATTGTGTCCATGGTTTTTACAAGCCTTACACAAGGAAAAGGAACATAAAAAGAGGAGTACAAAGTTAACATTCTTACAAAAAAGACCAACATTCATGAACATACATGACACAATTACAAACAAAAAACATAATTAATTTTCATACTATATTTCAATTAAAATGATGTATGTATTTCATGAATCCTATTTGGAAAGCGTAAAACAGCAAATGTCAGAGGAGTCGAGTTACCACTCCAAATCCTTTCCCAAAAGTGTTCCGTGAAGATAAAGGAGAGGTCATGGATAAAAGTGCTAAAATACAGCAAACGCAAGTTATCTAAAGCTGGGCAGATTGCAACCAGGAGCTTCCAATCCGCTGTCTCCTTAGCACAATATCCACAAGCTCCCAGTGTAATATCGGACTTCTCAGATTATGGTGTTTATGGTTAAAGCAAATGCAGCATGTAATAAAATGGCCAGGTTGTACCACTCTCTGGAACTATGACTTCTGTTACCCAAACTCTTAAACTCTGCCTGCTTCAGAGTGGCAGTATGTGGGGACTCCAGATTTGCTCTCGTTTCATTCCTTGTGGTTCCGGACTAAGCTGGCAAAGGCAACTCAGAGATGCGCTAGTAGGCATCTCATTTGCACTAGTGAAAATCAAGCTCACCACACTTCACACAGAGTCATGGGGACTCAAAATTATTTGCAATGTGAGAGCTGGGTGAGTTTTCTGTATCTCACCACTACTTGGAGTGACTGCTCACCACTTGCCAGTGCTTACACCCCTGCTAACCCTCAAGCCCTCGAAGCTGAGTGTTATCAGCCTCACAGAGTGTTGGCCATAACTCAACAACGCTCACAGTGACTCAAAACTCACGATTAGAGGATCCAAGTCAGGACTTCCACCATAGTTCACTGAACCCGGCAACAGTTCACCAAGTGTGTAAAGTATTACACACACAAAGTGCCTGCCTCCTCACAACCTACCACCCCCAAACTCACAGCACATTCTATGGTATTAGGAGGTGTGCAAGACCCCACCCTTCCAAATATCAAACATTAAAAGCCATGGAACCCATTTTGGCCCACCACACCTAACCCACAGAGCCGTCAGCGCCAAGAAGCCATGCAAATGGTGTCCATTGTGATTTACACGTTAGATAATAATGCTTGATACGTGCTGCCACCACTTGCCTTCACCACCGAAGGTGGATGCAACAAGCTCCTGCAATGTTCACTGTGTCACACTTTGCCTTCAACCAGGAGGTCGCAGCCCACGGGAGTGTTCGTAGGTGCACATGGATTGGCTGCCAGGGGTGAATCTACCGTACACTGCAGAGTCACCACAAGAACCGCGGTCACCATGCACGGAGCGGGGTGCTGTCCATAGTCAGACGCAGAACCATGGAATGGTCAGGGCCAGAAGATACATTCTCTTGGGAGCGTGGGAGAGAGGTTGCCAAAACATTCACTCCCTCCAGGCCGTGTCATTCAGGGCATAAGGGCATAAGGGTGAAATGTAAACATTCTTGATTACATTATGGAAAGTGCGATATAGGTGGGAGGCCTAAGATTAAATGTGGGCCCAGTGCCCCGCCTCCAGTGCTCACAAGGCACACACATATCATCTAGACTTCTCCCGGTTGTTGTGTCGCTGCTTATTCTTGTGTTTTGTGCTCTGTGTCTCCCCAGGCAATCAGGAGCAGTTGTTCTTGGTGGCGTTGACACCAGCCTCTACTCCGGCGAGATCTACTGGGCGCCCGTCACTCAAGAGAAGTACTGGCAGATCGGGGTGCAAGAGTAGGTCTCCCTTCTAAGCTGCCCATCTTCCCCTCCCCCTCCCTAGCCTTGGGGGGCTAGAGTCTCTCTGCTGTGTCTACACTGTAGAGGAGGCTTCTCCTACCAAGGGACGGTGGAGCGCCCTACCACAGATGGAGTGCCCCCAGTCTCCTGATAAAGGATGATTCGTAGCTTCCATTACTGGTCCCCGACCCCTCTCATGATGGTAACCAAGCCATCACCAGACCCTCAAACCCTCCTAGAAGCGCCATGACAGAGAAGTCATTGTGGATTACCAGGAGTGGTCTACACAGCATTCTGCAGTGGGAATCCCTCACGCCTTGACAATGCTCTGTTGCACAGTCCCCAACACCCTGCTGGGACCGGGGACTGGTAAACCCCAGGAGTTCCCCCCTTCCAACTCCTTGACCCTCAGATTCCCCCCTCTCTGGCTTCCACTCAGACTGATTCCTTTTTCCCATCTATCCACAGGTTCTCCATCGGAAGCCAGGCAAGTGGCTGGTGCAGCCAGGGATGCCAGGCTATCGTGGACACTGGCACGCCGCTGCTCACCGTCCCAAAGCAGTACATTGGCGATCTGGTGCAGTACCTGGGAGGGCAGCAGATGCAAAATGGGCAGGTAGGCCAAGAGGCGCACTAGTGGACATTACGGCACCAGATAGGGCACGCAATGGCATGCTCTGAGGGTCCCCAAAGCAGCGGGTGGTGACAGGGCTATGCAGCTCACCCAGGACCGTAAGGTCTCATACTGGACATTGCTACGAGAAGCTTAGAGAGAAACCAGAGTCACACATTTCTTGGGTTACATGGAATTGCCAACAGAGGACCAGTACTCACAAGGGAAACGTCCTACAGAGAGGAGAAGCAGGCTGAGGCTGGAAGTTAAGGCCGGAGGACGGCTGCGAGAGGGGTTCCTCCGAGGTGTTGGCGTACCTTGAATCTCTCTTTTTCTTTTGTAGTATGCAGTGAATTGCAACAGTGTGCAGTACCTCCCGTCCCTCAGCTTCACCATCAACGGCGCCTCGTTCCCGATCCCGCCCTCAGCGTACATCCTCCAGGTAGGTCCTCAAAGCCCGGGTCATAACCTCAGGTGGTTCCCCTACTGCCGCATTGATGGGAACCCCATGAGCTGGGTAATGGGAATCTTTCTGCAAACGGGTCAGATATGGGGCGGGTACTTATCCTTGAAGGTGTAGTCTTTAACATTAGCACCTGATATTTCCTGATATTCTGGAGAAAGGACTCATTCATTTACACAAGATAAACAAAAAACGATTTTATCTAAAATGAATGAGAATTGTCTCAAGATGGTCCCCGGATAATGAAACTAAGCATGTGGGAAGTGCTTCTATTGGTTGTGGGATTTTGGTAATCGTCTCCCGCCCAAATCAATCTTTGCTTCATGAAAAAAGCTTTTTCCGTTTATTTTTGAATTTTATCTGATGACAACGAATGACATTTTAATTGAATGGAAAATATACTTTTCCGTCACTTTCTTCATCTAGAGACGCCTGTTATAATTTGTGGCAAAACTTATATTTTTGAAACTTTTTTATAAAAAAGATGGGCTTTTGGAAAGGTGTGAGTTCTGATGCACTACCCAGATGGCCCCGCCCTCCATAATATGTCATCTGGCCTCCCTGTCCCTGCATGCAATGGCGTGTAGCAAGGGACATAAAGACAGCCCTTTCCTGGACCCCTGTGGCATTGTCAGGTCTTCCTGTCCCAGCATGCAATGGGGTGTAGCATGGAGCACACAGACAGACCTCTACGGCAATGTCAGATATTCCTCTCCCAGCATGCAATGGGGTGTAGCAGGGTGCACAAGGACAGCCTTTTCCAGGCCCCCTGTAGCATTTGCATGTCTTCCTGTCCCAGCATGCAATGGGGTGTAGCATGGAACACACAGACAGACCTCTACAGCATTGTCAGATATTCCTCTCCCAGCATGCAATGGGGTGTAGCAGGGTGCACAAGGACAGCCTTTTCCTGGGCCTCTAGCCATGTCAGGTATTCCGCTCCCAGCATGCAATGGGGTGTAGCATGAGACACAGGGACAGACCTTTCCATGACTTCTGTAGCATTGTCAGGTCTTCCGATCCCAGCATGCAATGGGGTGTAGCATGGGACATAAGGGCAGCTCTTTCCTGGACCCCTGTGGCATTGTCAGGTCTTCCTTTCCCAGCATGCAATCGGGTGTAGCATGGAACACACGGCCAGACCTCTTAGGCAATGTCAGATATTCCTCTCCCAGCATGCAACGGGGTGTAGCAGGGTGCACAAGGACAGCCCTTTCCAGGCCCCATGTAGCATAGTCAGGTCTTCCTGTCCCAGCATGCAAAAGGGTGTAGCTTGGGCTACAGGATAGACCTCTTCCGGACCTCCGTGGATATGTCAGATCTTTCAGTCCCAGCATGCAATCGGGTATAGCAAGGAGCACAAGAACAGCCCTTTCGTGGACCTCTGTGCCAATGCCAGGCCTTCCTTTCCCAGCATGCAATGGGATGTAGCATGGGACACAGTTACAGACCTATTCTGGACCTCTGTGGAATTGTCATATCTTCCTGTCCCAGCATGCAATGGGGTGTAGCAAGGGACATAAGGACTGCCCTTTCCTGGGCCTCTCGCATTGTCAGGTCTTCCTGTCCCAGCATGCAATGGGGTGTAGCATGGAACATGAGGATTGCCCTTTCCTGGGCTCTAGCATTGTCAGGTCTTCCTGTCCCAGCATGCAAAGGGGTTTAGCATGGGACACAGGGTCACACCTCTTCTGGACCTCTGTGGAATTCTTAGATCTTCCGGTCCCAGCATGCAGTGGGGTACAGCAAGGTGCACAAGGATAGCCCTTTCCTTGGCTTCTATAGTATTGTCAGGTCTGCTTGTCCCAGCATGCAATGGGGTACAGCAAGGTGCACAAGGACTGCCCTTTCCTTGACTTCTGTAGCATTGTCTGGTCTTCCCGTCCCAGCATGCAATGGGGTGTAGCATGGAACACAGGGAAAGACCTCTTCTGGACCTCTGTGGCATTGTATCTTGACTGATGGCCTCGTACAGGTGGTCTGCAACTTTCACCAATGAGACAGTGGTGTGAACTTCCTGACCCATTTCATGTCCATTCTCTTGCAGACCAACGGCAACTGTTTCATCGGGGTGGAGCCCACTTACCTGCCCGCCCAGAATGGGCAGCCACTCTGGATCCTGGGTGATGTCTTCCTCCACCAGTACTACTCCGTCTATGACTTTGGAAACAACCAAGTGGGCTTTGCGGCGATGGCATAGTTCCAATGGCCCTGTCAGCATTCAGAACCCAATGAGGGGGTCTCAAACTCAAACATCTCGCTTTCCCTATTATAATACCAGCAAAATGTGCTTCTGACTGCAATAAAGAGCTGTTTATTCTGCACATTATGTTATGTTAAAGGTCATTATAACGTACCGTGCACTGTCGCCACCTGTGTGGTCTCTTGGCGCTCTGGCAGATCTGTAAAGCAAGAGGGTAGGCAGGTAAGTTAGTAGGACTGAGTGGAAGAAAAGAGCAAGAGAGCTATGATGTGGTGTTGGCAGCTTCTGTTCGGTTGACACTGTTCGCTAAGCGTAAGTGTGCTGTTCGGTTGATAGATGCCATGTGCTGTTGGGCGAAGCTATCTGTGGTTTGTTTCATTGTTGTGGCGTTTTGAAGCTTGTGCGATTTGCTGTGCTGTAAATATATGGTTGTGTTTAGTTCAGAGTTTGAGAGGTCTATGCAGAAGGGTGAGTGTTTAGCAGGGTTAGTGTCACAATTGCAGGGTGTTGGATAGAGCACACTTCTACAGTAGGGTGGGTTTAGTAAGCGTTTATTGTCAAATACACCAAGGGAATTAGGTTACACGTATATTCAGTTCTAGGTGCAGGGCGCTGTTACCCCACAGCCACACTTTTTGGCCATGTTCCAACTCCCCCTCTTACAGTCACTCACCCCGGTGGAGGGCAATCTCTTCGGCACCCTCTTTGAGCATAAGTCCGGTGACAGCGTCCCGTTTCATCTGCTTGCTCCTTAAAACTTGTAGTAGAGTTCACCTCCCCCCTCATGGCCATTCTAAGTAATCCCTCGGTGGCGGCGTTCCACATAGATGGCGAAGTTGCCTCGCTGTCCTGTGACTCATGTCAGCCCGATACTCGGGTGTCTTAGGCACTGTTGTGCCTTCCTGCAGAGGGGCTCGCCTGGCTGCCAACGTGCCGGCCAGCTCCTTGATCCTGTCCCTGCAGGGCTTCAGACTCCCTTCTCCTCTCCCGGCTGAGCCGCACCCTCAGCAGCTCAATACGCCCTGATAAACGCCTCTTCGACAGCGTTTCCTTCCTTCTCTCCAAGCTCCCGTTCCTCCTTGTTTCCCTGCAGCCGCACACACCCACAAAACACAAATAAACAGCAAATTCGTAGAGGGCCCCACCTGACGTCCTCCCTCCTGCTTTCACTCACCCCTCCACTGCTGCCACACTCACACTCCACCCCCCTGGCCTCGACTTCACTATGTAGCAGTAGCAGCCTTCAGAACACTGCACCCCCTGGCTCCTTTAACCTGTCCAGCCGACTTATGCTGCTTCTGCACGTACCTCCTCACAGTTAGTGGCAGTAGCGTTCCTACCCCCGCTGTTCTGAGTAACTGTGGCCCATGTTCCCTCCCCTGTCATACATTCTGATGTGCAGCAGTTACCAGGGGTTCCTTCAGGGGTGATGTGTTCCCCGTGCCCTGCTGTCTGTCTGTGCGAGATATTACCTTCTAACACAGATGGGCTAAATTCAAGATATAGCCCACCAACACTGATGGGCCAGATGCGAGATACTGCTCACTAACACAGCTGGGATAAATGTGAGATAAGGCTCGCCAACACAGATGGACTAAATGTGAGATAAGGCTCGCCAACACAGATGGGCTAAATGTGAGATAAGGCTCGCCAACACAGATGGACTAAATGTGAGATAAGGCTCGCCAACACAGACGGGCTAAATGTGAGATAAGGCTCGCCAACACAGATGGGCTAAATGCGAGATATGGATCACTAACACAGATGGGCTAAGTGTAAGATATAGCCCACCAACACTGATGGGCCAGATGCGAGATACTGCTCACTAACACAGCTGGGCTCGAAGGTGAGATAAGACTCACTAACACTGATGGGCTAAGTGCAAGGCATGACTCACCAGCAGAGATGGGCTAGATGCCAGATACTGCTCACGAACACAGCTGGGCTCGATGTGAGATAAGGCTCACTAACACTGATTGACTAGATGTGAGATACTGCTCACTAACACAGCTGCACTCAATGTGAGATAAGACTCACTATCACTGATGGGCTAAGTGCAAGGCATGACTCACCAACAGAGATGGGCCGGATACAATATACTGCTCACTAACACAGCTGCGCTCGATGTGAGATAAGACTTGCTAAACACTGATGAGCTAAGTGCAAGGCATGACTCACCAGCAGAGATGGGCTAGATGCAAGATACTGCTCACTAAGACAGCTCTGGGCTTGATGTGAGATAAGGCTCACTAACACTGATGGGCCAGATGCGAGATACTGCTCACTAACAAAGCTGCGCTCGATGTGAGATAAGACTCGCTAAACACTGATGAGCTAAGTGCGAGGCATGACTCACCAGCAGAGATGGGCTAGATGCGAGATACTGCTCACTAACACAGCTGGGCTCGATGTGAGATAAGGTTCACTAACACTGATGGACTAGATGCGAGATACTGCTCACTAACACAGCTGGGCTCGATGTGAGATAAGGTTCACTAACACTGATGGGCTAAGTGCAAGGCATGACTCACCAGCAGAGATGGGCTAGATGCAAGATACTGCTCACTAACACAGCTGGGCTCGATGTGAGATAAGGTTCACTAACACTGATGGACTAGATGCGAGATACTGCTCACTAACACAGCTGGGCTCGATGTGAGATAAGGTTCACTAACACTGATGGGCTAAGTGCAAGGCATGACTCACCAGCAGAGATGGGCTAGATGCAAGATACTGCTCACTAACACAGCTGGGCTCGATGTGAGATAAGGTTCACTAACACTGATGGGCTAAGTGCAAGGCATGACTCACTAACAACAATGGGCCAAGTACAAGTACAAGACACGGCTCACTAACACAGATGGGCTAAGTGCAAGACATGGCTCACTAACACAGATGGGCTAAGTGCAAGACATGGCTCACTAACACAGATGGGCTAAGTGCAAGACACGGCTCACTAACACAGATGGGATAAGTGAAAGACACGGCTCACTAACACAGATGGGCTAAGTGCAAGACATGGCTCACTAACACAGATGGGCTACACCCAAACAGAAACAACCAAATTTGAGATGCCTGAGCAGTGGGAGAGAAATGGCTAAATTTGAGACACAGTAATAACTAGAAAACACCTACATTTGAGATGCAGCAGAAAATGGAGTCACCTAAATACCCGAGCCATGGGAGAAACGCCTGTATTTGAGACACATCAGCAAATAGAAAACATCTAGAAGACACCTAAACTTGAGGCAGAGCAATAAATCGAGGACACCTACATTTGAGAGACAGCAGTGATTGGAAAACTACTTGCAAGCCAACTAAAACATGGCTGTGATGTGCTATGTAAGGTAATAAGAGTGGTGGGGCTTTACTGGAATACAGTCATTGCTGTATTCTCCACCCAGACCATACTTAGCTTATCCGTCGCTGCTGGCTGACGGCTGGCTGGCTTCACAGGCGAACAAGGGCAAACACAGACTGGAGCTGCTTCTTTGTTTATTTATTTATTTGCTCCTTCGTCTGGAGCTGCCCTTTGCCTTGTGGCCATTAGCCGGTGGATGTCCGGGCTGGGATGCCCTGGTTGGTAGTGCTAAATGCGCATCTAGCGTTAATCAGTGGTGGATGGTGGGCTGAGAGGCGGGTGGTAAGTCTGATGTCGGAAGCAGGCGGAAGGGGAACGTGGAACAAGTAATAATCACGCACTGACCGCTAAATATAAATTCAAAGGCACAAGGAAGCTAAGAGTATGGCTATGGAGTATTTGGAAGACAACTTGCACACTAGCAACTAGATGGAGAAGAGGCGTGTGAGTGACGTATATTGAGTGTGCTGACCATGCATTTGGGAGTGCAGGTCGCATGAAGTGTGCAAAGCTTTCTTAAAGTTGAAAAAGTACTGCTCTAGGTGTATCCCGTTCTCAGTGCTAGGAAGCCATCTTCTGATGGTGTCAGGGTGCTTCATTAAACTGCAACATAACATAAAATAGTATAATACATTTAGTTAACCTTAGGCTTACACGCAGTATTACTGCGTCTCGAACAGGGCCTAAAGAATCTGTGTAACCAGGATACAAGACTATAACCATAAGGAGAGGCTGATAAACACTTCAGGTGACTGATCAAATGGGACCAGGATAGCAACCTGCATGACCAAATAGGGAAGGCACTGCCAAGTGGAAATGGACTATACATACTGTAGGAACTCATGGTGGCAACAGTAAAGACAGACACAGGTGATCACAGTTTAAGGGTGTTTATTGAACTATAAATGCAGGATGGAAAAACGCCTAACCTAAACCTAAATCTAAGATGGGAGCAAGCGTCAACCATCAAATGAAAAATAAGGCAGTCCTAGTGGAGTTGTGTCAAATCAAAAGGGCCTATACTAAGAAAAACCTATTGCCAATTCCTTAAAACTAATTACAGAAAGAGTGTGGGATAGGGTATCAAAATAAAGGAAACAGTGTTCATATAATAAGTCAGGAGGTGAGTGCCTTGAGGTCTTCCTGCCTCATGTTTTTAGCACAGGACAAGGTGGGACTTTGGAGCACAGCACACGCTTGAGCCTTCCCAGCATGACCTGACAGTTCCGTTCCAGCGATCAAGTTCTTCGATGGGAAAGCCACTTTTCAATAAGAGTCTCTTTTCCTCGAGAGCCTGATGTGTTCCACAATAAACAAGCACAAAATGTCTGCTTCACGTAGTCTTTCGGTGACGGCTTCACCCCTTGGTCCCCCTCTTCCAGGCGCAGACCCTTCACAATATCGCTTTCAACAAATTCACAAAACAGTTCCCTTCTCAGTGAACTTTGGGTGATAGCGTTCCACCCCTGGATCTCGCCATGCAGAATTCACTTCCCTTAGCTTTCGCAATCATCTGCCGGTCAAAGACTTTCGACAGTACAGAGGATTTTAGAAGACCCCTGTATGACCACTTCAACCTCTTTTTGCCTCTTCCCAAAGGGCATCTAGTTAAGGTAGCCTTTCTACCATCGGGTAATCGGCCAGAGTTTCCTGACTACGCGCCCAAGTGGTGCCAGTCTCCTCTGGTGCTCGTTTTCCCCCTCTTTAACTTCTTAAAGTTCAAATTAGCCATTGGCTAGTTTCCGTTCAACACAGTTTGGTTTCTTCATAGATCCTCCCCTCGACTCACCAGATGTGATGAACCGATTGCCTTTCTTTATCCTTGAAGTCAAGGTTGGTACCACCGAGACCAACGTCCTTCCCCAGCTTGGTTATCAGAGGAAGGTCTCGCGTACTATAGACATCTGCTGCAACACACGCTGGCCTTTGTTCGCGGTCTCATGTCTTCATTTGCAGAAGCTTCACGGTCCTGGCTCAGAAAGGGCAAGGTCACTTCTCTCCTTGTCACTCCCTCGGTCTGCACCGTCTTTCTCCTCCTCTTGAACTGCCGTGCTGAGTTAGCCCTTACGTTGTACGGTCTGCCTTGCTCTTATTGTACTCTTGTGCTCCACATTTTATCCCTGTGGGGAAGGGAAAGGGCTGGCAGGTGTGCATGATTCAGGTCTATTGCCTGACTTTGCCTGACCCTGGCATTGGGACACTTCAGGTAAACGGCCCTGGTGTTAGTCCGTTGTCTTTCGTATTGTGAAAATGTGTTTCTGTTTAAAAAAGAGGGGGCAATGTTTTGGAATGTCCTACATGGTAGAATGGGTAAAAGGTGTTGAAAGAAGGAGAGGGATACAGTGTCTCGACCATTGGAGTCCCACTCGCACTACCCAAGGATCCCCCATCCAGGTGCTGCCCCCTCACTGGTCCACTTCCAGGAACTGAATCCAATATCGATGGCTGTGTAATGGCCACCTGGATGACAGATCCCCGGGGTCTAGCCAGGGAGACACCTCTGGGTTTCTCACAGTACCAGATGTGAATCAGGCGAGTAATGAGACGATTCTGAATAAGCATAACCCTAACACTATACACATTAGATTTGTTTTGTGATTGTTTGTCAACTAGTTAAGTATAACACTTATCAAGGTGTTTATGTGTAGTGCTCACATTTCACTAACATCACACTTAAATATGCCCTGATGAAGAGCAGTTGCTCGAAAGAAGTGTGGTCAAAAGTGGAAAATATGTTCAAGGGCAAATGTGCCGCACACCAAGTAATACCAACTGAAAAAGATCAGAACTTCTCTTTTTTATTACTAAATAGAATTTTTTTGTGTGAAAACTGGTAACTCTAGACAAAAATGCGAGTGGAGAAGATATATGGTAAGAACAAATAATGTGTTTGAAATATAGATTGAGCAAACAAATCAAAATCAGAAGGATAGTCCATGCAGTTGCTTCCTACATAAGACCTCAATTACATGACAACAGACAGTCGAGACATGTTTCAACCTTACTTCAGGTCTTTTTCAAGACTATCGCTGACTTACAAAAAAGTATTACTAATCAAAAAGCAATATTCTTGAATAAATCACCCAAAAAGTGAGTCCAAGAAAAGACATGATAGTTCATTTATCGTGAACACACAGAGAGAGCCATTAGCCGCAATGTGTGTGGTAAGGATATTGGTATTTCAGAATTGGCATACACAAGTTCAGTTATATCATCATTGGATATGCAAAGAAAGCATTGGGCAGAGAAAAGCAACAGGTACATGGGAGAGAAACAAAACAAAAAGAGAGAAGAACAGTCAGTCCATTGCCTCATTAGGTACATGATCGCCCAAAAACACATAGCTTTTGTCATGTACGATGCTACGCGAGCAGCACAAGCCCTCCACCAGACGTCAAAATCTGGGCTAGAAAAGTGATCCAATTGGGGCGACGCCCATGTGTCAGTATTACATATCCATGTGTATGGATAATGTATACATATATAAGTCAAAAGTTGTGTGTGGGTTTGTGGTTTTTTGGCGCAAAGCATGGGTTCTTATACAACTCCACATCATTTCACCACATTTTGCATAGCTACCTGTTAGGACCCTCCGGACATTACTGGTATACATGACATTTGGACACCCCACCCCATTCCCCAGATTTCAGCAAAAGTCAAAAATGTTTGTGGGTTTGTGGCCTGACGACAAAGACGTAAACCATGTTCATTGGCAAGGCAAACAAAAAATGTATGAGAGGCGAATGGGCCTGATTGGGGAATGTGAAGGCAGGTAGCATTCCAGAATTTTCCACATTTTGTCCGCATCAGGTGAAATTACTTTTCCAGAGGACTTTTGCGAGATGGTGCCTGCCAGCAAAGCCATAAACCATGTTCACTGGGAAGGGAAACAATAAAGGTTGTTTCTAAACAAGCTTTAGACACGTCAACGCGATAGCATCGGCTACAGCCAACACCTGCAAATTAATTAATGCTTGTAGACCCTTCTTGTCCACTGCCAACTGTACCATGATAGCCAGAGCACTCATCATCTCCAAGTTAGACTACTGTAATGCCATATACTTAGGAACCAACCAGCGTAATCTAAAAAAATTGCAACTAATACAAAATAACGTGCTCAGATCAGCAATGAATATCCCTAGATCCCATCACATGTCCGACTAAACTAGCGCCCAGATACTTGAGTGACACATTTTCACTAAACCTCTCAGACCGACCAACACGATCCTCACAACAACACTGCCTTAAGATTCCGATAAACAAGCTTCTGAAGGTAGAGGGCAGTAGTTTCCCAGTCTTAGCAGCTAAAACATGGAACACACTGCCAGTAGTCCTTAGAGCAGAACCATCCCACATCAACTTCATCACTTCTTCTCCCAAGAGACTCACTAACCCGCTGGACCGATAACAATGCTCATCTCTGTACCTTTTTGTGATGCAGTTTCTTTCCTGTATTCCTGTACTGCATCCCTACTTTGTCTCAACTGTTTTGTAAATCTGTAACACATTCGATCAATCCATCAGCATTAGAACTCCTACAGAGCTCGCTAGAATAGAATGGCGAGCGCATCGCACCAACTAAAACCCAACCCTCAACATTCACCCCATCAGAAGTAGAACACTTACAGAAAGCACTAGAACAGCACAGGGAGCGCCTCACACGAACCTAAAACCCTGCCAGGCGTAACCCCTTCGCCCATCCTGATGAGATTGTGAGGATTAGCGAGCGCCACACTCAGACAGAGTTCTGAATGTTAGCATGTTAAACTTCATATAACCCACTAACAAAAAACTCAGCATTTCTGCACGTATCTCACTCAAAAATCTCACACAACCATCTCTCGCACAACAACCCGCACGCACTTCACAACACCGCAACAACACATAAGCCGCACCAACAGCACACGAGGACTGACATCGATCCGATACTCGCACCAAAGCTCAGCACCCGGTGTATACTGAGTTGAAGCTGCCAACAGAACACCACTCCTCTCACTATCCTACTCCCGCTTCACCTACTAACCCATCCCACCTTCTCGTTTGCAGATCCGTCAGAGCGCCTGGGGACCAACTCCGTTGGTGACGGTGCGCGGTACAAATACCTTTAACATTTACCATTTAACATGTAACCACAAGAAATGCGCCAAAATACGTAAGGGCTTGGCGCTCTATATAAATAAACAAATACAAATATACAATGCCGTAAACCATTTTCACCAGGAAGGGATAAAACAATGTTTGTTGCATCAGATGAAATTACTTTTCCAGAGACTTTTGCGAGATGGTGCCTGTCGACGAAGACGTATACCATGTTCACCGGGAAGGGAAAGAACACATTTTTCTCAACCGGTCCCGACACGAGGAACAAAACACGAGGTTCCTATGGGACCTCGAAAACCACGTTTCAAGGCCCTAGGATGCACAATTTCCAAGATATTTGGGCCACAATTCACTGAAACAAACTGCACCCCGCCATGGTAAAGTGGAACAGCGACCTACAGGATCATACATTTTCAACAGTTAATGAGTGTTATCATGTCTGTCTACAGTGCACGTTCGGAGAATGGTTACTTTTACTAGTGTGACAATAAAAATGAATATTAAGTCATGCAGAGCCATGTGGCTGAATTGTGTACCTCTAAGTGATCTGATTTGCTTTCTTTTATTTTTATATTTTTGAAACATCTTACCCGAATGAGTTAGATTTGGAGTCCAAAGTCCAAGGTGTGTCGTGGTGCCCATCAGTGGGGCAAAGCCTTTTAAAACTGTGTCATGGCTGTCTGGGAAAGAACAAAAGTGGAGAAAACAGAGTTTTGCACATTTCTGTAATCAAGGTGAATGGTAATGATTAATGGGGGAGCAAGACAGTGGCATAACACAAAATTTGTGGGCCCCCTGCGAGCCATTCTGAGGGGACCCCACAACTCGGCAGCAAGTCACTCTGGGCTGGCCTAGTTTACCACGCTTGCGCAATACACACAAACGTGCTGCTGCAGGTCTACGCCACACACTGCACTAGGAGAAAGATATAAGTATCTGTTTTAATGCATTATATAGCACACTTTCTGAGAATAATCGGCTAAAAAGCTAGAGAGTTTGTAATTGTTTTGTAAGGTAACACCAATCCAAAAATCCAATACATGCAATCCATCAACAATGCACAGGAACATTAATGCATTAATTAATATAATGCATTGCTATTAAAAATGCCATGCCACAATGAAAACATGTCCAACTGGCTGCACAATGTAGACCAGTCTAGACAAGTAATAACATATTACAGTAAAGCATGCCAGGCCACACTTAGACATACCTAGAATGGTTGCACCAAAATGCCAGTCAAAGCAATAACACTGATCATGGCTATTTTATCACAGTTGCCCAGAAAAATATACAATGCTGCAGTAAGAAATGGGTAGACTGGCAGCACCCAAATGTCATTCTAGCCAGGTAATTACACTTAGCAGGACTGCTTTATCAGAGATGCCCCCAAAAAAAGTCAAGCCAAACTAAGAAATGACTAGACTGGCTGCACCAAAATGCCTCTCTAGCCACTAATACATATATACATACAATATCATGCCTGCTTAGCCTGGACATGGATGACCATTACGATTTATCGCACAATCCCCATCCCACCCCACCCTCTCCACACATCCCCTCTCCCTCTCACCCTCTGTCCCAACCCCAAAAATCAGCTTCTCAAATCAGAATTACCTCCACATCCATTTTCCTTGACCCAGTGCTTACGTATGAGGCTCCTTGCCTCATAGGTAAGTACTGGGATGAGGAAGAGTGGGACTCAGAGTAATGAAGATTACATGTAACTAAGCCAGGCATTACCTCCATATCCCTCTACCTCATCCCTGTACTTGTGTATGAGTCACAGTGCCTCATACACACAAGTAATGGGAAGAGGAATAATAGCGCTATGATTAATGAAGATTACCAATAAGTAACCAAGGGATTAAACACAAGTAGTAGAGCAACATCAATGAGCTGACTGGGCTTCAGCTCCCTTCCACATCCCCAACTCCTGCTTGAAATTTTGGGCTATGTTGACTCGACCTGGCTGACCTGCAGAGCCGTTGCCCGACAGAACAGGACACAAATGTGACAGAACAGGACACAAATGTTAAACGGCACCCTGCTTTCTCTGTTAACAAAGGCCCAGCAATTACTAGCGTAAAGCATTTCACTGTTAGTACCTGCATTCAAATGCTTAATTGTCTAGGCAATTGAAATTTTGATGTGGGTTTAGTACTTGCATGCCAGGAAAGTGATTGGAAGGGAGAGAGGGGACAGGAGACCGCTTACTCTCACAGCAGTCCACAAGTGTGCACTTTCAGTCTTAAAGGAGAGAGTTAATTGCTTGTAACATTGAAGCTGCAGTAGAATAGTCTCATTCGAAGGCATAAAGAAGTTAGATGCTCCACACAAATAGGTTTGCCCCTTCCCACCGCCTGTGAAGTTAGCCCCTCTCCCAACATTTGAAGGGTTAGAACCCCACCCCCTGAAATGTAGGTTTCGTTGCGCCCCTGAAAACAAGCACCATTCACACACATGCACACCCAGCCACCCATACATTTAAGTATGTATCCTGTCACCATACAAGCACACCCAGGTAGCCACCCCTACTTTTCAACCTCTGATTCATGTAATTCTTTGCAGAGTTCAAAGTGACTTTGCACTGCTGATAAGTGACTTTACACTGCCAATACAAACCCTAATTCATGGAACTGTGCAAAGTGTATTTTTGCAGTGCAAAATCCATACAAGTCAGTGCATAGTCATTTTTGCAGTACAAAATGACTGTGCACGAACTTTGCACTGTAAAAATATACTTTGCACAGTTCCATGAATCAGAGTTTGTGTCGGCAGTGCAAAGTCACTTTTCTGCAGTGCAAAGTCACTTTGAACCATGCAAAAAATTCTATCAATCAGGTCCTTAGTGTGCACTCTTTCACCATACCCTCACACAGACAGCCACGTATACATTTAAGTGTGCATCCTTTCACCATAAACTCGACACGCACACCCAGCCACCCATACATGTAATTCTGCACCCTTTAACCATACACGCAGACAGGCAGCCACCTATACATTTAAGTGTGCACCCTTTCACCATACACTCACACAGGCAGCCACCCATACATTTACATGTGCCCCTTTCACCATACACTCACATAGGCAGACGCCTATATATCTAAGTGTGCACCATTTCACCATACACTCACACAGGCAGACGCCTATATATCTAAGTGTGCACCCTTTCACCATACACTCACACAGGCAGCCACCCATACATTTACATGTGCCCCCTTTCACCATACACTCACATAGGCAGACGCCTATATATCTAAGTGTGCACCATTTCACTATACACTCACACACACACACACATGTCATGGGGTTGAGGGAAGCCCTAATATATCAAAAAGAAATGGTTACTTTTTGAAGTCACTCCGACTTCATAAAGTCACTATTTCCGTTAAGGACCAAACCATAATGGAAATAATTTCTTTATGAAGGCAGAGTGCCTTCAAAAAGAAACTATTTCTCTTTGAAGTCATAGAGCCCCCCCCACCCCATGACATGGAGGCCTTCTATCTAGAGGCTCCCAGGTCATGGTTGGGGGGAGCCCTCGGACTTAAAAAAATAAATAGTTTCTTTTTGTAGTCACTCTGCCTTCATAAAGAAATTATTTCTGTTAAAATAATTTCTTTATGAAGGCACAGTGACAAAAAAAAATCTTTCATTTTCTTCTTTTTCTTTTTTTAGTCCAAGGGGGGCCGCTCGCAGGACATGTGGTATCGGGGCCCCCCCCCCCCCCACCATGGGGGCTGCAGAGGCCCGTGTTACGCCAGTGGTGCAACAACTGTCACCTGGGCTGCTCCCCTATGGGAACAATATCGAGATAATCGGACGCTGTCCTGTTCCAGCTTGCAGAACTTGGAAAATGCAAGAATGTGACGTGATCAACAAAGCTGAGATATGATACCAAGTTGGGATCAATATTGCCCAGTTCTATTAAAAAAAGTGGCGCACACGACACTAATTGAACCAGGCGGGAAGGGAAAAAACCTTCCCAGCGAAACGATCCTGGTCAACCATAAATGGGTCGGTGTGAAAAGATTGAAGAAGGTTTCCATGTGTTGTCTAGGCAACCAGGCTGTAGCCAGTATGCTTGGCCTATGCCACGTGATGTATGAACATGCTGCAAAAGAAAACGAACGAGCGAGCAACTGCTATGAACTAGGAAGGAGAGGACGGGGGTGGCCCGGGACCTGAACCCCGCTTCTTACTGTGTGCATATAGTGAACAGGCCCGTATTGCACACTGTTGCAGCACGGCACAGTCCCACTGATCCAAAAGTTGTGTTTTTTGAAAGCATAAAATGAAGACTATATAATGGTTTTATTTTGTAGCTGAGTAAGTAATGAACCTATAGGAGCACCTCCATCATATAGCGAGATGCAGAATAAGCGACATATATATATATATATATATATATATATATATATATCTCACTGAAAACACTTTGTTAAAGGAACGTTATGTTTAAGCTGCAGTAATAAAACCTATGAAATTCAATGAAAAAACTTTGTTAAAACCGAAAAACCTCAGAAATGCGCCAGTCATGGTAAGCTAAGCAACCATAACTCCCGCCAGCACCAGGCACTGCTAAGACTAACAGGGCATCAAAGATGACATCACAAATGTCATTGATGACATCACTGATGACATCACATATATGGGCGACATGTTTTGTTCACTGACATATCTAGGCCAGGTGGTTTTGTTCACTGAAAGTCAGAATATTAAAATTCAAAAGGTGCTATATATCTAGATATTAACCTTGTCATATGCTCTTAAAGTACTTTCCTTAGGGTTTGGTCTCAGCTCATGGTGCACATAAATGAGACAATAAGCAGGCCTCAAACACACAATTTATGTGTATACATGAAGATAAACTTCTGGTAATGCTGTTTCTTTCTTCCTTACTTTAGTTTCCCTGTATGTGCCTCTGATTTGTATGCATTGTGGGTGTAAATATATATTGTTTTACTAGCACACGTGTGTAGTAAGTATTGAATTGTTAGCTAGTTATTACATGTTTAACATTACTCAAAACTCTGATATGGTTCATTCATTATTTTACTATCCAAAATTACAAGATTATAAATATTGTACTTCTATGGTGCATGCTGCAGCCATTGTGTATGTATGATTAGCTTCCTGTATAAACACCAACACTCCAATATAATGTTTTGTTTAGATGAGTACATTCTTTAATAGATTAAGTAGTTGATGATAGGTCTCCCGATCACCCTTGACATCTTGTTACCAACATTATAAACACAACCCCTTGTAGGGACTTTTCATCAAAAGTCATTTCATATGTGATGTCATCAATGACATTTGTGATGTCATCTTTGATGTCCTGGGTGTTAGTCCTAGCAGTGCACAGTGGTGGTGCGAGTTATGGTTGCTTAGCTTACCATAACTAGCAATTTCTGAGGTTTTGCGGTTTTATTTGTACCATAACGTCCCTTTAACAACGTTTTTTCATTGAATTTCATAGGTTTTTATTAGTGCAACTTGACCATAACGGCCCTTTAACAACGTTTTTTCAGTGAATTTCATTGGTTTGTAGTAGTACAACTTAACCATAACGTCCCTTTAACAAAGGTTTTTCAGTGAATTTCATAGGCTTTTATTAGTGAAACTTAACCATAACGTCCCTTTAACAACGTTTTTTCAGTGAATTTCATGGGTTTTTACCAGTGCACACTAACTTCCTACAACTTACTAATATCATACTTACCCCAATATAGCAACATTTTTGTACAATTTACAAAGTTTCACCTTAAAACTCTGCCATTTCCCACCTTCTAGCATCATAATTTTTAACACTTCTATGCACTTTTTTTCACCTTTTTCCACTGCTATTGCGTCTGCCGACATCCGTGAACGTCTGACGTCATAGCAGACTATCTGGACAGTGTCACATGTTCTCGTGCGCGCGTGACATGGTGACGTGTCCGCGAACGCGTCTACACTTCGCAATCCCGTCCGTGCTTGCAAGACAGTTCGAAACTGCGCTTTCTGCTGATCTAGCAACTTCCAAGCTCAAAATGTACCCTTGCGCAGCTCCTACACCTGTTCTTACTCATTATCCATTAACAATCTAGTACAGAGCACACACTTGGAAGAATATCAGCAAAACAGCTTTTTATTTTAAAAATGGCTTCAGCTATTGCCATCCCTCCTCCCCAAGAGCCACCACCACCATCTGGAGGACCTACACAACAAAAAAAAGTGCAGTTCTTCCAAAGACAATGAGGAGGACCACAAAGATGAGGTAGAGGAAGTGCCTCCCTCTAGCACCCAGAGAGAATCATGGGTGTGGCCGTTCTTTACCACTGTTGGGAATGTACTAAAGGCAAAAGCTGGCAATGTGAAATGCACTGAGTGCAACTTTGTACTCAGTCGCGGACTACCTGGACAGTACACCTATGGGACCACCTCCATGCGCTGCCACACCCATTCCAACCACTGCAATGCTCTCAGAAAGGCTGTTCATTTCTTAGGAAGTAGGAGGCTGTCTTCCTCTACCTCATCTTCCTCAACCAATACTGTAACCACACAGCCCACTTCTGTGGGGCAGAAAATCCCACCAGCTGCCTTATAAGCAATAAAAGAGGCTGTTCATCCATATCTTTCAAAGACAACAGTGCTCTGTATACACTGCAACACACCACTCTGCAGGGGGGAGAAATTTCAAAGTGCTTTTGAGCTGTAATCAAGGAGCATGAGAAACACTGCCCCCTACCTTAGATGTAACACACACGCAACATATTAGCCTGTCCACCTGCCCCTTCATATTACTGCCTGGTGCCTCTTCCCACATTTCTCTCCTCACCTGACTTTCTGACCTGTCCTGCAAAAAAAAAGGTTCTGTTAGGAACCACCTTTCACTGTTAAAAAATAGAACTAAAAGAAATAATCGTATAGACTCCGTCTACTTTACATTTCTCAATAAAGTAGATAGACTAAGTAAGATCCTCCAACATTTCCATTAGCATTTTTTTATGCTAATGGGAGTAATGAGCATTACAGGGGATAATAGCCTGGCAGCCCAAGTTATCGGCACAAGTGAAGCGTCGGTGGATAACGAGGGCACCGGGCCATTATCCCCCGTTCCAGCCCCTGCAATGGGAGATGAAGACCAATAGCACCCTGGGTTGCCAAAGTGGTAAACTGGGGTGCTAAAAAAAGCATTTTCCTTCCTAAAGCGGGATGCGCGCAGTGACCCACTGTAGGAAGGAAAATCCTTGCCCAAGATTGCCACCATGGAATGGGAACGCGGGTCTCCATACGGAGCACCTCTTCCCTCTCTATGGCGGCATGCAGGAGGCAAAGAGAAGGAGCGAATGTAGTGGCGGCACCTGCCACCGCCAAAATAAGGTAAGTAGAGGTGTTAAAAAAAACGAAATGGAACGGAAGGCGGGGAGGGAGTTGGCGGTGGGGAGAGCCGGCCATCAGGCAGCTTGGAACGGGGGCTTGTACAGGCGGCTCAAGACCACGATATTAGCCAACTGATTGGCTGGCTCCCCTGCCCAGGGTGCTAATGGACAATTGTATACTAGAGAAAAATATAAAAGGACAGAACCTTTTTTCTGTCCCAAATACTTTTCTCTGCCATACAATAAGGACCACAATCGATGGACCGTTATAGCCACCCACAGTCTCCACAGTCTCCACAGTCCCCTTTCCAGGCCATGGATCATTAAAAGACCCGGATGACACGTGCACACCATCACACAGGGGAACACAACTGCCCTTTTTAATTTTATATTTGTAACACTTCCTCAATGCCTGCTTTCAAACAGTCACACATCCATCCACCAATCACTTTCAAAAACTGTACATAGAACCCTAGGACCCTACTATGCTTCCACACATCGACTATCACTTAACAATCTTCTACAAATCTTTTGCATCTTCATTTCGGGGTCCGAGGTGGGACGCCACTAGCTAACTACTGGAGGAGAGAAGTCCCAAGGGTATGATGCATCTTAACCGTAAAATCCCTTTAACAATGTGTTTTCGGTCAATTTAATAGGTTTTTAGAAGTGAAAATGTTTCACGGTGTTACATCACTATATATATAAATTATTAATAATTCCTCTTTATATATATATGAAAGAACTACAAACCTCCTTTAAGAAACATATTTTTTGCAACACATACTTGTGTCTGTCGTTATCAGCAGCGCATGCTGGGGATGTAATTCATTGTTTAATTGCCTACGGCATAACGCTCCACCATGACCCCAGCCAAAGCAAACCAGCCCTATTATTCACTGCACCTACAGTGCATCCTAGCCCAGTGTCCACTATACCCTAATAATGTAACCAATGGCCAGTGCTTATGGCTTGCGGCCATGGCCAGTCTCCAAATCCATGGGGCACGGGCTTCGGCCATGCCGCATTCCCCAATAAGCAAATAAGAGTACACATTTGCGTTTACCGAGGGCCAGGCCCACTACCCAGACACCAAATGTATGTCACTAGTTTTTACACTTTGGAATAATAAAACACAAGACATTTTTCCAAAAACATGCTTTTAGGTGCTTGCTAAAGCCAATTTCGAAAAAAATTACCTCATAGCCAGTCCCTGGTGCCCATACCCACTTTAACCCCATTGCTAGTCCCTCATGGTGCCAGTCCCTCATGGTCATGGGCTGTAACCAGATTGTCCGGGTCATCGCCTAGGCCATGACCCGGACAATCTGGCCACTGCCCACGGCCACAGGCTATAGCTCAGTCGCCAAAGGTATATCACTTTCTTTTGTACCTACATTAGGACACTTTTTAAAAAATAAAACATGGGCGCATTTGCAAAATCATGCTTTCAGGTCCTTGACAATACTCCTTGCACGAGTTTGCTGCAAATCCCCTATGTTTTATTATTTGAAAAGTGTCAAAATGTATGCACATAAAATAGTCATATAATTTAGTCCCTGCTTGAAAAAACCCATTCAGACTTTGCACAAACATTCAAGGTTGGGTCTATAATTTGTTTGAAAGTGTATCTGCAAATTCCTCAAATGGGACCACATTTATAAGCCGTCACAATATCTTAGACCTCCCTCTAATTTTGCCCCCTCTTTACAAAATCCCATGGTTTGCAAAAACATTTTTTTTAATATGTTTCTTGGTTAAAAACAATCCTTATACACAGTTAATGCTACCATAAAAATACAATATACAAGAATATGACGATAAAATAGAACTATACATCTACATATACTAAAATCATCCCTACAGTGATGGAACATTTAAATCAATGTTCATTAGTGAGTGCAGAAGCACAGATCCATACATGGTATGCCGCAGCTGATATCACAACTGAATCGGCTCTACTCAGCTTATGAGACATAAAGCTGGCGTACCCTTTTTCATAGTAGGTCGTCATAGCTGGACATTGTGTTAAAATGTAACGCGCTGACTCGACTGTTAGGTTGCACAAACACAGAGTCATTCCTCCCTGGGCAGAGCTTTCCATCTGCCCATGTGCTCCAAGGTAGGGAGAATGTTCATGCGCAAACAGATGCTACATTTCCTAAGCGATGCCGAATAGAATTTATTTAGGTATGTGCGTGGTACGCTTCTGCCGTTTCTACCGAAGCTCCGTTTATGGTATTCTGTATAATGTTTCAGGGAAGATAGCCGATCAACATCATTACAGTGGGCCAGTGCTGAGGCTTTCTTCTTTAAGACTTGGACCCAGTTCGGAAGGGTCAATAAGTAATTTAATGAAAGATTGAGGTCGATAAGTAGGGAGGCTGTGTCCTCTTGCATCGGCAATAGGTAAATATTGTTGCAGCAACCTGTATCGGCTGCAGCCAAATAAGACCAAAAATTGCAGGTTTTTCCTTGGCTTGTAGAATTGTGATTTACATAATGCTTTGCTGCGTAAACCTGTGCGATCTTATTGATTGCAAACTCAATTCGCAACCGGATAGCCTCCACAGGTACTGACTGTGGAACCCCCAATATGGAGCGCTGTATTTTCCCTTCTAAACGAGTCATCCAACTCATCAGATGACCTGGCACCACGGTCAGCCCATAGAGGATTCCAGGCACAATACTTTTCCAATACAAGACTCTCTGTCCATAAATGTACCCTGCTTTGAGGCGGACGTATTTTTTTTAAAAGAAACCATTTCTTATGGATCTTAGAACAGACATGCTGATTATAAATTTCTATAGATGGGGAGCTACAGATAGGAAAACCCAAATATTTGTATTGTCTTACCACCTCCAACCTTTTCCCATTCATGGACCAAGAGAACCCCCCCGCCCTGGCTGGAACGCACGGCAATGACCAGAACTTTAGTCTTACCAGTGTTGACAGATTATTGTTGTGTGCGAACAAAACCAGGGCATTAATCGATCTCTGCAACCCTATTGGCGTACGTTCCAGAAGGACCGTGTCATCAGCATATCCAAGCCAAGACAGGGCCTGCGCACCTACTTTAGGGGGGAAGCAGTGGGCCGATAGAATGGAAGGGCCCATGTCGCTCACATGTCACTTCATATCTAGATCTAAAATCTTTTTGCAAATCTTTGTACAGATTCGTCAAATGGCACCACATTTATATGCCTTTACAATATTTTGGTACCCCCCCCCCCCTCTAATTTTGTTCCCTCTTGACAAAGCAGCACCACACTTTCGAAAGCCATTCAGAATCAGGTCTAAAATTAAATTCCAAAATTTCATGCAGTTTCATTGAGTGGCGCCAAAGTGATAAGCCATCCAGAAACTGCTTTTTACCAACCCTGTAATGCACAAATACGCATAGATGCCGCGAACATTGAACATCCCAGGACTGCCCCGTACAGTTCACGGACATCAGAGAACAAACATGCCTGTTTTTTTGCCTTTTTAAGGCCATATCATCACCCCTCATCTCCCCACAGATTCTTTGATAGGTTTGACAAGTGCAATGTTGTGTCTTTTCTATGTTTTTACTGCAATGTTTGCGGACATCGATGGCTGCCCACGAATCGAACATGGCGGGCGTTTCCAAAAATCTGACGCACCTCACGCTCTTCACCATCCAATCAGAGGGCACGCCCAATGTCTGTGGACCTCATGCCGCCCTCAGGACCAATCGTAGGCCTGTCCGCGGCCCGAACAGGGAAGTGAGTCTGTGGACCGAACCCAGATATCACTAATGTTTTTTTAACCTACTTTTTGGTTTTGGTCATTTTAAAAAAGACCACTGGACGGATTTACACCACATTTACAAAAGCACGCTTTCGGAACTAAGCCACCACTCTTGCCGCAAATTTGGTGAAAATTCGTCCAACGGTTTGGTCTGTAGACGTGAGCAAAATTTATTTTCCATTGCATCTATGGGAAAAACCACACATTTTGGTACCCCCCTTGACGAAACTTCACCAAACTTTGCAGGACTGATCTGACAGGGCCATATACTTATTTTGCAAAGTTTCGTGAGGATTTTTTTGGGTGGGCGAAGTTATAAGCCGCCCAAAAAGTGCTCTTCCTATGGCTTGAGCACCTTAACCATAACTACAGAGCCGCTACTGTAGGCCCTGTAATATATATATATAATAATTGTCTTTGGAAGTACTGCGCTTTAATTGTTGTATAGGTGCTCCAGCTGGTGGTGGTGGTGGCTCTGGGGGAGGAGGGATGGCAAAAGCTGATGCCATTTTTAAGATAAATAGCAGTTTTGCTAATATTCTTCCAAGTATGTGCTCTGTACTAGATTGTTAATGGATAATGACTAGGTATAGATGTAGGAGCTTTATAAGGGTACATTTTGAGCTTGAAAGTGCCTAGATCAGTAGAAAATGCAGTTCTGAACTGTCCTCAAAGCACAGACCTGATTGTGAAAAGCGGACGCGTTTGCGGACACCTCATCATGCTGCGTGCGAGCGATTTGTTCATGTGGCACTGTCCGGAAGGTCCGCGATGAAGTCAGACATTCGCAGACGTCGACAGATGCAAAAACAGTGGTTAACATTGTAAAAAGTGTATAGAAGTGTTAAAAATGTATATCGGGGTAAGTATGACATTAGTGAGTTGAAGGAAAATAGCATGCACAAGTTGTACTAATAAAAACCTATACAATTAATTGAATAAACTTGATTAAAGGGGTGTTATGGTTAAATTGTACTAAAAAAAACCTATGAAATTCAATGAAAAAACTTTGTTAAGGGGACGTTATGGTTACAAGTAAAACCGAAAAAACTCTGAAATTGGCCAGTTATGGTAAGCTCAGCAACCATTACTTGTGCCACCACCGTGCACTGCTAAGACTAACACCCAGGACATCTAGTCCTGCTTGCTCTAGCTGTGCTGATCATATATCATTCTCTGTACTTCCTATAGGTGGAAGGCCTGGCGATCACCAACCAGGAGCTCGGCCTGAGTGTGACCGAGCCCGGATCCTTCTTCTACTATACAGAGTTCGATGGGATTTTTGTAATGGCCTACCAGAGCCTGTCGGTTGGCGGCGCCACCACTGACCGTGCAAGGCCTTACGCAGCAGAACCTGGTGACCGAGCCAGTCTTCAACTTCTACCTGTGCGGGTGAGTCGTGTGGGAGGGGTGGGGGCTTGTTCACTTCCACCACTCCCCCTGCCTTATCACGGGCAGTTGCTTTTCCTGCACTTTTCCATTCCATGATGCCCTGGGGCACGGTGGTTTGCACAAGTAACCCTACCTATGACAGCTAACCCTAAACCACAAGCTGAACTTACTTCTCAATCAGACTACACAACCTTCAAGGCCTTACAGCAGGTAACTTTACTGAACTGCAACTTGGCATAACTCGGCCTCACTACAGCAGAGCAACTCAAGTTATGCAAGTCCCTGGCCGGAGAGATAACCCCTAGCTAGCAATTTGCCAATGCGATCAATTGATTATCTCCAGCTGAGCCGTAGAGTAGGATTAGCAAAGTTGCCCAACTTTCTCTAAGTATACTGCATATTCACGTGACTCACTGAAGATCGGAGTGGATTTGCAGAGTAATGGTGGCACGGCTATTTTTAATTAAGATATAATAAAAAATTACACTCTGAAAAGAAAGTGTTATAAAATGATTGATTGCCTTTCAATTTACATTTTCTCTGTTGGGAAACCTCAATGGAAGACATGATTTCAAGGTTGGCATTCATTTTATAAATAATTATTTTTATTGTGTTCATGGTTTTTACAAGCATTACAGAAGTAAATAGAACATAAATAGCAGAAATCAAAGACAATATTCTTATAAAAAAGACAAACATTCATAAAAATCCATTAAACAATTACAAACAAAAAAGAGAATTCGTTATCATATTATATTTCAATTAAAATTATGTTTGTATTTCATGAATTCTATTTGGAAAGCGTAAAACAAGAAATGTCAGAGTAGTCCAGTTACCACTCCAAATCCTTTCCCAAAAGTGTTCCGTGAAGATAAAGGAGAGGTCATGGATAAAAGTGCTAAAATACAGCAAACGCAAGTTATCTAAAGCTGGGCAGATTGCAACCAGGTGCTTCAAAGTCTCTGGGCCTCATTAAAGGTCTGGCGGGTTGCCGCCGGACCCAAAACAAATTACCAGCGCCTGACTTCCCGGTGCCACCGGGCTATTCTATTCCGAGGTCCGGTGGCCGGAAAGTCAGGCGCTGGTAATTTTGTTAGTACCCATTCCCATGGAGTCCCAACGCATTAACAACGGTGCCGGTGCTTCCATGAGAACTCTGCGAGCGGGTGCCATCCCGCCCGGCAGGTCCAGTCCTGGTGGGCGGGACGGCAAGAGTTGTACTGTGCCGGTCTGGAAACAACGGTGCCGGAAGACTTACCAGCTCTGTTGTTTGTGGACCGGGAAAGTTGTAATGAGGCCCTCTGTCCCATTAGCACAATATCTACAAGCTGCCAGTGTAATATCTGACTTCTCAGTTTACAGCGTTCATGGTTAAAAAAAAAAGCAGCATTTGAAAAATTGCCATGTTTTACCACTCCCCTAAACTATGAGTTCTGTTACCGAAACTCTTCAATTCTCCCTGCTTCTGCATACGATATTACCATATACGGTAATTCCTTATGTTTATGGCAATTCCCAATGGAGTCATATGTGATCCCAAAATGAGAAATAAGCGAGGCATCTGATTATGTCAGAATCATCTGGCCTCTTCACATCACAGTATGCCCATCGCACATAAAGTAACACTAATTCCGTTTGGGAGTATACCATGACGAAATACCGCCAAACTTGTAATCAGGACCATTGGCCTGATTACGAGTTTGCTGGTCGTGAAATAGGTGTATCAGTAGCAACGTACCGGCACCCAGAACGCTTTCTGGACTGGCAGTCTACAACTCTACCTGCCGGAGCAAGTGCTCCCAGCAGGTCTGACATGCCGAGCGCATCGGCCCCGAAATGCAGGGTTGCCATGGAAGCACCGGGAAGTAAGGCAAAGGTAAAATGTTACAAGTCTGGCAGCAACCCGTTGGAAGCACCAGCAGTGTTACGGCCAGACTGATAATGACGCCCTTTGGGATTCATTACAGTGTGTTTGGCGGTATTCCGTTGGTTAATATGTAGAATACCTCTAAACGGTTTTACAGTTAACGCCTTTTGTTCTGGAGAAATTAGTGCTGGATCACAAGTGGTGGTATGGCAGTGTTAGTCTCCATTTATGGAGTCAATAGGACGGGATTTCGGCAGAATTACTGCTGGTGGTAATTTACCAATTTTGCAGATTTTTGGCTGTAAGGCAGCAGATTTACCTCCAGGATTTTGCTAGAGGTTATTACACCATCTCACCACCAAACCTATAGAACTGTAACGCTCACCTGATTCCCGCAGAGGCGCCGGTCTTGACTGGGTGAATGCCGTGTCTTCAAAGGTGATGTGTAACACACGGTTGGCTCTTTGGGCTGGACCTCTGTGCACTGTATGTCTGACTCGAAGAGTAAGATGTCTGCAGATAGAAAATATGGGATTAATGAACTGGGGTTATTGGGTGTCTCTCTCCTCTTCCCTTTCTCTTCTCCTGTAGAACCCCAAAGGTTAACGCCCTCACCTTAGGTAAGTGAACGCCGAGCTCTCCATCTGCCTCGGGGCAGGGTGCCGTAACCAGTTCCTTCACTGGATAAGGGTGCAGGCCTCTTGACCTCAGAGGACTGCTGTCCGTCGTTAACTGCACGAACGGTAAGTTCTGGGCACTTCAAATGTCTTAAAAGTCTTTTGTAATGATATCTCTTGTCTTGCAGGGTTCCGGCGATGGCGGATGGTGGGCTGATGAGAGTTGAGGATCGAACCCGCGTGAGGAATAGAAGCGCCTGGAAGCACGTAAGTAAGCGCTTGTAGCCTGCTTCACGATGCGCACTGACTGTCCCTTTTATCTTGCAGGTACAAGTTCGGAGCTTTAGAGAAGCTGAAGGGTGCTGGAATACCCACTGGATTCGGCGTGGGAAGGAGTAATGGCACGTGAGTAATAAAGTTGCCCAATGTCTTTAAACGCACCTTCTTTTGTCTTTCAGATGCGGGATGCAGCGCCGAAGGCCTCCGGAGCGTGCGAAGAGCTGGTAAGTCTTTGTCTTTCAGATGCCGGAATGCAGTGCGAAGACCTCCGGAGCATGCGAAGAGTAGGTAAGCCTTTGTCTTACAGATGCCGGAATGCAGCGCGAGGCGTTGGTGACAGCCGATGGACCAGGTAAGAGATGTGCTGCCACTGAAGACCGTAATGCTAACCTGTTCTTTCTTTGTCTTTACAGGTGCTGCTGAAGACTGGATTCCAGGATGGTAAGCCTTTGTTTCCTTAGGCCCAGGATCAGAAGCAGAAGACACGATGAGCGTTCTGCTGCAGAGAATGCAGAATAACGCAAAGCAAGATTCATCCATCGGTTGTGGTTTAAATAGCCTCCTGTAGTGCTTAGGTATCTCCTTCCACAGCCTCGCCTAGGTAAGAAAAGAGTTCCTGCTTTCCAGAAGAGTTCCAGTGTTCTGAACCTAGGGAGTGGCTCCTGCCCCACCCAACAGGAAAAGTAGTCCCAAACAGAAGAGGATCAGGGGCTCAACTGACAGGGAAGTAAGCAGCATGGTCTGCTGCAGGTAAGTCCACCCAAGCATTATGATCCCGGCGCTTCCAGCGCTGGGACTGGGCATCTTTATGAGCCTGGTGCCACTGGCGCTAGGACAGGGTCCAAAAGGTCCCAATTGGGACTGGCTGGCACTCGGAACCGGGGTTATGGGTCTGCTTCCAAGGGAGTCGGGCAAGTCCTGATCTTTTGGAAGCAGAGATCATGACAGAACCCCCCCCTCAAGGCCCCTCCCAAACCGGGCTTCTCCGGGGGTTTGGGCTTGTTAGGAAATGTTCGATGAAATCTTTTGATTAGCCGAGGGGCGTGGACATATTCTGCAGGTTCCCAGGATCTTTCTTGGGGACCGTAGCCTTTCAAGTCAATCAGGTAAAATAGTTTAGATTTGGAGATCTTGGAATCCAGGATGCTTTTGACTTCAAACTCGAGTTCTCCATCAACTAGAATAGGTTTTGGAGATTTAGTTAGTCGGGTTTGAGGTTGCACGGGTTTTAATAGAGAGACGTGGAAGACCGGATGTATCTTCATGTGAGGGGGCAAGTCCAACTTGACCGCTACTGGATTTACTATGGTAGTGATGGAATAGGGACCAAGGTATCTTGGGTTGAATGTGCGTGGTCCTTTTAGAGGTAGATATTTGGTGGATAACCAGACTTGATCTCCTTCTTGATATTGGGGGGCTTCCTTCGGATGTTGGTCTGCTCCTTTCTTGTATTGTTCTTTAGCCCTTTGAAGGTGAGAAGCGGCTTCCTTAAAGGCTTGGGTGATTGTAGAATGCAGGTGGTCTACTGCTGGTGTTCCAAGATCTTGGAGTGGATCCAACTCCGAGGTTCGAGGGTGACTACCGTATAAAAGAAAAAACGGGGTCTTCCCAGTTCCCGAGTGGACAGAGTTATTGTAGGCATATTCGGCTATCCAAAGGATATCTTTCCAAGTTTTTTCAGTTTGTTGTAGCATGCTGCGCAAATACTGTTCCAGAGTTGGATTGGTCCTCTCGGTTTGTCCGTCGGTTTGAGGGTGGTGGCTGGTCGAAAGTCTCACATCAATTTGAGCCGACCGACAGCAACTTCGCCAAAAATGAGAAATAAATTGGCTACCTCGATCCGAAATGAGAACTGAAGGAAAACCGTGCAGTCGGACGATGTTTTCGAGAAATTCTCGGGCCAGAGTTGCTGCTGTTGGTAAGCCTTTGAGTGGAATGAAATGCGCCATTTTGGAGAATAGGTCCACGATTACTAGGATCGTATTGTATTCCGAGCATGGAGGTAGATCGGTGATGAAGTCCATAGAAAGCGTATGCCAAGGGCGAGGTGGGATGTCAATAGGGCGTAAGAGGCCGGGTGGTTTTTCCTTTTGACTCTTGTTTTGGGCGCATACTCCACAGGACATTATAAAGTCTCTGATATCTTTTTTCCAAGACGGCCACCAGAAGTAGCGCTTGATCTTTTCCGAGGTCTTGGTCATACCGGGATGTCCTTCCATTAAAGAATCGTGATAACAAGAGATTACCTTTTTCTGTAAATCTGTGCTGGGCAGGTATAACCGTTCTTGGAAATATAATAGGTTGTCCTTCACCGTAAAGTCCTTTCCCTGCAGATGCCAATTCTGTATGTCTGCTGGAGTTACCAGTAGCCTGGCTTTATCCTTAACTTCCTCTATGGATTGTGTGGCGATTACACCTAGAATTCTTTGTTCGGGAATGATAGGTACAGGTTTAGGATTGATCAAATGTTCTTCCACTCCCATCCGAGAAAGGGCATCAGCTTTACCGTTTTTTGTACCAGGTCGATAGGTAATTATGAAGTCAAACTCGGCAAAGAATAGTGCCCAACGGAGTTGCCTAGAGGATTGAGCTTTTGCGGTTTTCAAATATTGCAGGTTTCGGTGATCTGTAATCACAGTAACGGTGTGTCGGGCCCCAGAAGATAATGCCGCCAAGCCTTAAAGGCGGACTTGATAGCTAGAAGTTCCTTATCAGTAATAGTGTAATTTATTTCAGGAGGCGAGAATTTGCGGGACCAAAATGCCACGGGATGCAACTGATTGGTTACTGGGTCCTTTTGTGATAGAACTGCCCCGATGGCAAGGCTCGAAGCATCAGTTTCAACGATGTAGGGGAGTTCTGGGCGAGGATGTTTTAAGATCGGTGCAGAGATAAATCTAGTCTTCAAATTCTGGAAAGCTTGTTCCGCCTCGGTAGACCATTCAAAACGTTTGTTTTTCTTTAACAAGGCGGTGATGGGCTGGACTATTCGAGAGAATTCGGGGATAAACCTGCGGTAAAAGTTAGCGAACCCTAACATGCTTTGAACACCTTTTACGGAGGATGGCGATGGCCATTTGAGAATTGCATCGACCTTCTTTGAATCCATACGCACTCCGCTAGGTGATAATATGAATCCCAAGAATTCAACTTCAGTCACGTTGAAAACACATTTTTCCAACTTAGCGAAAAGTTTGTGTTGACGCAATCGCTCGAGGACCATTTTCACGTGTTTCCGATGTTCAGTTTCCGATGAAGAATAAACGAGGATGTCGTCAATGTAAACAACAACACACACATCTATGAGTTCTCTGAGGACATCGTTCATAAAATATTGAAAGGCGGCCGGGGCATTGCAAAGTCCGAAGGGCATGACCTGATATTCAAATAGCCTATACTTGGTGCGGAAGGCCGTCTTCCATTCATCGCCCTCTTTTACTCGTACCGAGTGGTAGGCTCCTCTAAGATCCAGCTTTGTATATATGCATGCTTTTCTGACTTGGTCCAGGAGTTCAGGGATCAAAGGTAACGGATATCTATTCTTAACGGTGATCTGGTTCAGGGCGCGATAATCTATACAAGTTCTAAGGTCCCCTTCTTTTTTTGTAACGAAGAACAAAGCTGAGGAAGCAGGGGACTTGGAAGGACGAATAAACCCATTTGCTAGGTATTGATCCAGGTATTGTCGGAGGTGAAGATTCTCAGGCTCAGTGAGGGCATAAATTCTACTACAAGGAGGAGTAGATCCCGGTATCAGGTCTATCTGGCAGTCATAAGACCTATGAGGAGGTAGAGAGTTAGCCTGATCCTTCCGGAAAACATCTTGGAATTCTAGGTATTCAGGAGGTAACTGGGGAGCCTCTGAGGAAATTTCTGCCAGTGCAACACCAGGTTGAGGGTGACAAGTAGAGACACATTCTGGAAACTGGACCGTTCTTGCTCGCCAATCGATCTGAGGATTGTGCTTCTCTAACCAAGGAATTCCTAGAATAATCTGGAACTGAGGGGCCTTGATCACATCGAACACGATCTTCTCATGGTGTCCATCTTGACTTACTAGCGTCACTTCTTGGGTGGTATGCGTTACTGGTCCGGAAGCTATCTCCGTACCATCCACTGTAGTAATGACGTCCTTTACAGCCTTTGGACAAAGAGTCACATTCATCCTCAAAACCATTTCATGATCCACATAATTGCCGATGGCACCGCTGTCGACGTAAGCTTCAATCGCATGTAATCGATCCGGATGTTCAGGGCTAATGAGGACCATAGGTATCACGAAATGCGAGGTCACGGAACTGGTTTTAACGCTCGGCAAGAGGACCTCTATCTTTGTCGGGCGAGGTTGTTTCCCTGCTCAGAGTTTGTGACCCTGGTAACTGCAGCTCCTATTGCCTTCTTGGCTGGTTTCACCGGAAAGTCTCGAAGAAAGTGCCCCGAGTTTCCGCAATAGAGGCATAATTGCAGCTGTTTTCTCCTTTCCCGCTCCTTTTGTGTTAGTTGTCCTTTCAGACCCCCTATTTGCATGGGTTCCCCGGAGTCTACTCCTTTGGTAGGAGTTGGTGGTTTGGAAAATACTCGAGCATCAATCTTGGAACGATCGGCCTTCCTGTTCTGCAGTCTGTGGTCAATTTGAACGACTAAGTCAATATAGTCCGAACAGTCTTGCGGGGGATTCACTACTTGGGCTAACACATCTTTGAGCTCTCCACGTAGACCTCTATAAAACAGCGTAATCCTTTTGTCCTCAGGCCATCGAGTTTCCACTATCAGTCTGTTGAAAGACGCAATATAAGCCAAAAGGTCTTGATTACCCTGTCGCAATGAAAGGAGCTCATTGTCCAAGGCCTGCCCCTGTGAATGTCTTGCAAACAGTTTTTCCATACTGAGCTGAAAAGCTTGAAAATCATGGAGAACCGGATCATCTTGATTAACTAGAGGGATCGACCAGTCTGCCGCATTGCCACTAAGGTACGAAAGCACGAAAGCTACCTTAGCTTGATCAGTTGGAAAGGCTGCTGGCCGGCACAAGAAGTGCAACCGGCACTGATTAATAAATACTGCAAACCTCTTTGGGTCACCAGAAAATCGTTCGGGCGGAGCCAGAGGTACATTCCCAGGTAGGTTGATCTGCACTGGGTTCGTAGAGGATGTTGAAGGAAGATTTGCCCCTGATGCGGGTAACGGAGTTTGTCCGGCTTGTGACTGTAGCAATTGTCTAACGAGATCATCTGTTCGCTCCTTGGAAATAATCAGTTCCCTTCTTAGAGCATTCGTTTCCTGACGGGCTGCATGCACTTCTGCTCTTAGTTCCCCAAGTAACTGGGCTAGCTGGTCGGTATCCGAGGTTTCCATAGCGCCTGGGTGGGGTGGGAGTTTTGCAGTAGGCTTTGCGTTCTGTAACGCTCACCTGATTCCCGCAGAGGCGCCGGTCTTGACTGGGTGAATGCCGTATCTTCAAAGGTGATGTGTAACACACGGTTTGCTCTTTGGGCTGGACCTCTGTGCACTGTATGTCTGACTCAAAGAGTAAGATGTCTGCAGATAGAAAATATGGGATTAATGAACTAGGGTTATTGGGTGTCTCTCTCCTCTTCCCTTTCTCTTCTCCTGTAGAACCCCAAAGGTTAACGCCCTCACCTTAGGTAAGTGAACGCCGAGCTCTCCATCTGCCTCGGGGCAGGGTGCCGTAACCAGTTCCTTCACTGGATAAGGGTGCAGGTCTCTTGACCTCAGAGGACTGCTGTCCGTCGTTAACTGCACGAACGGTAAGTTCTGGGCACTTCAAATGTCTTAAAAGTCTTTTGTAATGATATCTCTTGTTTTGCAGGGTTCCGACGATGGCGGATGGCGGGCTGATGAGAGTTGAGGATCGAACCCGCGTGAGGAATAGAAGCGCCTGGAAGCACGTAAGTAAGCGCTTGTAGCCTGCTTCACGATGCGCACTGACTGTCCCTTTTATCTTGCAGGTACAAGTTCGGAGCTTTAGAGAAGCTGAAGGGTGCTGGAATACCCACTGGATTCGGCGTGGGAAGGAGTAATGGCACGTGAGTAATAAAGTTGCCCAATGTCTTTAAACGCACCTTCTTTTGTCTTTCAGATGCGGGATGCAGCGCCGAAGGCCTCCGGAGCGTGCGAAGAGCTGGTAAGCTTTTGTCTTTCAGATGCCGGAATGCAGTGCGAAGACCTCCGGAGCATGCGAAGAGTAGGTAAGCCTTTGTCTTACAGATGCCGGAATGCAGCGCGAGGCGTTGGTGACAGCCGATGGACCAGGTAAGAGATGTGCTGCCACTGAAGACCGTAATGCTAACCTGTTCTTTCTTTGTCTTTACAGGTGCTGCTGAAGACTGGATTCCAGGATGGTAAGCCTTTGTTTCCTTAGGCCCAGGATCAGAAGCAGAAGACACGATGAGCGTTCTGCTGCAGAGAATGCAGAATAACGCAAAGCAAGATTCATCCATCGGTTGTGGTTTAAATAGCCTCCTGTAGTGCTTAGGTATCTCCTTCCACAGCCTCGCCTAGGAAAGAAAAGAGTTCCTGCTTTCCAGAAGAGTTCCAGTGTTCTGAACCTAGGGAGTGGCTCCTGCCCCACCCAACAGGAAAAGTAGTCCCAAACAGAAGAGGATCAGGGGCTCAACTGACAGGTAAGTAAGCAGCATGGTCTGCTGCAGGTAAGTCCACCCAAGCATTATGATCCCGGCACTTCCAGCGCTGGGACTGGGCAACTTTATGAGCCTGGTGCCACTGGCGCCAGGACAGGGTCCAAAAGGTCCCAATTGGGACTGGCTGGCACTCGGAACCGGGGTTATGGGTCTGCTTCCAAGGGAGTCGGGCAAGTCCTGATCTTTTGGAAGCAGAGATCATGACAGCACCCCCCCCTCAAGGCCCCTCCCAAACCGGGCTTCTCCGGGGGTTTGGGCTTGTTAGGAAATGTTCGATGAAATCTTTTGATTAGCCGAGGGGCGTGGACATATTCTGCAGGTTCCCAGGATCTTTCTTGGGGACCGTTGCCTTTCCAGTCAATCAGGTAAAATAGTTTAGATTTGGAGATCTTGGAATCCAGGATGCTTTTGACTTCAAACTCGAGTTCTCCATCAACTAGAATAGGTTTTGGAGATTTAGTTAGTCGGGTTTGAGGTTGCACGGGTTTTAATAGAGAGACGTGGAAGACCGGATGTATCTTCATGTGAGGGGGCAAGTCCAACTTGACCGCTACTGGATTTACTATGGTAGTGATGGAATAGGGACCAAGGTATCTTGGGTTGAATGTGCGTGGTCCTTTTAGAGGTAGATATTTGGTGGATAACCAGACTTCATCTCCTACTTGATATTGGGGGGCTTCCTTCGGATGTTGGTCTGCTCCTTTCTTGTATTGTTCTTTAGCCCTTTGAAGGTGAGAAACGGCTTCCTTAAAGGCTTGGGTGATTGTAGAATGCAGGTGGTCTACTGCTGGTGTTCCAAGATCTTGGAGTGGATCCAACTCCGAGGTTCGAGGGTGACTACCGTATAAAAGAAAAAACGGGGTCTTCCCAGTTCCCGAGTGGACAGAGTTATTGTAGGCATATTCGGCTATCCAAAGGATATCTTTCCAAGTTTTTTCAGTTTGTTGTAGCATGCTGCGCAAATACTGTTCCAGAGTTGGATTGGTCCTCTCGGTTTGTCCGTCGGTTTGAGGGTGGTGGCTGGTCGAAAGTCTCACATCAATTTGAGCCGACCGACAGCAACTTCGCCAAAAATGAGAAATAAATTGGCTACCTCGATCCGAAATGAGAACTGAAGGAAAACCGTGCAGTCGGACGATGTTTTCGAGAAATTCTCGGGCCAGAGTTGCTGCTGTTGGTAAGCCTTTGAGTGGAATGAAATGCGCCATTTTGGAGAATAGGTCCACGATTACTAGGATCGTATTGTATTCGGAGCATGGAGGTAGATCGGTGATGAAGTCCATAGAAAGCGTATGCCAAGGGCGAGGTGGGATGTCAATAGGGCGTAAGAGGCCGGCTGGTTTTTCCTTTTGACTCTTGTTTTGGGCGCATACTCCACAGGACATTATAAAGTCTCTGATATCTTTTTTCCAAGACGGCCACCAGAAGTAGCGCTTGATCTTTTCCGAGGTCTTGGTCATACCGGGATGTCCTTCCATTAAAGAATCGTGATAACAAGAGATTACCTTTTTCTGTAAATCTGTGCTGGGCAGGTATAACCGTTCTTGGAAATATAATAGGTTGTCCTTCACCGTAAAGTCCTTTCCCTGCAGATGCCAATTCTGTATGTCTGCTGGAGTTACCAGTAGCCTGGCTTTATCCTTAACTTCCTCTATGGATTGTGTGGCGATTTACACCTAGAATTCTTTGTTCGGGAATGATAGGTACAGGTTTAGGATTGATCAAATGTTCTTCCACTCCCATCCGAGAAAGGGCATCAGCTTTACCATTTTTTGTACCAGGTCGATAGGTAATTATGAAGTCAAACTCGGCAAAGAATAGTGCCCAACGGAGTTGCCTAGAGGATTGAGCTTTTGCGGTTTTCAAATATTGCAGGTTTCGGTGATCTGTAATCACAGTAACGGTGTGTCGGGCCCCAGAAGATAATGCCGCCAAGCCTTAAAGGCGGACTTGATAGCTAGAAGTTCCTTATCAGTAATAGTGTAATTTATTTCAGGAGGCGAGAATTTGCGGGACCAAAATGCCACGGGATGCAACTGATTGGTTACTGGGTCCTTTTGTGATAGAACTGCCCCCATGGCAAGGCTCGAAGCATCAGTTTCAATGATGTAGGGGAGTTCTGGGCGAGGATGTTTTAAGATCGGTGCAGAGATAAATCTAGTCTTCAAATTCTGGAAAGCTTGTTCCGCCTCGGTAGACCATTCAAAACGTTTGTTTTTCTTTAACAAGGCAGTGATGGGCTGGACTATTCGAGAGAATTCGGGGATAAACCTGCGGTAAAAGTTAGCGAACCCTAACATGCTTTGAACACCTTTTACGGAGGATGGCGATGGCCATTTGAGAATTGCATCGACCTTCTTTGAATCCATACGCACTCCGCTAGGTGATAATATGAATCCCAAGAATTCAACTTCAGTCACGTTGAAAACACATTTTTCCAACTTAGCGAAAAGTTTGTGTTGACGCAATCTCTCGAGGACCATTTTCACGTGTTTCCGATGTTCAGTTTCCGATGAAGAATAAACGAGGATGTCGTCAATGTAAACAACAACACACACATCTATGAGTTCTCTGAGGACATCGTTCATAAAATATTGAAAGGCGGCCGGGGCATTGCAAAGTCCGAAGGGCATGACCTGATATTCAAATAGCCTATACTTGGTGCGGAAGGCCGTCTTCCATTCATCGCCCTCTTTTACTCGTACCGAGTGGTAGGCTCCTCTAAGATCCAGCTTTGTATATATGCATGCTTTTCTGACTTGGTCCAGGAGTTCAGGGATCAAAGGTAACGGATATCTATTCTTAACGGTGATCTGGTTCAGGGCGCGATAATCTATACAAGTTCTAAGGTCCCCTTCTTTTTTTGGAATGAAGAACAAAGCTGAGGAAGCAGGGGACTTGGAAGGACGAATAAACCCATTTGCTAGGTATTGATCCAGGTATTGTCGGAGGTGAAGATTCTCAGGCTCAGTGAGGGCATAAATTCTACTACAAGGAGGAGTAGATCCCGGTATCAGGTCTATCTGGCAGTCATAAGACCTATGAGGAGGTAGAGAGTTAGCCTGATCCTTCCGGAAAACATCTTGGAATTCTAGGTATTCAGGAGGTAACTGGGGAGCCTCTGAGGAAATTTCTGCCAGTGCAACACCAGGTTGAGGGTGACAAGTAGAGACACATTCTGGAAACTGGACCGTTCTTGCTCGCCAATCGATCTGAGGATTGTGCTTCTCTAACCAAGGAATTCCTAGAATAATCTGGAACTGAGGGGCCTTGATCACATCGAACACGATCTTTTCATGGTGTCCATCTTGACTTACTAGCGTCACTTCTTGGGTGGTATGCGTTACTGGTCCGGAAGCTATCTCCGTACCATCCACCGTAGTAATGACGTCCTTTACAGCCTTTGGACAAAGAGTCAGATTCATCCTCAAAACCATTTCATGATCCACATAATTGCCGATGGCACCGCTGTCGACGTAAGCTTCAATCGCATGTAATCGATCCGGATGTTCAGGGCTAATGAGGACCATAGGTATCATGAAATGCGAGGTCACGGAACTGGTTTTAACGCTCGGCAAGAGGACCTCTATCTTTGTCGGGCGAGGTTGTTTCCCTGCTCAGAGTTTGTGACCCTGGTAACTGCAGCTCCTATTGCCTTCTTGGCTGGTTTCACCGGAAAGTCTCGAAGAAAGTGCCCCGAGTTTCCGCAATAGAGGCATAATTGCAGCTGTTTTCTCCTTTCCCGCTCCTTTTGTGTTAGTTGTCCTTTCAGACCCCCTATTTGCATGGGTTCCCCGGAGTCTACTCCTTTGGTAGGAGTTGGTGGTTTGGAAAATACTCGAGCATCAATCTTGGAACGATCGGCCTTCCTGTTCTGCAGTCTGTGGTCAATTTGAACGACTAAGTCAATATAGTCCGAACAGTCTTGCGGGGGATTCACTACTTGGGCTAACACATCTTTGAGCTCTCCACGTAGACCTCTATAAAACAGCGTAATCCTTTTGTCCTCAGGCCATCGAGTTTCCACTATCAGTCTGTTGAAAGACGCAATATAAGCCAAAAGGTCTTGATTACCCTGTCGCAATGAAAGGAGCTCATTGTCCAAGGCCTGCCCCTGTGAATGTCTTGCAAACAGTTTTTCCATACTGAGCTGAAAAGCTTGAAAATCATGGAGAACCGGATCATCTTGATTAACTAGAGGGATCGACCAGTCTGCCGCATTGCCACTAAGGTACGAAAGCACGAAAGCTACCTTAGCTTGATCAGTTGGAAAGGCTGCTGGCCGGCATAAGAAGTGCAACCGGCACTGATTAATAAATACTGCAAACCTCTTTGGGTCACCAGAAAATCGTTCGGGCGGAGCCAGAGGTACATTCCCAGGTAGGTTGATCTGCACTGGGTTCGTAGAGGATGTTGAAGGAAGATTTGCCCCTGATGCGGGTAACGGAGTTTGTCCGGCTTGTGACTGTAGCAATTGTCTAGCGAGATCGTCTGTTCGCTCCTTGGAAATAATCAGTTCCCTTCTTAGAGCATTCGTTTCCTGACGGGCTGCATGCACTTCTGCTCTTAGTTCCCCAAGTAACTGGGCTAGCTGGTCGGTATCCGAGGTTTCCATAGCGCCTGGGTGGGAGTTTTGCAGTAGGCTTTGCGTTCTGTAACGCTCACCTGATTCCCGCAGAGGCGCCGGTCTTGACTGGGTGAATGCCGTATCTTCAAAGGTGATGTGTAACACACGGTTTGCTCTTTGGGCTGGACCTCTGTGCACTGTATGTCTGACTCAAAGAGTAAGATGTCTGCAGATAGAAAATATGGGATTAATGAACTAGGGTTATTGGGTGTCTCTCTCCTCTTCCCTTTCTCTTCTCCTGTAGAACCCCAAAGGTTAACGCCCTCACCTTAGGTAAGTGAACGCCGAGCTCTGCATCTGCCTCGGGGCAGGGTGCCGTAACCAGTTCCTTCACTGGATAAGGGTGCAGGCCTCTTGACCTCAGAGGACTGCTGTCCGTCGTTAACTGCACGAACGGTAAGTTCTGGGCACTTCAAATGTCTTAAAAGTCTTTTGTAATGATATCTCTTGTTTTGCAGTTCCGACGATGGCGGATGGCGGGCTGATGAGAGTTGAGGATCGAACCCGCGTGAGGAATAGAAGCGCCTGGAAGCACGTAAGTAAGCGCTTGTAGCCTGCTTCACGATGCGCACTGACTGTCCCTTTTATCTTGCAGGTACAAGTTCGGAGCTTTAGAGAAGCTGAAGGGTGCTGGAATACCCACTGGATTCGGCGTGGGAAGGAGTAATGGCACGTGAGTAATAAAGTTGCCCAATGTCTTTAAACGCACCTTCTTTTGTCTTTCAGATGCGGGATGCAGCGCCGAAGGCCTCCGGAGCGTGCGAAGAGCTGGTAAGTCTTTGTCTTTCAGATGCCGGAATGCAGTGCGAAGACCTCCGGAGCATGCGAAGAGTAGGTAAGCCTTTGTCTTACAGATGCCGGAATGCAGCGCGAGGCGTTGGTGACAGCCGATGGACCAGGTAAGAGATGTGCTGCCACTGAAGACCGTAATGCTAACCTGTTCTTTCTTGTCTTTATAGGTGCTGCTGAAGACTGGATTCCAGGATGGTAAGCCTTTGTTTCCTTAGGCCCAGGATCAGAAGCAGAAGACACGATGAGCGTTCTGCTGCAGAGAATGCAGAATAACGCAAAGCAAGATTCATCCATCGGGTGTGGTTTAAATAGCCTCCTGTAGTGCTTAGGTATCTCCTTCCACAGCCTCGCCTAGGTAAGAAAAGAGTTCCTGCTTTCCAGAAGAGTTCCAGTGTTCTGAACCTAGGGAGTGGCTCCTGCCCCACCCAACAGGAAAAGTAGTCCCAAACAGAAGAGGATCAGGGGCTCAACTGACAGGTAAGTAAGCAGCATGGTCTGCTGCAGGTAAGTCCACCCAAGCATTATGATCCCGGCGCTTCCAGCGCTGGGACTGGGCATCTTTATGAGCCTGGTGCCACTGGCGCCAGGACAGGGTCCAAAAGGTCCCAATTGGGACTGGCTGGCACTCGGAACCGGGGTTATGGGTCTGCTTCCAAGGGAGTCGGGCAAGTCCTGATCTTTTGGAAGCAGAGATCATGACAGCACCCCCCCCTCAAGGCCCCTCCCAAACCGGGCTTCTCCGGGGGTTTGGGCTTGTTAGGAAATGTTCGATGAAATCTTTTGATTAGCCGAGGGGCGTGGACATATTCTGCAGGTTCCCAGGATCTTTCTTGGGGACCGTAGCCTTTCCAGTCAATCAGGTAAAATAGTTTAGATTTGGAGATCTTGGAATCCAGGATGCTTTTGACTTCAAACTCGAGTTCTCCATCAACTAGAATAGGTTTTGGAGATTTAGTTAGTCGGGTTTGAGGTTGCACGGGTTTTAATAGAGAGACGTGGAAGACCGGATGTATCTTCATGTGAGGGGGCAAGTCCAACTTGACCGCTACTGGATTTACTATGGTAGTGATGGAATAGGGACCAAGGTATCTTGGGTTGAATGTGCGTGGTCCTTTTAGAGGTAGATATTTGGTGGATAACCAGACTTTATCTCCTACTTGATATTGGGGGGCTTCCTTCGGATGTTGGTCTGCTCCTTTCTTGTATTGTTCTTTAGCCCTTTGAAGGTGAGAAACGGCTTCCTTAAAGGCTTGGGTGAATGTAGAATGCAGGTGGTCTACTGCTGGTGTTCCAAGATCTTGGAGTGGATCCAACTCCGAGGTTCGAGGGTGACTACCGTATAAAAGAAAAAACGGGGTCTTCCCAGTTCCCGAGTGGACAGAGTTATTGTAGGCATATTCGGCTATCCAAAGGATATCTTTCCAAGTTTTTTCAGTTTGTTGTAGCATGCTGCGCAAATACTGTTCCAGAGTTGGATTGGTCCTCTCGGTTTGTCCGTCGGTTTGAGGGTGGTGGCTGGTCGAAAGTCTCACATCAATTTGAGCCAACCGACAGCAACTTCACCAAAAATGAGAAATAAATTGGCTACCTCGATCCGAAATGAGAACAGAAGGAAAACCGTGCAGTCGGACGATGTTTTCGAGAAATTCTCGGGCCAGAGTTGCTGCTGTTGGTAAGCCTTTGAGTGGAATGAAATGCGCCATTTTGGAGAATAGGTCCACGATTACTAGGATCGTATTGTATTCGGAGCATGGAGGTAGATCGGTGATGAAGTCCATAGAAAGCGTATGCCAAGGGCGAGGTGGGATGTCAATAGGGCGTAAGAGGCCGGCTGGTTTTTCCTTTTGACTCTTGTTTTGGGCGCATACTCCACAGGACATTATAAAGTCTCTGATATCTTTTTTCCAAGACGGCCACCAGAAGTAGCGCTTGATCTTTTCCGAGGTCTTGGTCATACCGGGATGTCCTTCCATTAAAGAATCGTGATAACAAGAGATTACCTTTTTCTGTAAATCTGTGCTGGGCAGGTATAACCGTTCTTGGAAATATAATAGGTTGTCCTTCACCGTAAAGTCCTTTCCCTGCAGATGCCAATTCTGTATGTCTGCTGGAGTTACCAGTAGCCTGGCTTTATCCTTAACTTCCTCTATGGATTGTGTGGCGATTACACCTAGAATTCTTTGTTCGGGAATGATAGGTACAGGTTTAGGATTGATCAAATGTTCTTCCACTCCCATCCGAGAAAGGGCATCAGCTTTACCGTTTTTTGTACCAGGTCGATAGGTAATTATGAAGTCAAACTCGGCAAAGAATAGTGCCCAACGGAGTTGCCTAGAGGATTGAGCTTTTGCGGTTTTCAAATATTGCAGGTTTTGGTGATATGTAATCACAGTAACGGTGTGTCGGGCCCCAGAAGATAATGCCGCCAAGCCTTAAAGGCGGACTTGATAGCTAGAAGTTCCTTATCAGTAATAGTGTAATTTATTTCAGGAGGCGAGAATTTGCGGGACCAAAATGCCACGGGATGCAAATGATTGGTTACTGGGTCCTTTTGTGATAGAACTGCCCCCATGGCAAGGCTCGAAGCATCAGTTTCAACGATGTAGGGGAGTTCTGGGCGAGGATGTTTTAAGATCGGTGCAGAGATAAATCTAGTCTTCAAATTCTGGAAAGCTTGTTCCGCCTCGGTAGACCATTCAAAACGTTTGTTTTTCTTTAACAAGGCGGTGATGGGCTGGACTATTCGAGAGAATTCGGGGATAAACCTGCGGTAAAAGTTAGCGAACCCTAACATGCTTTGAACACCTTTTACGGAGGATGGCGATGGCCATTTGAGAATTGCATCGACCTTCTTTGAATCCATACGCACTCCGCTAGGTGATAATATGAATCCCAAGAATTCAACTTCAGTCACGTTGAAAACACATTTTTCCAACTTAGCGAAAAGTTTGTGTTGACGCAATCTCTCGAGGACCATTTTCACGTGTTTCCGATGTTCAGTTTCCGATGAAGAATAAACGAGGATGTCGTCAATGTAAACAACAACACACACATCTATGAGTTCTCTGAGGACATCGTTCATAAAATATTGAAAGGCGGCCGGGGCATTGCAAAGTCCGAAGGGCATGACCTGATATTCAAATAGCCTATACTTGGTGCGGAAGGCCGTCTTCCATTCATCGCCCTCTTTTACTCGTACCGAGTGGTAGGCTCCTCTAAGATCCAGCTTTGTATATATGCATGCTTTTCTGACTTGGTCCAGGATTTCAGGGATCAAAGGTAACGGATATCTATTCTTAACGGTGATCTGGTTCAGGGCGCGATAATCTATACAAGTTCTAAGGTCCCCTTCTTTTTTTGGAACGAAGAACAAAGCTGAGGAAGCAGGGGACTTGGAAGGACGAATAAACCCATTTGCTAGGTATTGATCCAGGTATTGTCGGAGGTGAAGATTCTCAGGCTCAGTGAGGGCATAAATTCTACTACAAGGAGGAGTAGATCCCGGTATCAGGTCTATCTGGCAGTCATAAGACCTATGAGGAGGTAGAGAGTTAGCCTGATCCTTCCGGAAAACATCTTGGAATTCTAGGTATTCAGGAGGTAACTGGGGAGCCTCTGAGGAAATTTCTGCCAGTGCAACACCAGGTTGAGGGTGACAAGTAGAGACACATTCTGGAAACTGGACCGTTCTTGCTCGCCAATCGATCTGAGGATTGTGCTTCTCTAACCAAGGAATTCCTAGAATAATCTGGAACTGAGGGGCCTTGATCACATCGAACACGATCTTCTCATGGTGTCCATCTTGACTTACTAGCGTCACTTCTTGGGTGGTATGCGTTACTGGTCCGGAAGCTATCTCTGTACCATCCACCGTAGTAATGACGTCCTTTACAGCCTTTGGACCAAGAGTCAGATTCATCCTCAAAACCATTTCATGATCCACATAATTGCCGATGGCACCGCTGTCGACGTAAGCTTCAATCGCATGTAATCGATCCGGATGTTCAGGGCTAATGAGGACCATAGGTATCACGAAATGCGAGGTCACGGAACTGGTTTTAACGCTCGGCAAGAGGACCTCTATCTTTGTCGGGCGAGGTTGTTTCCCTGCTCAGAGTTTGTGACCCTGGTAACTGCAGCTCCTATTGCCTTCTTGGCTGGTTTCACCGGAAAGTCTCGAAGAAAGTGCCCCGAGTTTCCGCAATAGAGGCATAATTGCAGCTGTTTTCTCCTTTCCCGCTCCTTTTGTGTTAGTTGTCCTTTCAGACCCCCTATTTGCATGGGTTCCCCGGAGTCTACTCCTTTGGTAGGAGTTGGTGGTTTGGAAAATACTCGAGCATCAATCTTGGAACGATCGGCCTTCCTGTTCTGCAGTCTGTGGTCAATTTGAACGACTAAGTCAATATAGTCCGAACAGTCTTGCGGGGGATTCACTACTTGGGCTAACACATCTTTGAGCTCTCCACGTAGACCTCTATAAAACAGCGTAATCCTTTTGTCCTCAGGCCATCGAGTTTCCACTATCAGTCTGTTGAAAGACGCAATATAAGCCAAAAGGTCTTGATTACCCTGTCGCAATGAAAGGAGCTCATTGTCCAAGGCCTGCCCCTGTGAATGTCTTGCAAACAGTTTTTCCATACTGAGCTGAAAAGCTTGAAAATCATGGAGAACCGGATCATCTTGATTAACTAGAGGGATCGACCAGTCTGCCGCATTGCCACTAAGGTACGAAAGCACGAAAGCTACCTTAGCTTGATCAGTTGGAAAGGCTGCTGGCCGGCATAAGAAGTGCAACCGGCACTGATTAATAAATACTGCAAACCTCTTTGGGTCACCAGAAAATCGTTCGGGCGGAGCCAGAGGTACATTCCCAGGTAGGTTGATCTGCACTGGGTTCGTAGAGGATGTTGAAGGAAGATTTGCCCCTGATGCGGGTAACAGAGTTTGTCCGGCTTGTGACTGTAGCAATTGTCTAGCGAGATCGTCTGTTCGCTCCTTGGAAATAATCAGTTCCCTTCTTAGAGCATTCGTTTCCTGACGGGCTGCATGCACTTCTGCTCTTAGTTCCCCAAGTAACTGGGCTAGCTGGTCGGTATCCGAGGTTTCCATAGCGCCTGGGTGGGAGTTTTGCAGTAGGCTTTGCGTTCTGTAACGCTCACCTGATTCCCGCAGAGGCGCCGGTCTTGACTGGGTGAATGCCGTATCTTCAAAGGTGATGTGTAACACACGGTTTGCTCTTTGGGCTGGACCTCTGTGCACTGTATGTCTGACTCAAAGAGTAAGATGTCTGCAGATAGAAAATATGGGATTAATGAACTAGGGTTATTGGGTGTCTCTCCCCTCTTCCCTTTCTCTTCTCCTGTAGAACCCCAAAGGTTAACGCCCTCACCTTAGGTAAGTGAACGCCGAGCTCTCCATCTGCCTCAGGGCAGGGTGCCGTAACCAGTTCCTTCACTGGATAAGGGTGCAGGCCTCTTGACCTCAGAGGACTGCTGTCCGTCGTTAACTGCACGAACGGTAAGTTCTGGGCACTTCAAATGTCTTAAAAGTCTTTTATAATGATATCTCTTGTTTTGCAGGGTTCCGACGATGGCGGATGGCGGGCTGATGAGAGTTGAGGATCGAACCCGCGTGAGGAATAGAAGCGCCTGGAAGCACGTAAGTAAGCGCTTGTAGCCTGCTTCACGATGCGCACTGACTGTCCCTTTTATCTTGCAGGTACAAGTTCGGAGCTTTAGAGAAGCTGAAGGGTGCTGGAATACCCACTGGATTCGGCGTGGGAAGGAGTAATGGCACGTGAGTAATAAAGTTGCCCAATGTCTTTAAACGCACCTTCTTTTGTCTTTCAGATGCGGGATGCAGCGCCGAAGGCCTCCGGAGCGTGCAAAGAGCTGGTAAGCTTTTGTCTTTCAGATGCCGGAATGCAGTGCGAAGACCTCCGGAGCATGCAAAGAGTAGGTAAGCCTTTGTCTTACAGATGCCGGAATGCAGCGCGAGGCGTTGGTGACAGCCGATGGACCAGGTAAGAGATGTGCTGCCACTGAAGACCGTAATGCTAACCTGTTCTTTCTTTGTCTTTACAGGTGCTGCTGAAGACTGGATTCCAGGATGGTAAGCCTTTGTTTCCTTAGGCCCAGGATCAGAAGCAGAAGACACGATGAGCGTTCTGCTGCAGAGAATGCAGAATAACGCAAAGCAAGATTCATCCATCGGTTGTGGTTTAAATAGCCTCCTGTAGTGCTTAGGACTCTCCTTCCACAGCCTCGCCTAGGTAAGAAAAGAGTTCCGGCTTTCCAGAAGAGTTCCAGTGTTCTGAACCTAGGGAGTGGCTCCTGCCCCACCCAACAGGAAAAGTAGTCCCAAACAGAAGAGGATCAGGGGCTCAACTGACAGGTAAGTAAGCAGCATGGTCTGCTGCAGGTAAGTCCACGCAAGCATTATGATCCCGGCGCTTCCAGCGCTGGGACTGGGCATCTTTATGAGCCTGGTGCCACTGGCGCCAGGACAGGGTCCAAAAGGTCCCAATTGGGACTGGCTGGCACTCGGAACCTGGGTTATGGGTCTGCTTCCAAGGGAGTCGGGCAAGTCCTGATCTTTTGGAAGCAGAGATCATGACAGCACCCCCCCCTCAAGGCCCCTCCCAAACCGGGCTTCTCCGGGGGTTTGGGCTTGTTAGGAAATGTTCGATGAAATCTTTTGATTAGCCGAGGGGCGTGGACATATTCTGCAGGTTCCCAGGATCTTTCTTGGGGACCGTAGCCTTTCCAGTCAATCAGGTAAAATAGTTTAGATTTGGAGATCTTGGAATCCAGGATACTTTTGACTTCAAACTCGAGTTCTCCATCAACTAGAATAGGTTTTGGAGATTTAGTTAGTCGGGTTTGAGGTTGCACGGGTTTTAATAGAGAGACGTGGAAGACCGGATGTATCTTCATGTGAGGGGGCAAGTCCAACTTGACCGCTACTGGATTTACTATGGTAGTGATGGAATAGGGACCAAGGTATCTTGAGTTGAATGTGCGTGGTCCTTTTAGAGGTAGATATTTGGTGGATAACCAGACTTGATCTCCTACTTGATATTGGGGGGCTTCCTTCGGATGTTGGTCTGCTCCTTTCTTGTATTGTTCTTTAGCCCTTTGAAGGTGAGAAACGGCTTCCTTAAAGGCTTGGGTGATTGTAGAATGCAGGTGGTCTACTGCTGGTGTTCCAAGATCTTGGAGTGGATCCAACTCCGAGGTTCGAGGGTGACTACCGTATAAAAGAAAAAACGGGGTCTTCCCAGTTCCCGAGTGGACAGAGTTAATGTAGGCATATTCGGCTATCCAAAGGATATCTTTCCAAGTTTTTTCAGTTTGTTGTAGCATGCTGCGCAAATACTGTTCCAGAGTTGGATTGGTCCTCTCGGTTTGTCCGTCGGTTTGAGGGTGGTGGCTGGTCGAAAGTCTCACATCAATTTGAGCCGACCGACAGCAACTTCGCCAAAAATGAGAAATAAATTGGCTACCTCGATCCGAAATGAGAACTGAAGGAAAACCGTGCAGTCGGACGATGTTTTCGAGAAATTCTCGGGCCAGAGTTGCTGCTGTTGGTAAGCCTTTGAGTGGAATGAAATGCGCCATTTTGGAGAATAGGTCCCCGATTACTAGGATCGTATTGTATTCGGAGCATGGAGGTAGATCGGTGATGAAGTCCATAGAAAGCGTATGCCAAGGGTGAGGTGGGATGTCAATAGGGCGTAAGAGGCCGGCTGGTTTTTCCTTTTGACTCTTGTTTTGGGCGCATACTCCACAGGACATTATAAAGTCTCTGATATCTTTTTTCCAAGACGGCCACCAGAAGTAGCGCTTGATCTTTTCCGAGGTCTGGGTCATACCGGGATGTCCTTCAATTAAAGAATCGTGATAACAAGAGATTACCTTTTTCTGTAAATCTGTGCTGGGCAGGTATAACTGTTCTTGGAAATATAATAGGTTGTCCTTCACCGTAAAGTCCTTTCCCTGCAGATGCCAATTCTGTATGTCTGCTGGAGTTACCAGTAGCCTGGCTTTATCCTTAACTTCCTCTATGGATTGTGTGGCGATTACACCTAGAATTCTTTGTTCGGGAATGATAGGTACAGGTTTAGGATTGATCAAATGTTCTTCCACTCCCATCCGAGAAAGGGCATCAGCTTTACCGTTTTTTGTACCAGGTCGATAGGTAATTATGAAGTCAAACTCGGCAAAGAATAGTGCCCAACGGAGTTGCCTAGAGGATTGAGCTTTTGCGGTTTTCAAATATTGCAGGTTTCGGTGATCTGTAATCACAGTAACGGTGTGTCGGGCCCCAGAAGATAATGCCGCCAAGCCTTAAAGGCGGACTTGATAGCTAGAAGTTCCTTATCAGTAATAGTGTAATTTATTTCAGGAGGCGAGAATTTGCGGGACCAAAATGCCACGGGATGCAACTGATTGGTTACTGGGTCCTTTTGTGATAGAACTGCCCCCATGGCAAGGCTCGAAGCATCAGTTTCAACGATGTAGGGGAGTTCTGGGCGAGGATGTTTTAAGATCGGTGCAGAGATAAATCTAGTCTTCAAATTCTGGAAAGCTTGTTCCGCCTCGGTAGACCATTCAAAACGTTTGTTTTTCTTTAACAAGGCGGTGATGGGCTGGACTATTCGAGAGAATTCGGGGATAAACCTGCGGTAAAAGTTAGCGAACCCTAACATGCTTTGAACACCTTTTACGGAGGATGGCGATGGCCATTTGAGAATTGCATCAACCTTCTTTGAATCCATACGCACTCCGCTAGGTGATAATATGAATCCCAAGAATTCAACTTCAGTCACGTTGAAAACACATTTTTCCAACTTAGCGAAAAGTTTGTGTTGACGCAATCTCTCGAGGACCATTTTCACGTGTTTCCGATGTTCAGTTTCCGAGGAAGAATAAACGAGGATGTCGTCAATGTAAACAACAACACACACATCTATGAGTTCTCTGAGGACATCGTTCATAAAATATTGAAAGGCGGCCGGGGCATTGCAAAGTCCGAAGGGCATGACCTGATATTCAAATAGCCTATACTTGGTGCGGAAGGCCGTCTTCCATTCATCGCCCTCTTTTACTCGTACCGAGTGGTAGGCTCCTCTAAGATCCAGCTTTGTATATATGCATGCTTTTCTGACTTGGTCCAGGAGTTCAGGGATCAAAGGTAACGGATATCTATTCTTAACGGTGATCTGGTTCAGGGCGCGATAATCTATACAAGTTCTAAGGTCCCCTTCTTTTTTTGGAACGAAGAACAAAGCTGAGGAAGCAGGGGACTTGGAAGGACGAATAAATCCATTTGCTAGGTATTGATCCTGGTATTGTCGGAGGTGAAGATTCTCAGGCTCAGTGAGGGCATAAATTCTACTACAAGGAGGAGTAGATCCCGGTATCAGGTCTATCTGGCAGTCATAAGACCTATGAGGAGGTAGAGAGTTAGCCTGATCCTTCCGGAAAACATCTTGGAATTCTAGGTATTCAGGAGGTAACTGGGGAGCCTCTGAGGAAATTTCTGCCAGTGCAACACCAGGTTGAGGGTGACAAGTAGAGACACATTCTGGAAACTGGACCGTTCTTGCTCGCCAATCGATCTGAGGATTGTGCTTCTCTAACCAAGGAATTCCTAGAATAATCTGGAACTGAGGGGCCTTGATCACATCGAACACGATCTTCTCATGGTGTCCATCTTGACTTACTAGCGTCACTTCTTGGGTGGTATGCGTTACTGGTCCGGAAGCTATCTCCGTACCATCCACCGTAGTAATGACGTCCTTTACAGCCTTTGGACAAAGAGTCAGATTCATCCTCAAAACCATTTCATGATCCACATAATTGCCGATGGCACCGCTGTCGACGTAAGCTTCAATCGCATGTAATCGATCCGGATGTTCAGGGCTAATGAGGACCATAGGTATCACGAAATGCGAGGTCACGGAACTGGTTTTAACGCTCGGCAAGAGGACCTCTATCTTTGTCGGGCAAGGTTGTTTCCCTGCTCAGAGTTTGTGACCCTGGTAACTGCAGCTCCTATTGCCTTCTTGGCTGGTTTCACCGGAAAGTCTCGAAGAAAGTGCCCCGAGTTTCCGCAATAGAGGCATAATTGCAGCTGTTTTCTCCTTTCCCGCTCCTTTTGTGTTAGTTGTCCTTTCAGACCCCCTATTTGCATGGGTTCCCCGGAGTCTACTCCTTTGGTAGGAGTTGGTGGTTTGGAAAATACTCGAGCATCAATCTTGGAACGATCGGCCTTCCTGTTCTGCAGTCTGTGGTCAATTTGAACGACTAAGTCAATATAGTCCGAACAGTCTTGCGGGGGATTCACTACTTGGGCTAACACATCTTTGAGCTCTCCACGTAGACCTCTATAAAACAGCGTAATCCTTTTGTCCTCAGGCCATCGAGTTTCCACTATCAGTCTGTTGAAAGACGCAATATAAGCCAAAAGGTCTTGATTACCCTGTCGCAATGAAAGGAGCTCATTGTCCAAGGCCTGCCCCTGTGAATGTCTTGCAAACAGTTTTTCCATACTGAGCTGAAAAGCTTGAAAATCATGGAGAACCGGATCATCTTGATTAACTAGAGGGATCGACCAGTCTGCCGCATTGCCACTAAGGTACGAAAGCACGAAAGCTAGCTTAGCTTGATCAGTTGGAAAGGCTGCTGGCCGGCATAAGAAGTGCAACCGGCACTGATTAATAAATACTGCAAACCTCTTTGGGTCACCAGAAAATCGTTCGGGCGGAGCCAGAGGTACTTTCCCAAGTAGGTTGATCTGCACTGGGTTCGTAGAGGATGTTGAAGGAAGATTTGCCCCTGATGCGGGTAACGGAGTTTGTCCGGCTTGTGACTGTAGCAATTGTCTAGCGAGATCGTCTGTTCGCTCCTTGGAAATAATCAGTTCCCTTCTTAGAGCATTCGTTTCCTGACGGGCTGCATGCACTTCTGCTCTTAGTTCCCCAAGTAACTGGGCTAGCTGGTCGGTATCCGAGGTTTCCATAGCGCCTGGGTGGGAGTTTTGCAGTAGGCTTTGCGTTCTGTAACGCTCACCTGATTCCCGCAGAGGCGCCGGTCTTGACTGGGTGAATGCCGTATCTTCAAAGGTGATGTGTAACACACGGTTGGCTCTTTGGGCTGGACCTCTGTGCACTGTATGTCTGACTCAAAGAGTAAGATGTCTGCAGATAGAAAATATGGGATTAATGAACTAGGGTTATTGGGTGTCTCTCTCCTCTTCCCTTTCTCTTCTCCTGTAGAACCCCAAAGGTTAACGCCCTCACCTTAGGTAAGTGAACGCCGAGCTCTCCATCTGCCTCGGGGCAGGGTGCCGTAACCAGTTCCTTCACTGGATAAGGGTGCAGGCCTCTTGACCTCAGAGGACTGCTGTCCGTCGTTAACTGCACGAACGGTAAGTTCTGGGCACTTCAAATGTCTTAAAAGTCTTTTGTAATGATATCTCTTGTTTTGCAGGGTTCCGACGATGGCGGATGGCGGGCTGATGAGAGTTGAGGATCGAACCCGCGTGAGGAATACAAGCGCCTGGAAGCACGTAAGTAAGCGCTTGTAGCCTGCTTCACGATGCGCACTAACTGTCCCTTTTATCTTGCAGGTACAAGTTCGGAGCTTTAGAGAAGCTGAAGGGTGCTGGAATACCCACTGGATTCGGCGTGGGAAGGAGTAATGGCACGTGAGTAATAAAGTTGCCCAATGTCTTTAAACGCACCTTCTTTTGTCTTTCAGATGCGGGATGCAGCGCCGAAGGCCTCCGGAGCATGCGAAGAGTAGGTAAGCCTTTGTCTTACAGATGCCGGAATGCAGCGCGAGGCGTTGGTGACAGCCGATGGACCAGGTAAGAGATGTGCTGCCACTGAAGACCGTAATGCTAACCTGTTCTTTCTTTGTCTTTACAGGTGCTGCTGAAGACTGGATTCCAGGATGGTAAGCCTTTGTTTCCTTAGGCCCAGGATCAGAAGCAGAAGACACGATGAGCGTTCTGCTGCAGAGAATGCAGAATAACGCAAAGCAAGATTCATCCATCGGGTGTGGTTTAAATAGCCTCCTGTATTGCTTAGGTGTCTCCTTCCACAGCCACGCCTAGGTAAGAAAAGAGTTCCTGCTTTCCAGAAGAGTTCCAGTGTTCTGAACCTAGGGAGTGGCTCCTGCCCCACCCAACAGGAAAAGTAGTCCCAAACAGAAGAGGATCAGGGGCTCAACTGGCAGGTAAGTAAGCAGCATGGTCTGCTGCATGTAAGTCCACCCAAGCATTATGAGCCCGGCGCTTGCAGCGCTGGGACTGGGCATCTTTATGAGCCTGGTGCCACTGGCGCCAGGACAGGGTCCAAAAGGTCCCAATTGGGACTGGCTGGCACTCGGAACCGGGGTTATGGGTCTGCTTCCAAGGGAGTCGGGCAAGTCCTGATCTTTTGGAAGCAGAGATCATGACAAGAACGGCGAGGTGAACATGTAGCAGTAAAAGAGTTACCTCTGTTTCACTGCCGCACTTATAATGAGATCCAAAGTCAAGAGTTGCCTGTGAGTATGTCAGATTTGAACATGCAACCTTGTACCTCACTCACGAGCAAAAAGCTGTAGAAAATCCAGGTAGCCTGTAGCCACTCTGAGATGGCCTCAGGCAAATCCTTGTGGGTCGCATTTGCACGTCAGACTCTGCAAGATACTCCAGCCGGCTCCAGTTTTGCTCTGATTTCATTCCTTGTGAATCAGGTCTACGGTGGCACAAGCAACTCAGGCGTCTCATTTGCACCAGTGAAAATCGAGCTCACCACACTTCACACAGAGTCATTGGGACTCACAGTTCTTTGCAATGTCAGAGCTGGGTGTGTTTTCTGTCTCTCACCACTACTCGAAGTGACTGCTCACCACTTGCCAGTGCTTACGGGGCGTGGCCTGATGTCCATGGTGTGAGGACGCGGTTCCCGTGAGCTCCGGCCGAGCCGCGCAGTCCGATCCTGTTCTGGGTACCGAAAACCCAACAAATCAGACCATCCTTCGGTGCAGCTGTACATCAGGCGATTAGCTGCACCCTACGACTTGTTCCGACAGAAATCGGAGGTCGGGGAGCTTCTCCGACGCTTCGCCCCGACCTCCCCCGCCCCCCTGAGAGAGTTGCACGGGGTCTGGCCGAGGCGCGGGATCGCTTCCCGTTTCAGGCGTCGCGGCTCCTCTGTGGCGCCTAGCCTTTGGTGCAGCCGTAAACCAGGCGATTGGCTGCACCCGACTTCTTGCCCTGATAAAAACGGAGAGCCGGGACCCGCTGAGACGCTCCGGTTGGGCTCCCCCTCTCTCCCATAAGAGACTTCCAAGATGGCGGCCATGATGATTTGACGATCTCGGAGCGACCCCGGAGCGGGACAGGGAGCGCACACCCTGCGGGGACCAGATCCCAGCCCTCCAAACGCCTCTATCACTGCCCCTACCGTCCCGGGGCGAGGACCACTACAAGACCCCGTCGATCCACCGACACACCGCCAACGAAGCCGGAGCGCGACTGTGGAGGGGGTCGCCGAGTCGGAGCTACTGGACCTTCACCACCTACTGCATTCCTGACTTGGACCGCCTATTCTCCGGGGAGCAACCACCAACGCAGGCCTACACTTCTCGAACTGGTTCCAGACCCACCCAAACTACGTTCACAGGTGAGGCCTTCCCGGCGTTCCGGGCCCGGCGACTCTCTCACGGGGTTGCGGGTCCTTGCCTGCCCACCCCGGGCGGCTCCCACCGAACCCCCGACTCCTGCACTCTCCCTAGCTAACCTCATTGGGCAACGCTGTCTCCCGGCAGGACCCGGACCTCTTTTGTCCTCTCCTGTCCCACTGAAGGCAGGGCGCCCACACCCGTGGCGCGCCCGGATCTCGAACCACACGGGGTCCATTATCCCCGAACCTCTATGTCCCACCGAAACTGAACCAGGCAGAGAGGCCGCCTGCCCCGACGGGAATCCCCTTGTGCTCCCAACCAGAACTGTAACAGCCCATCATGGCGGCAGCAAGAAATAAAACCAAAAATGCCACCCTAGATCCTTTTGTCACGGCGAAATCTCACCCCATCGCCCAGACCTTAACAGATAACTCAGCAACACGAGACAATCCGGACACCAAGCATGACCAGCTGCTAGGGGCGATTGAGGCCCTAAAATCATTCATAGACACAAAGATAGGGGAAGTAAAAGCTGACATCCAGCTGATAAGGCAAGACGCTCGCAACCTAGCTGAACGTGTCACCGCTGTGGAGTCCCATCAAGAGGATATGGCGACTGAATCGGCAGCCATGAAATCAGAACTGGCAGAGCTTAAACGTAAAGTGACCCTGCTGGAGGCGAGGTCCGAGGAAGCGGAGGGTCGCGCTAGACGCAGCAACATTAGGATACTGGGCATACCGGAGGGGACAGAGACTGCTGACCCGACGACCTACGTGGAATCCTTAATCCAACAAGAGATCGGAGCGGAGAACCTCTCGCAGGGCTTCTCCATAGAGAGAGCACACAGATCGCTTCAGAAGAAACCACCCCCAGGCTCCTACCCTCGCCCCATCATAGCAAAGGTCCTCAATTTCCGAGACCGGGAGGTGATCCTGAAGTTTTCAAGGGAGGGAGGAGAGATAATACGAGGCAACTCGAGAATCACGATATACCCTGATTATACCCAGGCGGTCCAGAGAGCGAGGAACTCCTTTGTCCCGGTTAAGGCCAGGCTGAGGAAACTAGACCTAAAATATATGCTCCTATATCCCTCCAGGTTGAAGGTAATCTACAAAGGAAAATCAATATTTCTCGAGACTCCAGCTGCGGCTAACATGTGGATGGAGCACAATAACCTGGCTGATATCCCTATGGAATCCCCACACGGGAAACTTAACGAAGGTACCTAAAGATGAGGGCTGCACGCCCCGACACAGATGCTTGTACCCTTCTACAGCAGCCTGAGAGGGCAGGGAACTCTAATCTCAAGAAGCAAAACTACTATGTGAGCTGCTAAAAGACTGCGGGGCTCGCCCGTTCTCCCACGCATGGACGAAGACCTCGACCCCACGAAAAACCAATGCAGGCCAGTTGCCAGCACACACCTACCCGCGCCAGACACCCGGATTGGGACAGGCAGCGCGGGAGCACCTGAGCACTCCACCGTTGTGTCAGTCGCTGGGTGCACAAGTTTTAATTGTTTCACACATGTTATCACCGTTATGACTGTCCTTACTCCGAGAACATCCGCCCAAATGGAACCGAATCCAAACCTCACCACAGGAGCTATTCACTCCACTCATTCTGGGCAGATCATGGCTCACAATAACAAGCTGAAAAATCCCGAAGTGGTCGTGAACCCCTCCTCAATAACTAACACAACCAAGCAATGGCACCAAAACTTAGAGTAATCACATGGAACGTCGGGGGCTGGGGTCCTACCTTAGGAGAAATCGAATACACTCCTATCTAAAGAGGAAGAAAGTATCAATCGCACTCCTACAAGAAACACACCTCTCGGCCGACTCTGCAAATAAGCTACCAAACTACTGGGGGGGCCAAGGCTACGGATCATCATACTCGAAGTATGCAAGAGGTGTGTATACGTGGGTGAGCCCAGACACACCATTTCAACAGCTGGGGATGGAGCAGGATACCGAAGGCAGGTACTTGCTGCTATGGGGCATGCTGGAGGGCACCCGTATATGCATAGTAAACTCGTACTTCCCCCAGCATGGTATACCCTCTTTCCTCAAGGAGATGTGCGCTAAACTCGTGCTCCACAGAGACCATAGCCTCCTGTGGGGAGGCGACTTCAACTGCGTCATTAATGTGGAATTGGATAGATCCACCACACCACACCCAAACAATAATCTCCCTGCGATGGCCCTCCACAGAACAATTGAAGACCTGCACATGGTGGATACCTGGCGAGACCTTCACCCCACAGACAGATCATATTCATTCTACTCTGCCCCTCATAATCTGCACACCAGGATAGACTACCTCTTCATAAACAACGAACTGACCCCCCAGGTCGAGTCCGCAGAGTACCTGGGCAGATCAATCTCAGATCACTCCCCACTACTAGTGCAATTCAGCCTGCGACCCCCCCTACCTCCTATCCCAACGTGGCGTATGCCAGTGGAGACACTATCTGACCCGGCATTTAAGGACCACCTGGCTGAGAAACTAGAGGAGTATATAGAGATCAATAAGGGATCAGTAGTGAAATGGAGTACTCTCTGGGAGGCAATGAAGGTGGTGACGAGGGGAGAGATGATTGCTGAGGCGGGTGGAATCAGGAAACAATTGAGGAGGGAACTGGAGGCCAAGGAGGAAAAGATCAAGCACCTCGAAAGCAACTCCCCCCCCACAATTGAGACAGAGAGCAAGTTGAGAGAAATTAGGGAGGAATGCAGAACAGCATGGGAAAGGCTCTCGAAGTTTGACTTCTCTACCCGCACCATGAAAGCCCATAAAGAGGCGGATAAACCAGGCAGGATACTAGCCTGGTTGTGCCGGAAGGAACATCCGAAGCAGGCCCTTACAGAGATCAGAGACAGCAACGGCACAAGCCACAAAACACAACAAGCAATAAACAAGGCCTTCACTGACTTCTATGCGGAATTATATGCTCACAGCGACCTTATACCCGAGTCAGACATAAGAGACACCCTCGAAGAAGTAGACCTACCTAAACTGGCCCCCGAGCAAAGAAATATGCTAGGAGAGGTCATTACGATCGAAGACATCACCGACGCGATTAGGTCCCTCTCCACAAGCAAGACCCCTGGGACCGATGGCCTTACCCCTGAGTTCTACAAGACATACGAAAAGATTCTCTCTCCCATACTACACGAAGTCTACGCGGAGGCATTCGAGACAGGCACGCTGCCAGGCACCATGAGAGAGACCCTCATAGTACCGATGCTCAAGCCAGGAAAACCACCTGAAAAATGTGACTCATATCGCCCACTTGCGCTCCTAAATTATGATAGCAAAATTCTCACGACCATACTCGCTAAAAGGCTCTCAAAGGTTATAGGCTCCCTGGTACATGAGGACCAGTGTGGTTTTGTCCCCGGACGCAACACTACAGCCAATTTGAGAAGGCTTCAGCACATAATGGCACAGACAGAGGAATACAAAGAAGACCTGGCAGTCCTCTCGCTCGATGCCATCAAGGCCTTCGACTCGATCTACTGGGAGTGGCTAACCGAAACCCTGAGCGAGTTTGGACTGGGTGAATACTTCATCCGATGGGTCAAGGTCCTTTACAGTAACCCAGTGGCAAGAGTCAAGACAGGGGGCTTGGTGTCGGGAGCCTGGGCTATTCAGAGGGGAACCAGACAAGGATGCCCGCTCTCGCCAATGCTATATATACTAGGCCTTGAACCAGTAGCAATTTATTTCAGGAAACAGCTGTTCGATGCGGGCATAAGTATTGGCGGTACGGACAACATCATTTCCTTGTACGCAGACGATGTTCTCCTATACCTTCGAGACCCCCAGATAAATGCCCCGATAGCCCTAGACATCTTAGATAATTTTTCGAGATACTCAGGCATAAAGTTCAGTCGACAGAAATCATCCGCCTTCCCTTTGGCTGGCCTTAGGAGGAAGAGTACAGAGGAGCTACCTGAGATTGGGATTCAGTGGCAATCTGAGTCCTTCCGCTACCTAGGCATCACCATAAAGCATACACCAATCTCCACTCACGAATGCAACACTGAAGCCGCATTATCGGGGGTACGGAACTCCATCAAATTCTGGACAAAACTACCACTATCAATGATGGGCAGAGCTGCAATATCTAAAATGATAATTCTACCTAGATTCCTTTATTACTTCACCAACATAATATACTACATTCCTCCATCCTTCTTCAGGAAGCTAGAATCCCTGATCCGAGACTTTCTTTGGGGACGAACCAGGCACAGGATTACTCTGAACATCCTCACACTTCCCTACTCCGCTGGAGGAATCCAACTACCCGATTTCCAGGGATATTATCTGGCGGCACAACTAACACATGTCGCCAAATGGCTGAGCGATGACCCCACGGCTGAGACGAACCTTCTCTGCCAGTTGACCTCACCCCTGCATCCTAAAGAGCTAATATGGAACAACAAAATAGGGCCCCCTGACCCGCCCATAATTGTGCAGGTGGGTCGACAGGTGTGGAAAAGGACTAGATCTATGCTGGGCTTGAAGCACCCATACTCACCCGAGATTCCCATTCTAGCTGACGTATGTGGAGCCCCCGATGACCTACCAATAATGAGAAGATGGGAGAACTGTGGTGTCTACACGTGGGGGGACATGTTTGGCGAAGGGCAATTCAGAGACTTTGAATCACTACAGGGAAACGAGGGGCTCGCCCCGTGCCACTACCTATGGTACCAAAAGGTTAAATCTATTGCCAAGAAGAAATGGAATGTGTGGCCTGAGGAACCCGAAACACACGCCCTGATTCAAGAGATGCACGGAGTCAGCGACGGTTGGAAACCAACATCAAGACTATATACCCAAATAAACGACCGATCGAACCCAAGAAGTACACGCTTGAAAGAGAAATGGGAATCTGACCTGGGGACCGAAATCACGGAGGGAGAATGGTCTAGAGCCCTAGCATACCCGAAGGAGATATCCAGGAACGCCAGGTTCAGGCTAATACAGCTCAATGTCTTATATAGGACCTACATGACCCCACATAGAATATCCGCCTTCAATGACAAAGTCAGCCCGATGTGCCCATGGTGCCCCTCCGACCACGCTGACATGATCCACATGTTTTGGACCTGCCCTAAATCTCAGAGACTATGGTTCGCTGCTGAACAGACTTGCAGGAAAGCTGGCCTGGAGACATATGAATGGACACCGAAAGAATGCCTCTTAGGCACCTACCCGAGGCTAAGCAAGATCAAGCACTTGATGAAACTAATGGACATAGCATGTGTACTGATAAAAAGAACTATCGCAATGGCCTGGAAATCCCCAGCAGGCCCCAGGTACGAACCTTGGATTAGGGAGATGGAAAGATGGACGATAGCAGAAACTGGAGCATGGGAGGAGGGAAGCAATCGGGGAGGCGAAGACTCGAGCTCCACACTTGAAGCCTGGAAGATCCTTCTGAGAGACATGATCTTCTCGTCGACCTATAAACCTCCCTGAATCAACCACCCACAAATGTTGCAATGGACAAGTTTGCACACTGTCGCATCCAGCCTGCACGAGCCACCCCCCCTCTGCGTACCTCAAAGACCATTCAGAACCCAACGGAATAGAGACAGGGGTTCACCTCCACAAGCAAAGCCCACAATGACTCGGAGACCAAGAGACAGTCACTGTTATCACTTTTACTTCTTTGTTTCTTTTCCCTTTTTCCCCTCCTGTTTGTTCCGTTCACAGTTCAATATTACTCATAACTAATATGGCATAAGTGATATGCAACTCAAGATTGATACAAACCAGGAGTGTAATGGTCCGCAATATAACTGTAAATGTTAAATGCCAATAAAAACATTTCAAAATAAAAAATTGCCAGTGCTTACACCCCCGCTTACCCTTGAGCCTGCGAAGCTGAGTGTTATCAGCCTCACAGAGGGATTGGCCATAACTCAACAACGCTCACAGTGACTCAAAACTCACAATTAGAGGCTACACCTCAGGACTTCCACCATAGTTCACTGAACCCAGCAACGGTTCATCAAGTGTGTAAAGTATTACACACACACAGTGCCTGCCTCCTCACAACCAACCACCCCCAAACTCACAGCACATTCTAGGGTATTAGGAGGTGTGCAAGACCCCACCCTTCCAAATATCAAACATTAATCTGTCATGGAACCCATTTCTGGCCACCACACCAAACTCACAGAACCGTCAGCGCTAAATAGCCATGCAAATGGTGTCCATTGTGATTTACACATTAGATAAAAATCCTTCGTACGTGCTGCCACCACCTGCCCTTCACCACTGAAGGTGGATGCAACGAGCACCTGCAACATTCACTGTGGCACACTTTGCCTTCAACCAGAAGGTCGCAGACCACTGGACTGTTAGTAGGTGCACATGGATTGGCTGCCAGGGTTGAATCTACCATACACTGCAGAGTCACCATGAGAACCGCGGTCACCATGCACGGAGCGGGGGCTGTCCATAGTCAGACGCAGAACCATGGAATGGTCAGGGCCAAAAGATGAATTCTCTTGGGAGTGTGGGAGAGAGGTTGCCAAAACATTCACTCTCTCCAAGGCATTTCATTTAGGGTATAAGGGCATAAGGGTGAAATCTATAAATTCTTGATTCAATTACGGAAAGTGTGATATAAGTGGGAGGCCTAAGATTAAATGTGGGCCCAGTGCCCCACCTCCAGTGCTCACAAGGCACACACATATCATCTAGACTTCTCCTGGTTGTTGTGTCGCTGCTTATTCTTGTGTTTTGTGCTCTGTGTCTCCCCAGGCAATCAGGAGCAGTTGTTCTTGGCGGCGTTGACACCAGCCTCTACTCCGGCGAGATCTACTGGGCGCCCGTCACTCAAGAGAAGTACTGGCAGATCGGGGTGCAAGAGTAGGTCTCCCTTCTAAGCTCACCATCTTCCCCTCACCCTCTCTAGCCTTGGGGGGTTAGAGACTCTATGCTGTGTCTACACTGTAGAGGAGGCTTCTCCTACCAACGGACGGTGGCGCACCCTACCACAGATGGAGTGCCCCCAGTCTCCGGATAAATGGTGATTTGTAACTTTCATTACTGGCCCCCGATCCCTCTCATGATGGTACCCAAGCCATCACCAGACCCTCAAGCCCTCCTAGAAGCACCGTAACAGAGAAGTCATTGTGGATTACCAGGAGTGGTCTACACAGCATTCTGTAGTGGGATCCCTCACGCTTTGGCAATGCTCTGTTGCACAGTCCCCAACACCCTGCTGGGACCGGGGACAGGTAAACCCCAGGAGTTCCCCCCTTCCAACTCCTTGACCCTCAGATTCCCCCCTCTCTGGCTTCCACTCAGACTGATTCCTTTCTCCCATCTTTCCTCAGGTTCTCCATCGGAAACCAGGCAAGTGGCTGGTGCAACCAGGGATGCCAGGCCATCATGGACACTGGCACGCCGCTGCTCACCGTCCAAAAGGAATACATCGGCGACCTGGTGCAGTACCTGTGAGGGCAGCTATGGCAGTAGTTTCCCAGTCTTAGCAGCTAAAACATGGAACACACTGCCAGTAGCCCTTAGAGCAGAACCATCCTACATCAACTTCAGAAAAAAATTAAAAATGTGTCTCATCTCCCAAGAGACTCACTAACCTGCTCGGCCGCTAACAATGCTCATCTCTGTACCTATTTGTCATGCACTTTATTTCCTGTATTCCGGTGCTGCATTCCTACTTTGTCTCAACTGTTTTGTAAATCTGTAACATACGTTACCACAAGAAATGTGCCGAGATACCTAAGAGTTCGGCAGCGCTATATAAATAAACAAATACAAATTTACAATGCCGTAAACCATTTTCACCAGGAAGGGATACAACAATGTTTGCTGCATCAGATGAAATTACTTTTCCAGAGGATTTTTGCGAGATGGTGCCTGTCGACGAAGCCGTATACCATGTTCACTGGGAAGGGAAAGAACACATTTTTCTCAACCGGTCCGACATGAGGAACAAAACACGAGGTTCCTGTGGGACCTTGAAAACCACGTTTCAGGGCCCTAGGATGCACAATTTCCAAGATATTTGGGCCACAATTCATGGTGAACAACTGTACTGATCTTACATGGCAGCTGGATGCATTAACCCCAATTCTGGCCCGCTATGTGTCCTGTGCAATGGGATGATGAAGTGGGTAGCATCCTGAGTATGGGTTATGGTGTGCACTCACATCTTATAGCACATGCATTGTATATGCATGCAGCAGTCTTGGGATAAAATCAGTGATGTGCTGTGTTCTGTGAGATTTGGTAGTAGCGAGTGTTGGCTGTAGTCAGTAGCATATTCGTCATTCTGCACTGATCAGTACCATGGTGACTTCCAGCACTCCTATGGGTGTGCGGAACCAGTGACATGCTGTGGTATCCCTGTTAGGCTCACTTCTATGCACTCCCAGGGATGACTGTCCTGTGTGTTGATATGCTGGAGGCAGCGACATGGTGCATATGCAGTGCATAGAGCAGGATGCCCTTACGGTGTGTGAGGGCCGCCGATGACTGGTGCATGTGTTGTGGGATGTGGCCTGGTTACCTGCTAGTCATGTAGTGTTAGGTGTCGGCCTTACTTCATCACTGTGGGGTTTGGTAGTCATGTGCCATTTCACTTGCTTTGGGACACAGTGTTCGGTGATGTGCACATTGTGCACTGGCATCAACATTTCCACCCAGGTGGAGTATGCATCTCCTACCCCTTCCGACCCAGGTGCAGTATGCAGGCACCCTCCTCACAACCCCGATGCACTGCCATGGCCCAGTCAGGCAACTCACCAAGCAGCCAGGCACGTCGTCCAGCATGTCGCTCCATATAGCGTGGTAGCGTGGAGTTCCGCAGGACCAAAGAGTCATGAGTTGATCCTGGATATCGGGCACAGCAGTGTGTGATGATCTTACTGGCATTGCATACCATCTGCACGTTGATGGAGTGGTATTGCTTGCGGTTGCGATACACCACCTCCATGGCATGCGGGACCACCAACTCCACGTTGGTGCAGTCGAGGGCACCTATACAATTTGGCATGCCTGCCAGTGCATGGAAGGCAACTTTTGTATGGAATATCTCCTGCGGAGTCCGTGGTAGGGATATGTAGTCCCTTGTGTGCTTGAGGAGGGCATCCAGCAGTTGGTTCAGTATCCGGTAAAATAAGGGTTGTGATATGCCATGCTATTAAAAATGCCATGCAACAATGAAAACATGTCCAACTGGCTGCACAATGTAGACCAGTCTAGACACATAATAACATGTTACAGTAAAGCATGCCAGGCCACATTTAGACATACCTAGAATGGTTGCACCAAAATGTGTGTCGAAGCAATAACACTGATCACTGGTATTTTATCACAGTTGCCCAGAAAAATATACAATGCTGCAGTAAGAAATGGGTAGACTGGCAGCACCCAAATGCCAGTGTAGCCAGGTAATTACACTTAGCAGGACCTCTTTATCAGAGATGACCCAAAAAAGTCAAGCCAAACTAAGAAATGACTAGACAGGCTGCACCAAAATGCCTATCTAGCCACTAATACCACATATCATGCCTACTTAGCCTGGACATGGATGACCATTATGATTTATCGCACAATACCCATCCCACCCCACCCTCCCCACACATCCGCTCTCCCTTTCACCGTCTGTGCCAACCCCAAAAATCAGCTTCTCAGCCCAGAATTACCTCTGCGTCCCTTTTCCTTGTTCCAGTGCTTACGTATGAGGCTCCTTGCCTTATTTGTAAGTACTGGGATGAGGAAGAGTGGGACTAGGAGTAATGAAGATTACAGGTAACTAAGCCAGGCATTACCTCCATGTACCTCTACCTCATCCCAGTACTTGTGAGAGTAATGAAGATTAACAATAAGTAACCAAGGGATTAAACACAAGTAGTAGCACAACATCAATGAGCTGACTGGGCTTCAGCCCCCTCCCACATCCCCAACCCTCGCTTGAAATTTTGGTCTATGTTGACTCGGCCTGGCTGACCTGCAGAGCCGTTGCCCGACAGAACAGGACACAAATGTTAAACGGCACCTGACTTTCTCTGTTAACAGAGGCCCAGCAATTAAAGCATTTCACTGTTAGTACCTGCATTCAAATGCATAAATCTCTAGGCAATTGAAATCTTGATGTGGGTTTAGTACTTGCATGCCAGGAAAGTGATTGGAAGGGTAGAGAGGGGACAGGAGACTGCTAACTCTCACAGCCCATAAGTGTGCGCTTTCAGACGTAAAGGAGAGAGTTAACTGCTTGTAACATTGAAGCTGCAGTAGAATAGTCTCATTAGAAGGCATAAAGAAGTTATATGCCCCACACAAATAAGTTTGCCCCTCCCCACGGCCCGTGAAGTTAGCACCTCTCCCAAAATTTGAAGGGTTAGAACCCCACCCCCCGAAATGTAGGTTTTGTTGCGCCTCTGAACACAAGCACCATACACACACATGCACACGCAGCCGCCCATACATTTAAGTGTGTACCCTGTAACCATACAAGCACACCCAGGTAGCCACCCATACATTAAAACCTCTGATTCATGGAATTTTTTGCATGGTTCAAAGTGACCTTGCACTGCTGAAAAGTGACCATACACTCACATAGGCAGCCACCTATATATTTAAGTGTGCACCCTTTCACCGTACACTCACACACACATGTCATGGGGTTGAGGGGAGCCCTATTACTTCAAAAGGAAATAGTTTCTTTTTGAAGTCAGTCTGCCTGCATAAAGACATTATTTCTGTTAACAGAAATCATTTCTTTATGAAGGCAGAGTGACAAAAAAAATCTTTTTCATTTTCTTCTTTTTCTTTTTTTTAGTCCAAGGGGGGCCGCTCGCAGGACATGTGGTGTCACGTGATGTATGAACACGCTGCAAAAGAAAACAAACGAGCGAGCAACTGCTATGAACTAGGTAGGAGAGGACGGGGGGGCTGGGGGACCTGAACCCCGCTTCTTACCGTGTGCATATAGTGTACAGGTCCGTATTGCACATTATTGCGGCACGGCACAGTCCCACTGATCCAAAAGTTGTGTTTTTTTAAAGCATAAAATGAAGATTATATAACAATTTTATTTTGTAGCTGAGTAAGTAATGAACCTATAGGAGCACAATCCCCATCCCACCCCACCCTCCCCACACATCCGCTCTCCCTTTCACCGTCTGTCCCAACCCCAAAAATCAGCTTCTCAGCCCAGAATTACCTCTGCGTCCCTCTGAGCACCAGGAGTAACGTCCTTTGTACATCTATGCTGTGTAACATCAACTGTATACTCTGTTTCCAATCTGCTGGGACCACTGTCTACGACAGGCCCCACCTGCAATGTAATGTACCACTACCTGTAATGTAATGTTCCACTAAGATATGCGCCCGGTTGCCCCTGGGCCTGGTCCGCGCTATACAAATAAAACAAATACAAATACACCTCCATCATATAGCGAGATGCAGAATAAGCGACATATATATATATATATATATATATATATATATATATATATATATATATCTCACTGAAAACACTTTGTTAAGGGAACGTTATGTTTAAGCTGCAGTAATAAAACCTATGAAATTCAATGAAAAAACTTTGTTAAAACCGAAAAACCTCAGAAATTTACCAGTCATGGTAAGCTAAGCAACCATAACTCGCACCAGCACCGGGCACTGCTAAGACTAACAGGGCATCAAAGATGACATCACAAATATCATTGATTACATCACATATCTGGGCAACTAGTTTTGTTCACTGACATATCTAGGCCAGTTGGTTTTGTTCACTGACAGAAATAATATTGTCATATGTTCTTGAAGTACTTTCCGTAGGGTTTGGTCTCAGCTCATGGTGCACATACATGGGGCAATAAGCAGGCCGCAAACACACAATTTATTTGTATACATGAAGATAAACTTGCATGTTATTTACATTTTCTGGTGATGCTGTTTCTTTCTTCCTTACTTTAGTTTCCCTGTATGTGCCTCTGATTTGTATGCGTGGGTCTTCATATATATTGTTTGTACTAGCGCAAGTGTGCCCTAAGTACTGAATTGTTAGCTATTCATTCCATATTTAACATTACTCAAAACTCTAATAAGGTAGCATTCATTATTTTACTATCTAAAATTACAAGATTATAAATGTTGTACTTCTATGGTGCATGCTGCAACGATTGCCTATGTGTATGTATGATTAGGTTCCAGTATTAACCACAACACTCGAATATAATGTTTTGTTTAGATGAGTACATTCTTTAATAGATTAAGTAGTTCATGATAGGTCTCCTGATCAGCCCTGACATCTTGTTACCAACATTATAAATAAAACCCTTTGTAGGAACTTTTCATCAAAATTAATTTCATATGTGATGTCATCAGTGATGTCATCAATGACATTTGTGATGTCATCTTTGATGTCATGGGTGTTAGTCTTAGCAGTGCATGGTGGTGGTGTGAGTTATGGTTGCTTATCTTACCATAACTGGCGAATTTCAGAGGTTTTTCAGTTTTACATGGAACCATAACGTCCCTTTAACAAAGTTTTTTCATTGAATTTCATAGGTTTCTATTAGTGCAACTTAACCATAATGTCCCATTAACAAAGTGTTTTCAGTCTATTCAGTCTATAGTTATGGTTAAGTTGCTCAACCCATAGGACGGGCACTTTTACAACATTGCCCCCCCACCCCCCGGGTGAATCCTCACCAAACTTTGCACAATAAAATTAATATGGCCCTCTCAGATTGATTTTGCAAAGTTTGGTGAGGTTTCATCCGGGGGGGAAAAGTTATAGGGGGGACCCAAAATGTGTGGATTTCCTCATAGACGCAATGGAAAAATAATGTGCTCACGCCTACAGCCCAAACCGGTGGACCGACTTGCACCAAATTTGCAGTAGGAGCAGCAGGTTGGGCCCGAAAGAGTGCTTTTGTAAATTTGGTTTTAATCCATCCAGTCCTTTTTATAAAACAGTCAATAAGTAGGTAACAACAAATGTGTGATATCTGGGTTCGGTCCGCGGGCTCACATCCCTGTTTGGTCTACGGACAGGCCCCTAATTGGTCCAGGGGACGTTGTGAGGTCCACAGACATCGGACACGCCCGCTGATTGGATGGTGAAAAACATGAGACATGTCAAATATTTGGAAATGGATACAATGTTGGATTTGCGAACTGCGCCCGTAGTCTGTAGACATCGTGGTAAAAACATAATAAAAAACACAACTTTGCACTTGTCAAACTAATGAAACAATCTCAGGGGAGGTGAAGGGTGATGAGGATGGGATGGGATATGGCAACAAAAAGCCAAAAAACGTGTGGATTTCCACTTTCGAATTTCGCAAACTGTTCGGGACATCCCTGTAATGTCTCAGATATCCGGGGGCATCCATACATATTTTTGCATTACAGGGTTGGTGGATGGCTTATAACCTTTGCGCCACAGAATGAAACTGCATGAAATGTTGTGATATTATTCTAGATCTGACCTTGAATGGTTCTACAAAGTTTGGTGCTGTTAATTACAGGGGGTTCCCAAAATATTTGGAAGGCTTATAAATGTGGTGCCGTTTCACGAATCTGCTCAAAAGCTTGCAAACAGATTTAAGACCCCGATGTGAATGTTTTTGCAAAGTTTGGTGGGATTTTGTGAAGAGGGTGCAACATTAGATGGGGTAGAACATTTTTAGATGGCTTATAACTTTGTTGCCATTTGACAAATGTGTACAAAAGATTTTAGAAAGTTTATAGACCAAACCTTGAATGTTTGAGCAAAGTCTGAATGGATTGTGTCTAGTGGGAGCTGAGTTATATGACCATTTTATGTATGTACATTTTGGCACTTTTCAAAAAATAAAACATGAACGGATTTGCAGCAAAGTCGTGCAAGGAGCATTGGCATGGACCTGAAAGCATGGTTTTGCAAATGCGTCAGTGTTTTATTTTTTGAAAAGTGTCATACTGTAGGTTGAAAAAATAGTGATATACTTTTGGTGACTGAGGTATAGCCTGTGACTCAGACAATCTGGCTACTGGTCATAACCACGAGAGACTGACAATGGGGTTACAGTGGGCATGGCCACCAGGGACTGGCTCTGTGGTCAAGTTTTTCAACATCGGAATAGGTTTGAATGGGAACATTATTTTTGCCTGTGGCTAAAATTCTGCCCGTCACTGCAGCTCGAAGTGCTGCACAGGATTGCATCAACAGATCGCCATGACTACCACTGCATACACTCCGAGACAATGCTAATCAGCAGATAATTACTGAGGACATTGAACTATGTGCCCACGTGGTCACCAGGCCACCCCTTCAAATCATTAACCACATTTATTCGGGACCATATGTCCCACAATCTACACGCATTGAGAAAGACCCTAGGCAGTTGAAACACATGTCTGCTGACTTCTAACAGTATAGAACCAACAGTGGTTTTGAAGACTGCTTTATTACAACAATAGTAACTTATTGAATAAGCCAGCGCTCAAGTGAACAGGGCTCACTCTCCTATTCAAAAGTTAACACTTGAAGAAGGAAGGGCACCCTCACAAAGAACCCCATGACTAGCAGAAGGGTAATCCGTTTAAGTACTAGATGAAGTGCAGTGTTGTATCCATTCTACCACTCTGCAATTACTTGATAATCGTGTACTCTGATTTGATTATCGCTGCATGCAGCATGGCCGAAGCCCTAGGTTTCAATGGGAACAAATATTTTGCTTGCGGCCACAGCCTGAAGTGCTGTACTGAATTACAACAAACCTGCGCGAGGAGCATCAGCAAGGACGTGAAAGGATGGTCTTGCAAATGTGTCCTGTGTTGTAATTTTTTTAAAGTGGGCAGTGGCACAAAAATAGTGATATAAGTTTGGTGCATGGAAAATGGGCCTGGCCCTCGGCAAGCATATCACACTTGCCACTATGATATGAGATGATATGGCATTTATAACACGCCTATAGACAGGTGTCTCAAGGCGCAACAAGGCAAGGAAGGGGAACAGAGGGAAAACAGACAACAATCCTTCTAGGCCAGGTGTCGCGCAAGTGCATGGGAAGGGGAGGGGGGAGAAGTGCAGGGTGGGAAGGGGGAGAGGACAGTGCAGTACAAGGGATAAGAAAAAATAACAATAGGTAAAGTACGGCCAGCAGGTGGCAAGTGCAAGGGTAAGTACAGACAACAGGTGTCAAGTGCTGGTTGTGGGACTGTAGGGATTCAGAAACAGTCCCCAAGTGCAGGGTTGCCAGGAGGGCAGTGCAGAAGTCGACTGGTGGGGGAGGGGACCTGGGCCTGAGATCAGAGGGTGGCCAGGCAAACAGTGCAAAGTCAGTGTCAGCCAGGAAGTCAGCAAGGGAGAGGAGGAGAAAAAGCAGAAGCAAAGAGAAAGGTTTTGAGGTGCTTCCGGAACCGAAGATGATTCTCCTCAAGTTTCAGGGAGGCTGTTCCAGAGTGAGGCCCCAGCCGAAGAAAGAGCTCTACCACCAACTCGTTGCTTGGAGAAGCAACTGAGCCTGAGGGAGTTTGAGGGAGATGAGCGAAGAGCTCGAGAAGGAAGATATTTAGGAAGAGAAAGTTGAAGGTATTGAGGTCCCAGGCCCCAGAAGGCCTTGTGGACGATGCAGAGGGTTTTGAACTCTTCGCAGCCACAGGGAGCCAGTGTAGAGATTTCAGTCCTGGAGAGATACGATCCCTGGGCTTGAGGCCAAGGACAAGTCTCGCAGTCCTGTTCTGGATAAGTTGCAGAGGGCGGAGAGTAGAAGCAGGCAGATTTAGAAAGAGGCTGTTGCAGTAGTACAACCTAGAGAGAACCAGGGCTCTGGAGACAGTGAGCTTCTGGGGGAAGGAGAGGAAAGGAAGAATACCTCTGAGGACTTGCAGTTGGTAGTGTGACTTCTTAGAGACGTCAGAGATGTGAGTAGAGAAGGAGAGTGTAGAGTCGAAGATGACCCCGAAGTTTTTAGCCACACAGGTGGGAGCAGGAATCTACCGGCCTTCTGGTCCAATCACCTCCTTCTTCTCTGAGTGGTCTGACCTCACTTCCGCCCTCCTGGCATCAATCACACAACTCCTCCTGCTTGGAGACTTTAACATCCACCTGGATGCTTCTTGTCCCACCACGAGACTCTTCTGTGACATTTGCGACTGCCTTTCTCGCTCTATTCTTCCTTCTGGCCTGACTCACTCTGCAGGGCACACTGTTAATGCTCGGATCTCCTCCGACCTCCCCCTCTCTAACTCTCTCACCACCCCTCTCTCCTGGAGTGACCACTTTCTCCTCTCATCTTTCTCTCTCTACCCCTCAGGCCAAGCCTACCCCCAGACTGCCACCCACCTTCTCAGTCATTCGACCCATGAAGCGTGTGTCAGTTGAGGCATTCGCCACATTCTTCTCTCCCCATCCTGCACTTCTGTCCGACGTACACCACGACATAGCCCTGTCCAAGCTCTACTCTGCTATCTCTAATGCTCCTGACTTACTTGACCCAGTTATGAGGATCGGCATGAAGTCAAAAATCAAGTGCAACTCCTGGTACGACTTTGACCTTGTCACCTTTAAACGCAAATGTAGGGTGGCTGAGAGGAAATGGTTGGCATTTTGTACACCCTCTGACAAACTGGCCTGCAGGCTGCTTCAAAGGCAGTACCGACTTTCTGTCCTCACCAAGAAGAGATCCAACATCCAAGCCCACATTTCTGCAGCATTAAACAACTCGGCCAAACTCTTTAAAATCTGCAAGGAGCTGGCCAATCCTGCGGCAGTCTCTACCTCTCCTGTCTGCTCCCAGGACATCTGTATGGCCCTGGCCTCTCACTTCATCTCTAAAACTCAGAACATCCTGTCCACCCTTTCTGATTCTCCTGCTCCTCCCCCATGCTCTCTTCTCCCTCCAGCCCCAGTGCGCCCACCCCCTCCCTTTGCTGCCTTTCCTTTATTCTCCCCTGATGAGGTATCTAGACAAGTACAATCCATGAAAAATCATCCAAACAGTTTCTGCACTGTTATTCCAAAACCATCAAGGACCACATTGACACCCTCGTCCCTGTCGTGGCAGACATATGCAACCCTTTCTGCGCCTCCAGCACCTTCCTCCCCTCCACCTGAAACACTCTCTTATGCACCCTCTTCTAAAGAAGCCCTCGACCGACCCCTCTCTTCCAGCTAATTATCGCCCAATCTCTATCACTCCTTTTCTTGGGAAAGCCCTGGAAAAGCTGGCCATAGCCCAGATTAATCTTCACACTGAATCTGTTGGTTGTCTCCATGACTATCAATCTGGTTTCAGAGCAGCCAGAGCACGGAAACTGCTCTCCTGAACATCTGTGAAGACTTGCTCTCCAACCTGGACTCTAACCTCCCCTCTGTCCTCATTCTACACAATCTCTACACTGCCTTTGACACGGTTAACCATGCCATCCTTTCTCAACCGGCTTTGTGATAACCTGGGTATCACAGATCAGGCTCTGGCATGCTTAACCTCTTTCCTCTCTGATTGTCCCTCTCAGGACCAACTGAGGTCCTTCCTATCCTCTATCTCTCTCTCCACCTGCGGTGTTTCCCAGGGGTCTAACCTCTCTCCTTGGTTTTTCAACCAATACCTGGCACCCCTAACCCACCGAATTGCAGCTCTCTGCGCCAACTTCCAATGCTATGAGGATGAGACTCAGCTCGCTTTCAGGCTCCCTACTGCTGCCTCTTCTCCCTCTCTCATCCCGGATTGTCTCTCTGCAATCCAAGAGTGGTGCCAATGACCTTTGTCTAAATGCCAGAACGATAGAGATCCTCCTCATTGGCACCCCTGCACCCATCTTTCCCCTCACTCTCTTGCCGGCCTCCCTTGACCCTCCTCCTGCTCCCACCTGCGAGGCTAAGAACTTTGGGGTTATCTTCGACTCCACTCTTTCTTTCTCCCCTCACATTTCTGACGTTGCTAAGAAGTCAAACTACCAACTTCACCTCCTCAAGGGTATCCTCTCTCTCCTCTCCTTCCCCCAGAAGCTCACTGTCTCTAGAGGCCTTGTTTTTTCTAGGTTCGACTATTGTAATGGCCTCTTTTTAAATCTGTCTCCCGCTACACTCCGTCTTCTACAACTCATCCAGAACAGGACTGCAAGACGTGTCCTTGGCCTCAAGCCCAGGGATCATATCTCTCCAGCACTGAAATCTCTCCATTGGCTCCCAGTGGTTGCAAGGATCAAATTCAAGACTCTTTGTATTGTCCACCATGCCTTCTGGGACCAAAATATCTCCAGCTTTCTCTTCTGAAGTATCTTCCCACCCGAGCACTTCGCTCCTCCACCTCCAACTCCTTGAGGGTCAGGTGCTTTTCCGAGAAACGAGCTGGAGGCAGATCTCTCTCCACCGCTGGCACCTCCCTCTGGAACACCCTCCCTGCCTATCTTAAACTTCATCAGAACCACCTCCGATTCCGGAAGCAGCTCAAGACCTTCCTCTTTGCTGCTGCCTTCTCAATTCAAATTCAATGCTGATCACCTGTCTGATACTGCCCTGGTTACCTGGCCACCCTCTGAACCACGGGCCCAGGTCCCTATCCTCCCAGTTGCACACCTGCACTGCCTTCCGGCAACCCTGCACTTGGGGCTGTATCTGTAACCCTACTGTCCCCGTACCTGCATTATCAATCACTTGTCGTACTGCACTGAACTTCACTTCTTGTCTCGTATTTTCCTATGACCTGCACTTCTCCCCCTCCCCTTCCCTCAGCACTTTTCCGCATTCACCTCCCCTGCACTTGTGCGATTTCAATGTCAATAGGCCTTGTAATATTGCTGTCTTGTTCCCCCATTGTTCCCCCCTTGCCTCGTCGCGCTTTGAAACACTTGTGTATAGGCGCGTTATAAATAAAATATCTTATCATATCAAGGATGATTGCCTACTCTGATTTACTTATTGGGGCATGCAGCATGGCCGAAGGTCTAGGTTTAAATGGGAAAAAAGCCCGGAATGCTGGACAGGATGCAGCAAACTTGTGCGAGGAGCATTAGCAAGGACCTGAAAGCATGCTTTTGCAAATCTGTCCGGTGTTTTACTTTTTTGAAAGCATCGAAACGTAAGTACAAAAAATAGTGATATCACTTTTCTGCTGTGGGCAGTGGGCCTGGCCCACGGCAAGGGCAAACGTCTACTCTGATTTGCCTATTGGGGAATGCGGAATGGCCAAAGGCCATGCACCATGGATTGTGGAGACGGGCCTTGCAAGCCATGAGCACTGACCATTGGGTACATTATGAGGGTATAGTGGGCACTGAACTAGGATGCAGGGTATGTGCAGTGGATAACGGGGGTGGTTTGGCAGGGCTGGGGTCAAAATCAAGCCTCATGCCATGGGCAATTCAACCATGACTTGCATCCCCAGCATACGCTGCTGCTAACGACACACATCAGTATGTGTTGCTAAAAATATGTTTGTTAAAGGAGGTTTATGGTTCTTTCATATATGTTAAAAGAGGAATTATTAATAACTTATATACAGTGATGTAACATCATGAAACATTTTTACTTATAAAAAGCTATTCAATTAACAGAAAAAACTTAGTTAAAGGGACGTTTGGGTTAGATGTACCCCACCCTTGGGACTCCTGTGCCCCAGCAGTTAGCTAGTGGCCTACCGCATTGATATCCCTTAAGTGATTGGTGGATATATGTGTGAATGGTTTAAAGCAGGCAATGAGGGAGTGTTACAAACATAACAGTAAAAAGATTAGAAGGGCTGTCTTGTGTTATGGTGTGCATGTGAAATGCAGGTTTCCTAATAAGGCATGGGCTAGAAAGGGAAATGCATAGTGTGTAGATAGTTATAGACGGCAATGGATTATGGTGTTTATTGTATACTAGAGAGAAGAATTTCTGACAGAAAATTGTTTCTGTGCTTTTTTTCTTTTTCTCTAGTATACAATTGTATATTATTTCCATTAGCATAGCAGAAAATGCTAATGGGAATGTTGGAGAATCTTATGGAATCTAAATACTTTACTGAAACATGTAAATTAGATGGAAATATTTTAAAATGTTTTTTTCTTTCTTTTTTTTTTTGGCAGGAGAGGCCAGCGAGCAAGGTGTGGAGGGAAATGAGGGAAGGGGCACCAACCACAAATATGGAGAGGCAGGTGGACAGGGGAATCATCTAAGGTAGGGGACAGTGTTTCGCACGCGCCTTGATTACAGCTTCAAAAGCACTTTGAAATTGCTTCCCCCTGCAGAGTGGTGTGTTGCAGTATATACAGAGCACTGTTGTCTTCGAAAGATATGGATCAACAGCTTCTTTTATTGCTTGAAAAGGTATCTAGTGGGATTTTGTGTCCCACAGAAGTAGGCTGTGTGGTTGAGAAAGGTGGCGTAGAGGAAGACAGTCTAATACTTCCTAAGGAAGGAACAGCCTTTCTGAGAGCAGTGCAGTGGTTGGATTTGGTGTGGCGGCGCATTGAGGTGGTACCCCAGGAGTACTGCACAGGTTGTCTGCGACTGTTGCGCTCATTGCATTTCACTTTGGTAGCTTTAGCCTTTGGTACATTTCCAACAGTGGTAAAGATCTGCCACACCCATGATTCTCTCTGGGTGCTAGAGGGAGGCACTTCCTCTACCTCATCTTCGTGGTCCTCTTCATTGTATTGTGCTTTTTTCGTTGTGTAGGTCCTCCAGCTGGTGGTGGTGGTGGCTCTTGGGGAGGAGGGATGGCAATAGCTGATGCCATTTTTAAGATAAATAGCAGTTTTGCTAATATTCTTCCAAGTATGTGCTCTGTACTAGATTGTTAATGGATAATGAGTAAGAACAGGTGTAGGAGCTGTGCAAGGGGACATTTTGAGCTTCAAAGGTCCTACATCAGCTGAAAATGCAGTTCTGAACTGTTCGCGAAGCCTGGACCCGTTCCCGAAGTGCGAAAGCGTTCACAAACACCTCATCATGCCACTCATGCGCGCATGGTTACGTGACACTGTTCGGAAAGTCTGCGATTACATCAGACGTTCGCGAACGTCGACGAACACAAACACAGTGGAAAAGGTTGCAAAAAGTGTATACAAGTGGTAAAAATTATGCTAGATGGAGGGGAATGGCAGAGTTTGAAGGTGAAACTTTTTAAATTGGACAAAAATGTTGCTATATTGGGGTAAGTATGATAGTAGTAAGTTGTAGGAAATTAGGGTGCACTAATAAAAATCTATGAAATTCAATGAAAACACTTTGTTAAAGGGACGTTATGGTTAAGTTGCACGAATAAAAACCTATGATATTCAATAAAACAATCTCTGTTAAAGGGAGGTTATGGTTACAATTAAAACCAAACCCCCCTCCCAGAAATTCACCAGGTATGGTAAGCTATGCAAACATAACTCGCGCCACCAACGTGCACTGCTAAGAATAAAACCCATGACATGAAAGATGACACCACAAATGACATTGATGACATCACTGATGACATCACATATCTGGGCCACTTGTTCTTTTATCAGGGTCACTTGTTGTTCTTTACTGACATGATTTCACTAGTTTTTTGTTTTTACTGATAGTGAGAAGTTCCAAAATGTAAAAGGTGTTAACATTAACCTTTTTATATGTCCTTAACATACTTTCCTTAGAGTTTAATCTGAGCTCATAGTGCACATCCATGGGGCAATAAGCATGCCTCAAACACACAATTAATTTGTGTACATGATGATAAACTCTAATGTTATTGTCATTTTTTAGTGCTGTTTATTCTTTCTTCTTTACTTTAGTTTCCCTGTATGTGGCTCTAATTTGTATGCATTCTGTCTTTTTATATGCATTTTGTCTACTAACACAAGTGTGTGTTACGTTTTCAATTGTTACCTATTTATTCCATGTTTAACATTACTCAAAACTCTCATAAAGTAGCATTTATTATTTTACTATTGGAAATTACCAGATTAAAAATGTTGTACTTCTATGGTGCATGCTGCAACCATTGCCTATATGTATGTATGATTAGGTTCCTCTACTAACAACAACACTCAGATATGATGTTTTGTTTACATGAGTACATTCTTTAATACATTAAGAAGTTCATGATAGGTCTCCCAATCACCCCTAACATTGTGTTGCCAACATTATAAGCACAACCCCTTGTAGGGACTGTTTATTCAAATTAATTTCATATGTGATGTCCCTTGACTCTTTCTGCTCATCACAGGGGCTTTGTCTCCTGCCTGTAGTGCTGAAGTTCTTGCCTTTCGCCTCTCATCTGAATATCTTTTCAGCTCTTGCTTCTTAACAGTATCAGCATTCTGTCCCTGCAGAATTATGAGCTCGCTTTCTCTAGATTCCTCTGAGTCGGGAAGCCTCGTTTTCACTTTCCTTTGAAACACAAGCTCCGAGGGACATTTCTCTGTCGTCCAGTACGGCGAGTTTCTATAATCTCTGAGCATGTTGCACAATACTTGGTTCAGTGACATCTGACTGAGTTCATTTTGCTGGAGTACTTTCTTGAGGCTTCCCATGAACTTCTCCACCATCCCATTTGCTTGAGTCCAGAGCGGTGTGAGCTTTTGGTGCCACATGCCCATATAGTTCAAGAACCTTGCAAATTGTAAACTGCTGAATGGCGGTCCATTATGCGATTTTAGTATTTCAGGACTGCCCCACGCTGAGAAAATATTGTCCAGCTCACGGATGACAGTGCTAGCTGCTGTGGAAGTGGTCATTTGCACAAGAGGGAAACAGGAGAATTCACCCATCGCAACCATCCAATATTTGCCACCTCCTAAAGGTCAGAAGAAGTCAACTGCCATGTGCATGAACAGGGCTTCTGGCATCCTCAACTGTTCCGGGTTGTTAGGTTTGACCGTGCACTGACACAGGTGACACCTTTTTACCGTGGTGTCTACCATCGGATCAATTCCTGGAAACAACATTATATCCATATTCTGTTGCTTAGTGGCGACCATCCCTCGATGGCCTTCATGCACCAAATCCACCACTTGTTGTTGTAGATCTGTCGGTATGATCATGCGTCATCCTCGTATTGAGATGCCTCCTGCAGTCATTGACAGCTCGTCTTTTATATGCCTGAACGCCTGCACGTTTTGCTTGGCCACCCCTTGGTTTCCATGAAGGCTCTCCACAACAACATCTCTCTACCTCTGGGAGACTTGAGTTCTCTTACTTTCTGTAGTGTCCTGTCCCGTAGGGTGTGATCTTGCACCATACTCGTCGTGAGTGGCTTCAGTGGTCCTTGTTGTACTCTTCAACTGTAGACGGGCCACTTCCATGTTTCAGGAGGGGGTGACGAGACAGGAAATCTGCCGGATTGTATTCTTTTCCTGGCTTGTGAATAATTGAGAAGTTGAAATCTTGCAATGATAGCCCCCATCGCTCGATTGTGGAAGGAATTCTGCGTTTGGGATTTCCATATATAGTGATCAGTGCATGATGGTCCGTGACAACTGTGAACAGTTTTCCTAATAGGAACATCTGAAAATGTTCACATGCCGAGACTACCACTAGCCCTTCCTTCTCCATCTGCAAGTATTTTTGTTCTACATCTGATAGGCTCTTGGAGGCATGTGACGATTGCTCTTGGGGTCTCTCTCCCCGGACTATGCTGAGCCAGGATGGCACCCAGGCCCACTGGGCTAGCATCTACTGTTAGTTTGGTGCACTGGTCGGAATGGCATGCCTTTCTTTATGTGCATGAATGCATCCTCTCAGTGGAGGTCCCACTGAAATGAATTGCCTTGTGTGGTGAACTCTCTCAAGGGGGTGCTGATTGTGGAAAAGTCCTTAAAGTATCGACTTCAATAGCTGACCAGGCCCAGAAATTACCGTACCTCACTTACATCTTGTGGGGGCGAGATGTCAGTGACAGTGTCTACCTTTCCCGGGTCAGGGCTCACCCCTTCTTGTGAGAATACATACCCAGAACTTGATGTGTCTCGTGCGAAGCGCGCACTTCTCTGGATTTAGTTTCAACCCTGATAGAGATAGTGCAAGGCACACTTCTTGAAGAGCTTAGCCTTGTTGTTCCATATCTGTCACAAAATCTATGATATCGTCACTATAATTGAAGCAATTTTTTATATGACAGATCACTCTCCTGATGCTCCCCTGAAAGATTTCAGCCGCAGATGATATTCCGAAACAAAGGCCCTCATTACAACACCGGTGCTGAACCATGGCGCTATTAGCACCATGGTTGGTGCCGGTGTTGTAACGGGTCCACCATGGTTCAATGGGGAATTACCACACCATTCCAAGGTTGGCGGGGCGGTAATTCCCCATTGAACCATGGCCCTTCCCCATTCCCATTTTCGCGCTATAGGGCTCTATGGGAATGGGGAAGGCACTAAGTACGGTACCCTAAATTGCGGTACCGTACTTAGCACTAAGGTCCCTTTGCGGGTCCGTACTTTAACGGCTGGTGTAGACCAGCCGTTAAGGTAGGGTCCCGCAAAGGGACCTCGTAGTAAGGCGCTAAGTGTTTAACGGCACCGCAGCCTTTAACGGCGCCATTGAACACTTAGCGCCAGGGTCGTAATGAGGCCCAAAGTTCTTTAAACCAGAATTAACCTTCATAAATCGCAACCGTCGTTATGTACTATGATTGTTCATCAAGTTTGATATCATTTGTAAAGGTCCAACTTGATGAATATCTTGGCTCCGTTTAGCAAGCTGATCATGTCATCCAGGTGCAGGCCAGGATGCCGTTCACGTCCAATTGCTTTGTTTGCTTGTCTAATGTCTACACAGAGATGGATTTTGGCGAATGACCTTTGTTTGGGCAGTGCTGCCACATGCCAAATCCACCATAGGCTGACTCGATAATATCTTGATTCCGCAGACACTGAATCGCCTTCTCCACCTGTGGGTGCAGGTGAATCTGTATTCTTCTGGGATGTTGGGCAACTGGGGTAACCGATCCATCAACATGAAGAGTGACTGGTTCCTCTTTCAGGCAGCCAATTCCTTTGACTAACTCCGGAAACTGCTGCATGAGCGGCACTTCATGTTTCATGGCATACATTACAGCCGTGATGTTCATTTCCAGAGCTGAGGGTCGACCTGGCAGATTGCTTCCCGGCACTTCTCCCTGAAGGACATGCAGCTCAGCCACGGTGTGTCGCCCTTTGTAGCTTAGCGTCATTGAGAATTTTCCTTGATTCTGAACAGGTCCTTTAGCTGCCCACTGAAAACCTTTAGCTCTAACAGTGTCAACTTAGGTGGATGCACCGTGTTGTGCAATAATTCACATACAGTTTAGCGTGGCTCCTGTATCAATAACGAACTTGACGATGCGTAGCCCTATCTGGATATCAATGTCTCCTTCTGGAGTGGTCACCACATCCATCACCATATAGGCATAATCACGTTGACTTCTTTCCTGTGCAGGTGTGGGTGATAGAGATCGCCCTGTGACTTGTCGAACATGGCTCACCAAGTCCCTTCTCGCATTGACATCTCTTCTGGTCCCTGATGCGCACATGTTATGTTTCGCTCTGCCACTTCCTTGCACTCAACTTGGTGGCGCATTACACACCCAAGTCATGTAATTTTCTCTTCCACAATTGGTGGACTTATGCCCTAATTCGAGACATCTTACTCCTTCCTCATGTGGAAACTGTAGACCACACCTGTAACATCTTCCAGTTGCCCGTACCTTTTGAGGACGCATTGACAGTTAGAGTGCCTCTTCCACCTTCGCTGATCTGATATACTTGCTCCCTCGCAGACCCTTTGCCTGTTTCTATCTGCGCCGCCTGGGAATCTGCTCTTGCTTTCGCTCTTGCCATCTGTAGAATGGTAGTGACGGGAAGAGGCTCGCAGAGAATTTTTTTTCAGAAGGCGTATGAAAGACACCCTCTCATGATTCTTAGTATAATGATGGCTTCTTCATTTGTGTGTTTGTGGAACTCACAATGGGCTACCAGCTGTTGCAGCTGGGTTGCAAAGGCATCCATGGACTCACCAGTCATTTGACATGCCGTGTCTCTCATGGTCCATGTTGCACTGGGGGTCAAAATAGGTGCTCAGTGCTTCTTTGAGTCCCTCATATGTCCCTCATATGTCTTTACCTCATCAGACGGGAAAGCCGGGATGAGGTCCTCCACTTCATCTCCAACCAGATTTATGAGTAGCCTCCTAACAAACTTGTCTGGGGCTCTTTTGTCATAGACAGCCAAGTAGTTCTCGAATCTCCAAAGCCATCTTTCCCATCTTTGTCCCAGGGCTTGCTGGTACGCCATGTCAAATGGGCCTGATTGGCGACACGCAGATGCACTGGGCCCTTCCTTATCAAATGTTTCATTTCTCTGTGCCTCACTTTCCTTGGCTACACCATCAGTCATCTTGTCGAAGAAGTCAACTTCTAGATTAGCAGCTCGGCTGGGTGAGGGATCACTGGTGGAGCTGTTGTGTGAAACGTGTGTGGCACATCCAATCCTCGTCACCAGTTTTTGTGCCTCCCTCCACATCAAAGGCCAGTCCGTTGATGTGCACTTGCATTGTGGGAAAAGCGCGCCTTAAATAATGGATGCAGAGTCAGAGGGAGACAGATATTCCTTTATGTTCTCACTTTACACACTCTACAGCGTATCGCAGCAATACCCCCTGCACATGCTTGCGCACCTCATTTGTCCATGCACTGTGACGAGACTCCTTGCATAGTCAGTTAACTGTGTCCTCTCCGGACACGACACTGGCTTTATCATGAACCACTGCAGAAGTGGAAAACAATCCTCTATGCACTCCCAAAGTCAAGACTTGAGACCATATGGGGCACCAACACTCTCATGAAGTCAAACCCTTATGACTCTTGTCTCTCACCATCAAGAATTGATTGGGCATAGAGTGTCTTACTGAAGTGAATGGCGTACCACTCCTAGAGGGCACACATTGTCCCAAAGTCAGGAATTGATTGCTCTTAGAACAGCGATGATATCTCAAAGTCAAGACTTGACTGGGCAGGAGGGCACCCCACAAGTATCTCACCCTGGCAACCATGTATTGGCCACACATTCTCACCTAAGAGGCCATGCAAACAGGTTGCCCAGGCTCTCCCTGTGTCAAGAATTGACTCGGCACAGAGCGCCCACAGTGTACCAGTGTCAAAGCATGAACACCGGTGGAGGGCCCACATTCTCCTGTGATACAAAAGAAATCAATTAAGGAGCATCCACACTCTCCTAGAACTAAGACTTGAGTTAGATGGGGCGCATATGGACTCCAGGACTCAAGAATTGGACGTGCATCTCTTTCCAGAGTCAATTGTTCAGCATGAATGTCCTTACCAGACTCAAGACTTGAGTGTGTGCTTCTTAACCAAGGCCAAGACTTGGGCATGCATCTCTTGCCCATAGTCAAGATGTGTGTATGCTTCTCTTGCCCACAGTCAAGACGTGTGCATGCATCTCTTGCCCACAGTCAAGACGTGTGCATGCATCTCTTGCCCACAGTCAACACGTGTGCATGCATCTCTTGCCCACAGTCAAGAAGTCTGTATGCATCCCTTGCCCACAGTCAAGACGTGTGTATTCATCTCTTGCCCACAGTCAAGACGTGTGTATGCATCTCTTGCCCACAGTCAAGACGTGTGTATGCATCCCTTGCCCACAGTCAAGACGTGTGTATGCATCTCTTGCCCACAGTCAAGACGTGTTTATGCATCCCTTGCCCACAGTCAAGACGTGTGTATGCATCCCTTGCCCACAGTCAAGACGTGTGTATGCATCCCTTGCCCACAGTCAAGACGTGTGTATGCATCCCTTGCCATCAGTCAAGACATGTGTATGCATCCCTTGCCCACAGTCAAGACGTGTGTATGCATCCCTTGCCCACAGTCAAGACGTGTGTATGCATCTCTTGCCCACAGTCAAGACGTGTGTATGCATCTCTTGCCCACAGTCAAGACGTGTGTGTGCATCTCTTGCCCACAGTCAAGACGTGTGTATGCATCCCTTGCCCACAGTCAAGACATGTGTATGCATCTCTTTACAGAGTCAAGACTTGGGCATGAATCTTTTATAAAACTCTTACTGACCGCACCCCAACTCTATTTATATTGACAGGAGGATCTAAAGCCACTAATCTTAGTGAATACCAGATCACCAAATAGCAGTACCAAAAGAATTGGTCGTCAGTCTGTCATTGTGTAGTCTCTGGGCCTCATTACAAGTTTGGAGTTATTCTGGTGGGATATCCACAGGAATACCGCCAAATGAAATGACTGTTACCACCACTTGTTCCAGTGGATTTAACGCAGGATTACAATCGGTTGTATTCGGTGTAAGTCCACATTTTTTGGAGACCCTAGGACTCCATGGGGATTTCGGCAGAATTACCACCAGTGGTAATCATTCTGGCAGTAATTCTGTTGATTCTGCCGTTTTTTGGCAGTAAGGTGGTAGATTTTCCTCCACCTCATCACCAAACATACAGTACCATGTGCAGTAATTCAGCGGTAATGGAATTTTCACCACATTACGCCATTTCCTTACTGCACCGCCATACTTTTAATGAGGCCCTATATTCTCTTGTAAATACATTGGGATCCACCCACTTTATTACCCTGCAAACCTCCTGCAGGCAGATTCTGTGCTGGCCCCTGGATGTTTTCTCTGAGCTGTTCACCTCTCTGCTGGATATGCAGTGTGTGAGGAACCAGGAATGAGACACAGGACTTACGTTTGTTGCCATAAACTTTTATTGAAATATAAAGGGGTTGAAAAATACCTTACTGTGTCTACTATAGGAGTTATATTCCCTACCTCAACCAAAACTAACGGTCTGTCAAATGTCAAGATGTCCAAAGCAACCTGTCCAGTGTTCAGAAGCCTGTCCTTGCCCTCATATTCAAAAAGTAACTGTAAGATGCTACGGGTAATGTCTCTGGTCTTGAAAGGTGCGCATATGTTCAAGCTCAAAAGAAATGTATATATATATTCACTACAAAAAAAACTTTGTTGAGGGGACGTTATGGTTAAGTTTTCCTACCAAAAACCTGTGTACTTTACTAAAATAAAATTTCTACCTCCCCATTATGGTTCAAATTAAAACCAAAAAACCCCTAACCAATCATAACTCGCACCATCTACGTGCATTGCTACGACTAACACCCAGGATATCAAAGATGACATCACAAATGTCATTGATGACATCACATGTGCATTTAATTTTCACGCTGCACCTCCACTCGTGATTGTTATTAGAATATTGACCGAAAAGTCTAACAGATCATTGCAGAACTATCATACGCCAACTAGTTCATTAAGCGATGCATTGCTAACAAATTCCATTGAAATATTCCTTTCTTTTAATACATGAACGCCCTCACAAACAAACGTAGTCATTGTCTGCAGCATGTGCTACAGAGGTGCAATATTCTACATCTTCCCATGTCCGCTACTACCTTTATATATGCTTCCATTACATATTTATGCATACTGTGCTACATAAACAACTACTAAGGCTTCCCTTACTCCATAATTGTACTATTACTCACAAAACACAAAGAGACCACAATGTATACCAATAGAAGCATATACAGGGACCGTAACGTAAGCAAAAAAACCTGCTGTATTACCAGAAACTATTCATAACCGTCCTCATTACCTTCATGCACAGAAAACATTGCTGTGTTTCAGGATTTCCTCTTATCTTATGTACATGTATGATATGATGTCAGTGTACCCTAAGGAAAGTATTTTAGGAACATATGAGAAGGGTTACCACTACAAATATCGCACTTTTTACCTTTTTACTTCCTGACTGATAGTGAAGAAAGGCACCTGCCTTAGATATGTCAGTGAATAAAAAATAAGGGAGGTACACATGTGATGTTATCAGTGATCTCATCAATGACATTTGTGATGCCATCTTTCATGTTCTGGGTGTTAGTGTTAGCAGTGCACAGTGGTGATGGCAGATATGGGGGCGTAGTTTACCATAACTGGTGAATTTCAGGGGTTTTTCGTTTTTTTTAAAAACTCACCCTAAATCTTTCTCTGTTCAGTTGCCCTTTTTTATCCCGTAGCTGGTGTCCCCTCCTTACCTTCCTTTCGCCTCTTCTCCTAGTGTGCCGTGTGCTGTTAAGCAATGAACGTAAAAACAACAAAAATTACACAAAAGGCTCTTTTCAGAGCCTCTTTTGTCAGTATAACAATAGAGTGTACGTTGGGAGTAAGTGGCGGCTCTGAAAAGAGCCTTTCGGTGGTGTGTTGTGTGGGTCAAAAACAGTAGACTGGGGAAAATGGATTGTCAGATAGGTTAGTGTGATTGCAAAAGAGGACGCAATGCATTTTGTACATTGCGAAGAAAAATCTAATTGCCAGCATATGTGAGGTGGACTCCATCTCTGCGGAAAATGAAAGTGCTGCGAAACAAAATGTTTTCATTGTGGAAAGAGGACATGCCAAAATCTCTTAAAAATGCACACACTGCCTTATTCACATTGCGTCTCGCTTTCTCCAATTGTGGGCCAAACGCAGAAGATCGCAGCCATATTTGTCTTTGGGCAATACGGGAAAAAAGTATTTGACAATTTGGAAACATGTCTATGAGCTTCGCGAGTCCTTCCTTCATTGCAAATTGCAAAGAAATTCCAGACACATGTCCTAAACTGTTTCCTCCACAATGAATGATCCGTATATCTGGAGGACGCTCTGTCAGTAAAGTAACACAAAGAGGTACCAAGTCCAGCCATCTCATGCCACGCACGCCATGCCAGTGCACTTCCGCATGTGGAAATCCGAGATTTGTCGATAAACTGCAGCTTTCTGCATGCACCTTCAACCAATGTATCCATGAGTCTCTTAAAATCCAGATAATCTGTTTTCGAGCATGGAAAGCCATGGCTTTGTGGTCTACTGTGAGGGAGAAGACGGTCTTACTAAAGTACGTTGGTCAGAACACACCTACTGAACTTTATGGACCAATCCCTAGCTGCGCTCATTCTCATTTACATGTGACTCCACCCTTGAATCCCCAGTGGTGATATGTGCTGGCTGCTAACTACCGGCATGTTCACTGACATGTACAGGATCAGAGCGTGATGACAGTACATTAAAGTACTATTCCCCTTTTTCCCCTTTAAGGTAGGCTCTGAAAAGAGCCGTTTTTTAAAAAAAAATTTGGCCAGATACCGTACAGACATCTGGTATTTTAAGTATTTTTTTGTATTTTTTGCCCTTGCTTTACTCTTGCAAACATTACAGAACCTTCTCTAAAGCAAGCCTTACGTTCCAAAAGAACATCGCATTTCCCAAAGAAGATAGCGCAACACCATCTCCTTCAAAGTAATGCGCATTGATTGGAATAATGTTATCGTGGCTACAAAAAAACATACCAACTCGTAGCATGAATGCACGCATGCCGCGATTGATGATACACCTCCCGATGCTTTGATCTGGACAGAAAACAGAAGTGTTGTTCAATTGTACTCTCGGGAGTAAAGCAGAAAAAAATACTTTCGTTGTTGGGAAGATGGTCATGAGTGCTTCAACCAACTGTGCCAAATCTGCCAACAAAGTATGTGAAGTCAGGTATGCCAAATGGCAAACACCGTAGTGCAAAATGACCACATGAGGAGTGGTCATTCTACGCATGTCTCTGCAAACTTGCAGAATTGCCGCAGCATTGGCATCAGTGTCAGCCCTCCACACCACTTCCACTCCTCGCACATCGAAATGGTGTGCCACATGCCTACTCTCGGCATAGTGTTGTAAGCCTTGCACAAAAATGTCTCCAAGCATCAAAACCCTGACCCTATCCACCTCTGCCATCTTCAGTGTGCGCACCGTCTTTCCACACAAAAGAGTTATGTGAACATCTGATTGGCTGATGCCTACAGTCGCCTTTCCATGCAGGATTTGCTGTAGAAACCCGTATGTGACAAGCCCTACCAGCGGACAAGCGTTGCCTATGTGCGGCACGTAACTCTTACCCAGTCCTTCCATCCTTTCTACAGCAGTACCAAAGCGAGTCCCTCATTGGACACAACTAAGCGGTCGCACAATCATCCACCAATCACATAGAACATCGCTAATTTTAACGCCGTCATCAACATTGCGCACTTCAAAATTACTGTTGATGATTCTGAATGGAAGTCGAATACCATTGCAAAGCACCTACTTCACAAGCTACTGTGTAAGGATTGCGAATTTCACACATGCATCAGTATAGAGTACAGGTATGTATATTTTAATCAGAGAACATGTGGAAGCCTTATAATTTAAATTAGACAAAATAATGCTGCTAAATGTGCATAGGGAACACACAACAACGCTCCCCCTTTAAAGTGCAAGATTGCTGATTTGTCATTCCCAAATCGCACGACTGCTTGCTGTCTTCTGCATAACTTGTACATACTTTTGCAAGCATGCCTATTTAGGGCAGACCTCAATTTTGTTTGTGAAAATGTCAGAGTGCTGTACTCTGTACTGCCTACAGTAATGCTACTTGCAATGTGATCGTATGAGAATAGTAAGCGCTCCCGATTGTAGTGCTGACATTTCCTTCTGAGGGTCTCCCGATTTTTCGACATCGTGCTTTTCATTAACAAGTACAAAATGTTTACCCATCTAGTACTTTGCCCTATCGCTTACAAACCTCTCTCCTATGCATAGTACACTTTGTAAAGAACAAGGCATTTCCATACCGGTAAAAGATTTAGTTATTTTGAAGGACTTTCAAGTACCATATTGCAAGTACTGTGGAAAGATTGCACAGAGTGAAGTGAAATGTGAACATGCACTGGGTTGAAATATGAAAGTTCAATCCTCTGACAAAAGAAGCACAAGTCATGTCTGCAGTATCATCACTGCTGCAAACACACAAAGTAATTGATTTTGTTTTTTTAATTCGCAGTGAAGACTACTCTCCTGAGAATCAACAGCATCTACACTGCTGACGACATATCCGAAGAAACCTGGTCATCTTGCACAAAAAAGTAAGTACAGTACAACCTTTATATTGCAACCACTCCTTAAAGAGGCTGCGTGGGTTATTTATTTATTTTGGGCACCAAAGCAAGCATTGATTTGTAAACCATTCTACCTACAAATATCCATTTATTGAACAAAGGATAACAGGCAGAATGGCAGACAAATCCCTGTGTGTTTGCAACTGAAATAACATAGGTAATCCTTAGGTTAGATTGTGAAAAGAAGTTGCTGTAGCAAGTTTTGGTATTTCGGTTATTAATAATGGTTCTCGTCACAAGTAGGCCACTTTGTACTCTCATCTGAAGCACATTGTAGTAGTATACAAACAGTAAAGTAGCCTTACCAAATGATTGTTAGAGTTCACTGTGACACACCATGCCAAAGAGCTTCCTCATCACACTTATGCACACATGCACACAGCACACATACATTGGACAACCGACCAAAGTACATTTTCTCAACAGACACCAAAGAATGCCTACCAAAAAGCAACTCCGTAGAAAGGAACGCGGAATTAGAGCAAAAAAAAATAAAGGTGCCCAATGTAAGCATCCACCTGTTGTAGAGTTTATAGAGAATCTTGGTACAAACCAGCTAATGCAGTTGGGTAACATAATAAAGGAAGTCTCAACTACCGAAGCTGTACCCCGTCCATCAAAAAGTGTCACAAAACACAGAAATGTTGTCAAAAAAATGTCTGCCAGTACAGCTAACAATGTTCCTAATAATCCTTATAGTGTAAGAAGAACCCATAGTAAAAAAACGTATTTTATCAAAAATGTTTCATCACAGAGTCCTTCAGAATCTACTAAGAAGAGGACCAAAATCATCCTCACCCCTTAAAACGTACAATAGAAAGTTAATTCTACAAGCACTCGTGGACAGTGCAATCCTTCTCAAAAGGAAGTTGTTCATGTTAGTATTAAATAGGATGAAAGCACTAACAAAACTAAGTACCAAACTACAAAAGAAACTGAGCAATAAACGGAATGTGAACAAAAATTATTTGTTGCAAGTTTGTGGTGGTGAATGGAGTCACACAACAACCACAGAGCCATATTTTAATGAAGAAGCATACAAACAAAATCAAACAAACACAATTGCCATCCATAGCAGTGGACGAGGGTATGAGAAAATCAATACTACCATCATGGAGCAAGAAACACTGCTTACAAAACTATCTCCTGAAAACTCAGAATTACCTCTCGATTCAGCAGAACCACACCGTTCAGTATACAAATGGCCGTGCACATCAATGTGTGCCATTCCAAACTAAGCTTTTAAATCTTTATGTCAGTTCCTCACTCAATATGTAAAAGGTAAAGACAAAAGTAAAATCAAAGTGCTGCGAAATATGGATATTTGTGCAGTGCGGAAAGACACAGGACTAAAAGGACATTCATTAGCCTGCATTTCTGGGCCTATTTGCAAAAGTACCTTCCATGATATCAAAAGAATATTTGTACATCATTCCAATGTAAGAAATTTAGTGTATAAAATATACTATGCAAAAAGTCCAGCTTCAGAATTAGGCAATTTCAATTCCACTCTTCTGCATGGTACACCCAAATACTCACAAGAAGAAATGGACCGTATTCAGAAAAAGTATTTTGGAAGTGAGAGCCACGTAGAAAATGCAACAATTTTAGAACATAGTAGCGACAATTCTGCACATAGCAACCTTCTATTACACACATACAGAAAAGAAATAGTAAAATGTAAAAGGTCATCGGCTGAAGTACCAAACCATGTGTGTGTGTTGCCGCACAACGTTTAACAAAAGAAACACAAAAAATGTGAACATAGCATACAATAAAGAAACAAATGAAGTACTCTAAATGGTTTGAATTAGCTTTGTACCTTTTAGCTGAAAACAAATATGAAATAACTGAACGCCTAATATGTTGCAGTTACCGTACTGCAAAATTAGACAACAACCACACTCCTTCACATGCTATTACAAATAATTTGGAATTGTTTCCATTACCAAAAATTCTACAGCAGCTCAATTTGTATGAGAGCATCATAATTCAAACAGTTCACCCATTTCAAGCAATTATACGCCTTCATCCAAAAACAGTAAAATTACCTTCCGCTGAATTGGTGAAAGGCATTCGTGGCAAAGTAGTTTACTTGCCATTAGATCTAACGGAAAACGTACATACTCTAGGAGTGGAACGTTCAATAGAGCATTCTTTAATAGTCTTGGTAAATGGAGTACCAACAAAGGACAAAACAATTTGGCAACAATTAGTGGACTTACATAAAGTTAGACAAGCATTGCAATATCTAAAAGACAATAATGAGTACTACAAGGAAATACATATTGATGAAAGCTTAAGGCAAACAACTGAAATAATTCAAGAGCCATCAGAAACTGGACAATTCGAACTTCTGGATCCACCTACAGTATCCACTCTTTTGGACCATTACACAATTCATCCATTGCATTTCAATGAAAGCATAGATGATGCACTAGAAACTTACCAAATGCGACAAACCAAAGGGTCACCAATGAGTATTTGGGAAAAAAGCATAGAAGCACATGCTTTTCCACTGCTATTTCCTACTGGCAAAGGTGGAAGATACGATGATAGACCCACTCAGAATGAGGCATCAGAATACTGCTCACTGCGAATGTATTTGCAAAATCCCAGATTTAGACAAAATGTGGAATACATATTTCACCTACTCTATGAAAGTGAATTAGCAACACTATGTTATGGAGTTGCACACATTCTTAAATCTGGACCGCACTTTCAAAATATGTCAGCTACGCAGTTAATACAAAAAGTAGAAGAAAAATATGAGGTTTTACAATCAAGAATAACAAATTTGTTTACAAGCATGCGTGGTACAAAGAAATACTGGTTCAGAAGGCACAGAGACGTGCGTTGCATGATCAGAAGCTTTGGACCACCAACTTGGTTTGTTACGCTAGGTTGTGCAGAATATGCATGGGAAGATTTACATGAGTTCCTACGCATAGCAAACAGCAACAAAAACAACATAGATATATTAAGACCTGGAGAACTTTGCTCTCTAGATCCAGTTAATGTCTCAAGATATTTCCATCATAGTTTCATTGCAATGCTACACTTCATTTGCAATAAAAGTTGTATTCCCCTTGGAGAAGTGCAACACTTCTTTTGGAGAAATGAATATCAAGTGAGAGGAGCACCACATATTCACATGCTGTTATGGATCAAAGGTGCAGCAAAATTTGGGCATGACAGTGATAGCACTGTTTTGCAGTTTATCCAAAAATATGTCACATGTGAAATCCCTTCACAACAGACACATAGTGCGCTGCATGGGCAGATTTTACAATTTCAAAGACAAAAATGTGACAAATATTGTCGCCGCAAATACAAAAACAAAGGTATATACTACACCAAATGCCACTTTGGTTTCTCTAGACCAGTTACAGAAACAGGCGAAGTAAAAAACTTCATGTCTTCAGTCTGACATAGTGTTAAAGGTAAATCACCTAACAACACGTATTACAGAAAAAGAAGGGAAGAATCAAAATATATCAATGATTACAATGCAATCATTGCCCTATTATAGAATGCAAAAACATAGATGTGCAGTACATTGCAGACCATACAACTGCTGTTGCACGATATGTTACAGCCTACTTAACAAAAGCAGAAAAAACAGAGCTTCAAGACCTCTGGGATGACCTAGCATCAGAGAAAACATTATCTCAGAAATTGTACAACCTAGGCATAAAAATGCTTTCTCATAGAGAATGTGGCGCCTATGAAGCAGCAGATCGTTTAACCGGTACTGCTTTGTATGGAAAATCAGACAACATAGTATGGCTAAGTCTTGGTCCTGCAAAATCTAGAAAAAGAGTGCTGAAATCATATGAGGACATAGAAACAATTGCCAGAAATGATCCCAACGGCCAAGTCATTCTAAAAAACTATTTACTGGACACATACTATCCTAACAGGAGTAGCACTTTGGAAAGCATGTATCTATACCACATAGCTCAAAACTTTGCAAACAAAAATAATGTAAAACCCGATGAAAGCAAACGTAGATATAGAGTGACCGATTGTGATGGGAGCTTAGTGCAACTTAACAAACAAACGTTAATTAATCATGTGAAATTGTCATTAAAAACTCTGTAACAGAAAGAACTATATTATATGTCTCTGTTAAAAATGTTCAAACCATGGAGAAAAGAGGAAGACATACTAGATAATTATGAGTGCTATGAAGATGCTTTCAAAGCAAATGAAAGCACTATCACCGATGTGAACTTTACGCAGTACACAACAATGTTACACAATGAGCAGCAACCGGAAGAAAAACTTCAGGCCCAACTAGATAAAGACTCTTCCGACAGTAGTCAACCTTCTGTAACAGGACGTCAAGAACCATTAGGACAACCACTAATAGCAAATGAGGCTGCAGTAGCTATGGCAGAAGTAGAAAACACCATGTATCAGTATCAAGAAGATACAGAAGACTTAACTGTACAACAAGCAAAACTTAACAACTCTCAACGCACCATTTTTGAAGATGTAACAAAACAAATTGTACATGGTATACAACACGAAAATAAAGAATGTACCTGCCAAAATTACAAACGTATACTGCTGTACGTCAGTGGAGAAGCTGGATCAGGGAAAACATTCTTAATCAAAATCATCAGCAGGTTCCTTCAACAATTGACAAACAACAAAGTGTCAGCTGTTGTAACAGCCCCCACAGGTTTAGCTGCCTACAACATAGGCGGTGTGACTTTACACTGATTACTACTGCTTCCAATAGAGCATCAAAATAAATTAGACTACTACAAACTTTCTGCAGAAGCTGAAATGGAATTACGTAGAGTATTGCAACAAATGAAAATGCTACTAATAGATGAAGTGAGTATGGTCTCCAACCTAATGTTGGCTTTGATTCATCTCAGATTGCAAGACGGACTTAAAAATAATAACGAAGAACTCTTTTCAGGGAAACACATTATCGTTTTTGGAGATCTTCTCCAATTGACACCAGTAAAAGGTGAACCAATTTTTCAAACCTTAGGCCACAAACTCTGCCAGAAAACTGTTGGTAGCATAGGTAATGTTAACCTTTGGCAACATTTCCAATACAGAGAATTAACTTAGAACATGCGGCAATCTGCAGATCTCACTTATGCTAACATCTTAAAAAGTATTAGAGTTGGTGTTCTATCTCAAGAAGCACAAGCAATATTGAAAAACCGGCACATTCATGCACTTTATACAGCTGGGATGGAAAAAATATTGAAATTATCATTAAATTGTAGAGTAATGCTTAAACGTAAGCTTGACGTAGAGCAAGGGCTAGTTAATGGAGCACTGGGCACAGTTGTTGGCTTTCAATCATACCCACGTGATAGCAACATTCAGTTTGTAAATATTCGCTTTGATAAAGTTTCAGAAGTGAAAAGGATAGGGCACTCAATTGCTCGATTCCTTCTCTTCAAAGACATGTATGTACGTAGAGAGTGATTTTCTCTAACTCTTGCATATGCAGTTACCATTCATAAATCCCAAGGTCTAACCCTAGAGAAAGCATTGATAGATATAGGAAACACAGTGTTTAAGGAAGGCATGAGCTACGTAGCATTATCACGCTTACGTACACTTGACAGTCTATTGCTAATAAACTTTGATTCAAGTAAAGTCAAAGCTGATATTCCTTGCATTCTAGAATACAATAGATTGTGTTCACTGTACACCCCTCATCTGAAACAATAGCCTGTTCCAGATAAAGTGAAACGTGGTAAAAGAAAAGTAAATGAAACAGAAATGCAACAGAATGCAACAGCACATTCCGCAAAGAAAAGAAAAGAAGCTAAAGTTTCATCAATTGCCGCAAACATAGAAGGACCTATTAGGGAATGTAAACCAGGCACGTCGGCAAAGAAGCAACAGAAAAACCAAAAAATGCACTGAGATACAGAACTTGCTGGCCCATTCAAATTTACAAATGAAAGTGTGGTAAATTGCTATGCAAATGTAGCAATTAATATTATATTTCAATTGCCACCAATTGTTAACAATATTTACCTGCACAGTACAGACCAATTGTGTTTGCAAATGTTAGTGCTGCATAGAAATGCAACAAGCAATCCTGACAAAACATACAGTGTTCATGGAGTAAGGCAACAACTGGACGACTGTGCTGGAATGGTGAAATTCACTATGAACTCACAAGAAGATCCACAATAATTTCTAATGTACATACTATTAGTATTGGAAAGCAAAAGCATACCTGTAAATGAAATCTTCCAAATTTCGTACATGTGGAAACATGCATCCACTCTCTGTAGCAAAGTGATACAGTTAGAAATCCCAAATGAGCGATTTGTGTGTATTTCCATACCAAACAGTGAGAGCATTCAAATTCAGCAACTTGTACAAAATGCAAACCATGGCAGATTATGTAGTATTTGCAATTCAGACAATCGCTCCACCTTACTGATACAATCACATAGTGCCTACATAATACTTATGTTTCTACGTTATAATGCAGTTGGCACCAAAAACAACTGCAAACTGACTGGATTCACACACGGTCAAGTGTCACTTGGAAAGAAAACCTTTACAACAGTAGGAATAATCTATCATGCAGGAGCTACAAACAATGCAGGTCACTACACTGCATACATTAAAAAGAAATGTGGATGGTTTGAATGTAATGAGAGCACCATTACTCTAAAGCAGAGGTTGCCAGCTAACCTAACAAATGCGTATTTAATGTTCTTGAAGCCAAAATTTACGAAATAATGTGTACTTCAAGATTGTCAACAAAGTATGTGAAAGACTCCAAACAGTTAGAATACGCCCACAGGTATCTAACTACCCAAAAGGATGGAAGAATGACACAGATAAATGGTTATCACAGATTGTTGGAAACAAATACACAGGTAGAATACGCCTATAGGTATCTAACTGTTGTTAAAAATCGGCAGGAAGACAACAAAGAAATCATTAATGGGAAAGATGAAGGAAACAAGATATAACAACGACACAAATGAATGAGTTTCACAAATCTGTAGGAACAAATGCATAGTTAGAATACGCCAACAGGTATCTAACTGTTGTGAAAAATGGGCAGGAAGGCAACAAACATAACATTGATCAGAAAGATGAAGAAAACACTGAAAGGAAAAAATGAAGTAGTTAGTACCATAGGAAATGAAGTTTTTTTTTAATCCGACAAGGATTTTTTTCCCCAGACCCAAGGATTAGAAAAGCAAACACAGAAACTGAGCGCAATGCACAGTACACTGGTTTGTAAACTACATATGAGGGTAAAAAAAATGTTAACTGTCTATTATGGAATGTAGTACATTTTTTAAAAATGCAAACACTAACACACCTTTTTGTTTCATCACAGAAATGAAAAAATTATACTTCCGCCAAGTACGATAGCCAAATAAGAAAAAAGTATGTGGATACTGAACAAAGTAAGGAGTAAGTACATTGGCAGGCATTTTCTACACATGGGAATGTACACATCTAATCTATGGTACTAATATGCTGCAGTGCCTGTAGGCTGCCCTTCCATCTTCGGTGAGTAACCTACCACCTACGCCTTACAACGAAGGTACAAGGAGTATAGTTGCTATCCACAACCATCGCTGCACATGGAAACCATGGTCCTTGTAAATTAGCTGCTTATAAATTTACTTTTTGGACCATCGTCTGCAGCCATGAAGCTAAGACACTAGGGCATCAACACAACTAGCACATTCATCCAAGGCTCTAGGCCCTGGCCACAACCACCGTAGCATGTGACACCCATGGCGGCGTACTAATGAATATAATAATAGCCATTGGAAAAAATAATGCATTCACGGCATGTTGTCAATTTCAATGTTCCCTAACACCACACGTGTCCTTACAAATGTAACAACTCCCCCGTGCACTGCACCAGCTGAAATACTGCCCTTATTGGACCCCTCATTTTCTGTGCGTACAAGGAGGCCATAGGACATACGTCATTAAGTAGGTATAAGTGTATTATTGGGTGCATGGCCTTCGGCCCTGCACCCAAGAGTGCAGGGTCTCCCCACAACCACCTCTGTGATGTGTGGCAGTGGGGTTTATTCTGTAGGTGTGTTATCCTTCAGTACGTCTGCCCAGAGGCTTCACTCCTAGCTGTATGTCTGTGAATCTTACATGGGATGGGTGTGCAGGGTCTTCCACATCTAATACTTACCACTTTGTTCTTGGGTGCATGGCCTTTGGCCATGCACCCAACACTGCACTCACTCCCCACAACTTGCCAATCAAAATGCAACACTAGGGATGTATGCATGGGTGGCACATGCAGCGGTGGTTGTGGCCAGGGCCTAAAGTATTGGAAGTAAGGCCTTCGGCCGTGACACAGGGGTGTCGTAGTGACCCCCCAACATAGACTCCATACCCTGGTACTGGCTACTGTCTCTCAGGGCATGTAAAGTCCCCATTGACTTTACAAGTCGATTTTTATTAACTTAACCAGTGCACCCCATATTAATATGGAAGTACTGGAAGGGGTTGATAGTTTTTCCCCTATATTCATTTTGGAGAGGGTACCTTAAAGTCCTCCTCTACAAAGTTTCTGGCTGGTGGAAGTGGTTACTACCTTTTATATTAGACCGCAAATATTTCGCTATGGGATTTTCCCATTGTTCGAGGCTACCACTTTTACTGACAGCCTCTAACATAACGCCGGGCTATTTTGTAATTAACTTTACTCCGGTAAGTGAAGAGAAGGTTCAGAGACCATGGAATTAAATACTCCATGCTATATCCCGCGAAACTGCACATAGAGCATGCCAAACAGGTATTTTTTTACACGATCCCAGAGGAGGCCTCCAGATTCATCGATGAACATTTCCCAGGCTGACCCTCCCCTCCAACCATGTTCCTACAACTTCTCAGCTCTCCCGATAGGGGGTCACCGACACCGGCCACCCCCCTGCGCCAGGAATGTATTAGTCTCTTACTCCTTAATTAGTTCAGCTTGGTTCACCTCTACAAGATTGTGCCACACTAATATGTGCAAAAACCTTTTCCAAGTTACGTACAAAGCTTCATTGTAGGCATTGGGCCTCATTACGACCCTGGCGGTAAGGGGTTAACGCCAGCGTTAGCTGCGCCGACCCCTTACCGCCAATTACGAGGTCCCCTAGCGCCATGGTGCTTTTAACACCTGCTTTTAGCAGGTGTTAAAATCCATGGCGCTAAGGGACCATGGAGTTAATTACGCCACCGTAATTTACGGTGGCGTAATTAACGCCTTCCCCACTCCCATTATGCCCTATGGGGCAAAAATGGGAATGGGGAAGGGTAAATGGGGATTGGGGACTTACCGCCCCGCCTAGGTCGGAATGGGGCGGTAAGTCCGCCAACCACCATGGCGTAAACGTAGTTTACGCCATGGTGGTAAAGTCACGGCCCAGGCGGTAACTTACCGCCTGGGTCGTAATGAGGCCCATTATGTTTTATTTGGATCTGCCATTGGCCCGGTGCAGCGCCACCAGTCCGGCCTACAGGCCCCCAGGCGTTGATGCCACTGGTTTGGATTTGGTTAAAGGGTTTTGGGATTGATATTCCTCTAGTTGGGGGAGGGATGCGGGGGGGGTGGATACGTTGGGTGTTATGTTATAAAAATCTTGGTGTTGGCAGAGGAGGCGGATCACAGGGTAAAGTGGAATGACTGGGGCTACAGTACTGCTAAATCGGTCCATTGGATATTAACACTCTCTTGATACGAGCACCGCTGCATTATTAACTGAAAATAACCTGACTTTCATGAGCTGGAATGTGCGGGGATTGGGCAATTTTAAGAAAATGAGACAACTCCAGCTGCAGGCCAAATGTCATGGGACCAAGATCCTTTTCTTGCAAGAGAAACATGCCTGTGCCGAACAATGTATGAGATTTGCTAAAACGTGGGGTCCCCAAAGATACTTTACCAACTTCTCTACCCAAAGCCGTGGGGTCATGACTCTTATTCATAAGAGTCTTAAATTTGCTCTTATATCCTAACAAATAGACCCTCAGGGCAGATATGTGCTACTCCATGCCACACTTCAGAACAGGGAGGTGGCCTTACTGAACATATATGGCCCTAACATAGATGACCCAGAATTTTATGCACATCTCACATCCCTTCTCGATGGCTTCCCTCTAGTTCCCACTCTTTGGAGGGGCGACTTCAACACAATTTTTGATGTGGACCTCGATAGATCTGGGTCGAGACCCCGCCAACTCACCAAGGCAGCCTATAATGCGCTGTCATCCCTGCCATCCCTGCCCCGCTTCGCTATGTTTGATGCATGGAGACTCCTCCACCCTGATTCTCGCTTCTACTCCTTCTACTCCTCTGTGCATGACTCCTATTCCCGAATTGATGGGTGGGTGATCTCAGATGTATTGATAAAAAATGTTATACAACTGATGATCCTTCCTAGAACCCTATCTGACCACTCGCCAGTGACCATTACCATGGGTTGGGGTCCGGACCGTGACCGAACTAGACACTGGAGGATGAAACCCCATTCTCTCCTCGACCCCTTGTTCAGCTCCGAGCTCGAGGTAGCTATTGAAGAGTTCTTTGAAATAAACACAGGTTCAGTGTCTTCGCAGACCATTCTATGGAAGTCCTTTAAGGCTTACATTAGGGGTATAGGGCTGTCCAAGGAAAATGGCATTCTCAGAACAATCCGAAGGGGCATCGCTGAAAGCGAATCCAAACTATCGATCCTGGAGGCCCAATGCTCACTACTCTCAACCCCTGAGACCCTGGCATCTATAGGGGTGGAATTAGACACATTCCGGTCCGTGGCGGATTGTGAACAAAAATTCTTAGATAACCCTGGCCTGGCGATAAAATACGGAGAGGGAGAGCGTCCTGGCCGCTTCCGTGCTAGACAGATCCGCCGTGAGCTGGGGGCTCCGCATATCCCTGGGATTGAAAGGCCCGGCGGCTCTATGGCTATCGCATCACAAGACAACAACTGAGAATTTTTTACATTTTATGAAGCCCTGTATTCCAACTCGGATGAGGCCTCAATGGAGGAAGTCAGTTCCTATGTCGATGCCCTCCCCCTATCGGCCCTTTCCCCTGAGACCACTGGGTCCCTCGACTCCCTGCTCACCCCAGAGGAGTTCTCGGATGCCATAGACTCCCTCTCCTCGTGGGAAGGCCCCGGCTCTGATGGCATCCCGATTGAATTTTACAAATGCTATAAAGCTCTCCTACTCCCTCACTTAATAGCTCTCTGGGAAGAATCAGTAGAGGCGGGCACATTTCCCCCATCACTTCGTGAAGCCACAATAGCAGTATTACTCAAACCTGGTAAATCTCCCACACAGTGCAGTTCGTATCGCCCGCTCTCGCTCATAAATTGTGATGTAAAAATATACGCCAAATTGTTAGCGATAAGACTTGCCCCCTGTATGCCATCTATTATCCACTCAGATCAAGTGGGCTTCATCCCATGGCGCTCTACCTCTTTGAACCTGAGGCGTCTTTTTAATATAATTAGTAGAATAAGTCCCAATGTACACGCGGTAGCTGCCACTCTCGACATGCAAAAAGCGTTTGATTCAGTCTCTTGGAAATACCTTTTGCGGGTCCTCGAACAATGCAAATGTGGACCCACCTTTCTCTCCTGGGTCAGTGTGCTTTATTCAAATCCTGTGGCTGGGGTCCGCACTGAAGACCGATGTTCCCCTCTCTTTAAGATCGCTAGGGGGACGAGACAGGGTTGTCCATTCTCTCCCCTGATCTTCGCTAAAGCAATAGAACCTTTTGCTGACATGCTACGCCAATCCCACGCACATAGAGGGCTCCGTACTGCAGGTCAGGCTGACATAGTGTCCTTGTACGCTGATGACGCCCTGCTTTTCATAAGTTCCCCCTCCGTCAATTTATCCCCGATATTGAAGGACGTCGTCCACTTCAGTCGTATCTCGGGCCTCAAGGTGAACTGCTCAAAATCCACTCTCTTCCCACTCACGGATTGCACCCTCCCCCCTCCTAATACCGTGGGGTTCATGTGGGCTCAGTCAAAAATCACCTATCTGGGAATAGATATAACACGACAATTCGAGTCGACCTTCGAGGAGAAGTATCAAAATTACCTTACACATCTGGCGACTAAGACGCTAGCCTGGAGTAAGCTACCGATCTCCCTTGCAGGCAGAATAGGGATATTGAAAATGATAGTGTTACCCCAACTACTCTACAGGTTCACCAACATCCCTTTATGGCCAGGTGAGGGCTTCTTCCGAGTATTGACTCACACTATTAACTCCTTCTTATGGCACTCGGGTGCGGTTCGACTTAAACTTGGTACCTTGTCTACCCCTATGGATAATGGTGGCTTTGGAGCCCCTGATTTTCTTAAATATTGGCTGGTTTCCAAATTCAATACACATTGTACTGGTTTAACACGACGGACCCCCCTCCACATGTCAGACTTGGAGAAACTAGCGGTTAGTGACCGGGACATCCGTTCCTTGGTGATACAACCTGTCCCCTCAGCACTGGGCTCACTAGACCCGGTCGTCTGTACGTCCTTGGCATTAACGAAAACATGGAAACTCTTTGATACCACTTACCCGTTCCATGGCAACCTCCCGCTTTGGAACTTTCTCCCGGGGGTTCCACGAGTACCGCCACCAATGGTGCGACGCTGGGCTGAGGCGGGATACAAGCTGCTTCGAGACGTCTTCGAGCAGGGCAGCTTTGTTCAGTGGCCGGACCTCCCATTGCCCCAGAGACGTGGCCCGTGTGCATGGCTCCAGTATTCGTCCCTTCGTAAAACCGTGAAACGAAACTACCATATGTTCCCAGCGTTACAGCCAGATGACCCCGCTATTGAAGAACTGACCTCCCCTACACCCACCAGAGGTAAAATATCTAGGCTGTACACCATGGTGCAATAGAGATCCACTCTGAAATTCACTGAACTGAGGCGAGCATGGGAAGACGACCTTGGGGTGGAGGTGACAGATGAACGCTGGGCCCATATGTGTGCTCGTATACACCGGGTATCCTTTAACTCCCGCTTCAAATTGATTCATCTTAAGGTACTGCATAGGTTTCATTATACCCCGAACAGATTACATTGCATGTTTAGTGACCACTCCCCAAGATGTCCCAGATGTGGCCAGGATAATATTCACATGACTTGGTCCTGCCCCCGCCTTTCCCAATTCTGGGGTATGGTGTGCTCAACCATATCCGCTATTCTCGACCACCCTATCGACCCCTCTCCGATAAAGTGCCTCTTTCATGACTTCTCCGGACTCCCCCGGGACTCCAAAAAACTGGCTGGCCTTGGCATGCTCCTTGCAGTGCGATCCATCTTATTCTGTTGGCTACGCCCCACACCCCCCACTCATGCTCAATGGCTCAGGGCAGTCACGTGGGCCTCAGACACTGAGGAAACCTAGTCTTACCTACAGCCCACTCACTCAAGACCCAGAGATATCTGGCTTCAATTCCGGTCCTATATGTCCGATTTGAATGCGACACCGGATGCATCTTCTCCAGCCATTACCTCTACCCAACTAGGTTCCCCATCCTGAATCACAGTCCTCTTACGACTCGCTTATTCTGCATATGTACTTGATAAACATGTCCACATTGAAAGCAGTTACTGTATGCCTGTATTGTATCAACTGTAACTACATTGTACCTGTCCTGTGTGTTGCTCGCCTGTGTTATGCTGCCAAGCTGAATAAATAAAAGTTTATAAAAAAAAGGGGTACTTACTTGTTCACAAGACTTCAGGGAAGTGTTGCTAGGGGGTGTCTGAAGATATTTCGGTTTAACTTGTGCTTTCCCTCCCTTTCGTTGAATTGGTAGAGTGCCATTTGTAGTAGGTTTTCACTGTGCCGTTTTGCTCAGTTTTCACTATACTGCAAACTTGTCTACAATTGAATAGGGAGTTGTATATGCTTTTCTTTTGACTAAACTTAACTTACTTTATTAACTGTGATCTATGTGTTGACTTAGAAGTTTATAAAATAAATATATATTCTCTTTTTCATACAAAACTTTGCTCAGTGTTTCCTTGCTCCATAGTACTGTACTAGCTATTGTGTCAACCCTGAATACTGCTCCCTCTCCCTCTTGAGATAAATCCGACTGCTTAGCCACAGCTACCATCTAAATCTTTGTTGTACAGATTGATACCAAAGGGGATTTATTGCTGTCACCTGTGGTCCTAATCTGGGGTAGTGCTCCCTAAGGGAACTGCCCTGGATTATGCCTAACACCGGTGTACAGCAGTGAGGATAAAAGTATTGGATTGACATGTTACTGTGTTACTAGTGCCTTGGTGCAACAAACCACAAGGTTAACAATCACAAAAAGTTATTTTAACAAATGTCAAAAATTATGGAAAGTTATAACCAGGAGACCCTCCTTACTAATACTGCTGATTATTTAAGGGATCTGTGTAGACAGACAGGTCTTCCTGTCAAAGGCAAGAAACAAGAAATGATTTATAGACTGTTAGAGAAAGAAAGTCTGGATAGTGGTACTGTAGTGCCCACTACTCCAGTAAATGTGGCAAACAGTAATGAGGATAATGTTGAAGATGTTATTGTTGAGACAGATGAGGAAGAGGAGGATAACTATGTCACCCCCTCTAGTCCTCTGCCTGCTCAAGGGCCTCAACCTGTAGCTACTGGACCCTTACCAGGTCCCACATTAAGTCCTGAATTTATCTCCCTAGAAAAAAAGGGACTTGAACTTGAATTCAAAAGAATTAGTGCCAAAACTGAACAGAGACACCAGGAACTAAGGCTCAAAGAAATGGAGCTCAACCATGAGCTTGAGATGAAGAAATTGTCTTTGGAAAATGCTTCTCTCCCGAATCCTCTAGATCTTCCAGTCCAAAAAGACCCGGATGCCTAAAGAGATTGTGGGTATGTATGAACCTAAGTTAGATGTATTAGATTGGCTTGCTATGTTTGAATATAATCATGGGCTCCAGGATATCACAGGTGATATGGTAATGGAGTTGGGGGAAGAGGAGAGAAAGGATTATGAATGTGTAAAGCTAGCTTTAATAGCTAGATTTGGGAAGACTCCTTCCCAGTGCCTTAAGAGGTTTAGGACCCTCAAAAAGCATGATAGTACCCCTTGGGCTACTTAGGTGAATGAGTGTTTGAAGAACTTAGAGGGATGGATTAAGCGTTATAGAGTTAACACTTATGAAGGAATGAGAAATCTTGTTATGATGGAGTCTATCTATGATGCCTGCTCTCCTGAGCTCAGACAGCACTTGGCTGATTCTAAGTAAATGGATCCTAGAAAGTTAGGCAAGGCTGCTGACTTGTGGGTTGCCAACAGGGCTACTCACAAGGATTCAGGGGTCACTCAGAAAAAGGATGAGGGAAACCAGCCACCAAAAGGGAACCAAGAGACTTCTAATACCTCCCATCCCAAAGAGGGCCAAAACCAACAAAATAACCAGGGTAAGCCCCCAGGGAAACCAAATAGGGCTAGTGAGTCCTCTGGTGTTCAACCAGAGAGAGGTCAACAGAAGCCCCCATTCCAGAGAGCATTTGGAACATGCTATCTCTGCGGGGAAACTGACCATATCACAGGAGATCCCAGGTGCAAGGGTAAACCTGCAGGGATCAGCACAGTCTCCTTAGCCTTCACTCCTGAGGAGGAAGTACAAGTGGCTAGTGCTCACTTTGAATTTTTTGCTGAAGAACCCTCAAGTCTTCAAGCAACTGTATCCTTACAGTCCATGGGTCTGGTTAGCAAACAGAATAGGGGTGTGTATAACTCCTTTCCATAAAACTCTAAAGTATATTACATGGACAGTGTTCTTGTCAATGGCCAGGATACTCCTGCAGGGAGAGACACTGGGGCCAGCAGAACAGTGGTGGATGAAAGCTTTTTCAAGTCTGAGGATGTTGCTAAAGCACCCAAAGGTCCCACTAAATTTTCTGGAGGTCCTGTCCAGATAGTTCCTATTCTACCAGCCCTCATTCAGTGTAATAACATGAAAGTGAGGATTCCTGTCAGTGTTCAGACTGAGGTGCCTGGGAGAGTCCTTTGGGGAATGATCTAAAAACTCTAGGAGTAGTATCCAGTACCCCCAGGCCTCCCAGTATGGAGAAGCAGAACCTAACCAAATTGGCTAGAGAGGCTACCTTAAGGGACCACTCTGAGCCTGTGGGAACCTCTACAGAGACCCCCACTCAAAGCCCTGGTGTTAGTAAGTTGACCTCTAACCCAGGCAAATTTCAGGCTAGTATGTTAGGGAAATGGGAGCCCCAACCAAGCTCCATCATTGTTCCCTCAGTTTTAGAGTCTCTGACTCCCCCTGCTTCTGAGGAAGAGGTGGATAGACCAACTGGGCCCCTCTCTAGGCCTAAGAGAACTGGTAATTCTCAATGCTGGTGGAAAACCAGGAAAGAAAAGTCTAAGGCTAAAAACCTTCAGACTTTTGGACCTTCTATTGAAGACTCCAACTCAAATCCTAGTATTAGGAGGGAAACTCCTAAAGTAGGTAAGGTTAGATCTAAGAAGAATGGGAAGCAGGTACATTGCCTAACCCCAGCCGCTCCAACCAAGATACCTAAGACCCAACCTACTTCCACAAGAGTGGTGGTGAGGACCTCTGGAGGCCCCTCTAGATCTAAGGGAATCCTTTATAGGGACCCCTTGAAAAAGCCTATCACAGGTTCAGTAGTTGTACCCACTTCTGAGGGACTGGTCAACCAGATCCCCTATAGATTTAAAAAGAAAGATATTCCTCAAAGGGTTTGAAGGTCATATAGTTTACAATGGAAAACCTTTGATTTTACTATTGAGCACAGGTCAGGATGTCACCACCAAAATGCTGATGGTCTCTCTAGGATGTTTAGTCCCTCAGCAGCTTTGCTGGATTTGAAGGGTTTGTTTCTTTTTACCTGCTAAGAGCGAGACTCTTTTCCCCACCCTTAGGCATTTTTGCTATGTGTGTTCTAGGCTATTTTTGTGTTTAATGCCTATGGGATCTTTTTCTCTCACCCATAGGAACCATCTTAATGCACATGTGTCACACAGCACCATCTGTGCCGTGACACAGGGGTGTCGTAGCGACCCCCCAACATAGACTCCATACCCTGGGACTGGCTACTGTCTCCCAGGGCATGTAAAGTCCCCATTGACTTTACTAGTCGATATTTATGAACTTCACCAGTGCACCCCATCTTAATATGGAAGTACTGGAAGGGGTTAATAGTTTTTCCCCTATGTTCATTTTCGAGAGGGTACCTTAAAGTCCCCCTCTACAAAGTTTCTGGCTGGTGGTAGTGGTTGCTACCTTTTATATTCGACCGCGAATATTTCTCTATGGGATTTTCCCATTGTTCGAGGCTACCACTTTTACTGACAGCCTCTAACATACAGCCGGCATATTTTTTTATTAACTTTACTCCGGTAGGTTTTATTTGCCAGAACTTTGATAAAACGTCTTTCTCGAGTCTTACTCCATTTTCCTAACCCAGGTCAGGGATCCTTTGTTCGTCCTTTCGGCGGGCTTCTGTCAAGACGCCCTCCTTTCGGCGCCACTGAGTCTGGGGTGGGTCTGTTGTTTGGGAGGGGGAGTAGAACCCCTGGACAGAGTTGCCACAGCAACTCAGGTCGCACTCTAACCTGATAGGCTGGAGGGTCTCCTGCCAAGATGACCACTCCACTGTGTGAGTGACAGCTAGGCTGTATGAATGGGTCTCTTTCTGCATAAAAGCAGGGTCCTGAGGACTGGACGAGCAAGACGTCATCACTGGAACTACGGAACCGAAGGGAAGAGAAGCCAGAGCCATCTACAGCATCTACACCACCGGTGAAGCCCTGCCGGATCGTCTCACCACTTTTCTTCCACACGACGAGAGGAGATCTTCAGCAGAGGAGCCTCCTTCCCTTGAGCTGGTGGGGTCAACCAGTTCACCTATCGCATCCTCGGACCTGCCTTTAGTCGACTCGACAGTGCCCCACACTTGAAGTCTGGATAGCCAGGCAGCTATCGACCCGGACTGCGATAAAAAGGAGCGTACCTTTTAAATTTCGTTTGGCAGCACCGCGGCTAGTTTCATCCCTGGGTAGTGCAGCGACTCGAACCTTCCACCACGACGAGAGCCTCTCTTACTCTGTTGGACCCCTCGACCTGCAGTAACTACCAGGAACAACCACCACCGCAGGAGCCACTTCTTCACGGTTAAGGTACATTGTTCCGCCAGGCCGCCCTTTCTCCGTGGTAGCCCTAAAGGTGTTTTAAACCCTTCATCTACTTGTGGGGTCGGCCGCCCTCTCTCTTAACATTGTCTTTTGCCTCACATCTACCTCTTCAATATTTTTCTACTAAAGACTTGACTGCAGCTACAAGAACATTTTTGCTCCTAAGCTCTTGGTCCTGTACCACTGATTCTGGCTCAGGCCTATTGACTCTGGCTGATTTGTTAGATCTGCTCTCTCTAGATTGATTTTCAATGAGAAATGTGTTGATGCACCTAAATCTTCTAAACCCCTCTTCCTTCCTACTGTTTTAACCTGTGGAGTGCCATTTTGCTCAGTTTTCATTCACTCATCTTTCTGCTAAAGTGTTACTGTGCATTACTTGTTCACAAAACTTCAGGGAACTGTTGCTATGGGGTGTCTGAAGATATTTCGGTTTAGCTTGTGCTTTCCCTCCCTTTCGTTGAATTGGTAGAGTGCCATTTGTAGTAGGTTTTCACTGTGCCGTTTTGCTCAGTTTTCACTATACCGCAAACTTGTCTACAATTGAATAGGGAGTTGTATATGCTTTTCTTTTGACAAAACTTAACTTACTTTATTAACTGTGATCTATGTGTTGATTTAGAATTGTATAAAATAAATATATGTTCTCTTTTTAATACACAACTTTGGTCAGTGTTTCCTTGCTCCATAGTACTGTACTGCCTATTGTGTAAACCCTGAATACTGCTCATCTCCCTCTTGAGATAAGTCTGACTGCTCAGCCACAGCTACCAACTACATCTTTGTGGTACAGACTGATACCAAAGGGGATTTATTGCTCTCACCTGTAGTCCTAATCTGGGGTAACAGGGGTTGTGTGTCTTCACCTGATGATGTCATGTTATCCCCTTGAGGGTCGCCTCTCCCCATGTGGCCATTCCTCATATAGCCGCCCCCCGGGTCAAGATCAGGTAGCAGGTGCCATCCCCTGGCCATATGGGCAGAGGCAACCTCTGGGAACGGAGTGATGACATCATCGGATTCATCACATACGCTTCCTCTAATGCTTTGGCTTCCCGCCCAAGGGTTCTTTTTTTCGCTTTAACTTGGGATCTCCTCCGGGAAAGGAGCTTCTCCCTCAGGTCTACCCTACCCATTCCAAATGGGCTTTTCAGGCTGAAATCCCTCTTCTTCCCAAGAATCAGAAGGGGAAGAAGGAAGAGAGGATCCATGTGCTTCCTAAGAGCAACTCTGAGCAAACCAGTGATGGAATGACTCAATGTAGTGCATCAGAGCTAAGTGAGTTATGCCATGTTGTCTGTTGGATAAAGAAGCGAGTGTAAAGGCTTTACAGAGTCAAGCATCGCCTCTAGTGCCTAAGAATCCCACTGGAATCTAGGTGCTAGGTAGGCACATCTTCTGTGATCACTTTACTGCAGGACCCTCAGCCCATCCGATGTGGAGGGCAAAACTAGCGATCCATGATGGCCAGTGGGTCCATGCACAGGGGTTGTGCATCCTTTCGTTCTCCGGAGGGCTTGGACTATGACTCCCATAATTCCTCACCACTGACTACACACCCGAGGGCTGATGGGCATTGTAGTCTAAATCATCTGTAGAGCCATCTGTTGCAGACCGCTCCATGTGATGCACAATATTCTCAAGTCCCAAATGACTAGATTGATACTGACGTGGAATAACAGGCTCCTTAATTCCTATAAGATGGGTAATGGTATCTATCGCTGCCACATGCCATGCTAGGCATGTGGCATTCCCAGCCCTACCAGCCTTTACAAGTGAATGACTCACGTTCATTTCTGAGGCATCATGGGAATTCCCCACTTGTTCCAACCATCTCCTACACTGCATCCAAGCATGTGCCTCCATCGCCTACACTGCATCCTGGAGAACGACCAGCATGTGCTTGCTGGCAGGCACATGCCTCCATCTCCTACACTGCATCCTGGAGGCTGTCCAGCATATGCTTGCTGGCAGGCACATGCCTCCATCTCCTACACTGCATCCTGGAGGCTGGCTAGCATATGCTTGCTAGCAGGCACGTGCCTCCATCTCCTACACTGCATCCTGGAGGCTGCCCAGCATATGCTTGCTGGCAGGCATATGCCTCCACTGAGACTGGCTAGCATATGCTTGCTGGCAGGCACATGCCTCCATCTCCTACACTGCATCCTGGAGGCTGTCCAGCATATGCTTGCTGGCAGGCACGGGCCCCCATCTCCTACACTGCATCCTGGAGACTGGCTAGCATGTGCTTGCTGGCAGGCACATGCCTCCATCTCCTACACTGCATCCTGGAGGCTGGCTAGCATATGCTTGCTAGCAGGCACGTGCCTCCATCTCCTACACTGCATCCTGGAGGCTGCCCAGCATATGCTTGCTGGCAGGCATATGCCTCCACTGAGACTGGCTAGCATATGCTTGCTGGAAGGCATGTGCCTCCTCCTACACTTCATCCTGGAGACTGGCTAGCATATGCTTGCTGGCAGGCACGTGCCTCCATCGCCTACACTGCATCCTGGAGACTGGCTAGCATGTGCTTGCTGGCAGGCACATGCCTCCATCTCCTACACTGCATCCTGGAGGCTGGCTAGCATATGCTTGCTAGCAGGCACGTGCCTCCATCTCCTACACTGCATCCTGGAGGCTGCCCAGCATGTGCTTGCTGGCAGGCACGTGCCTCCATCGCCTACACTGCATCCTGGAGAACGACCAGCATGTGCTTGCTGGCAGGCACGTGCCTCCATCGCCTACACTGCATCCTGGAGACTGGCTAGCATGTGCTTGCTGGCAGGCACATGCCTCCATCTCCTACACTGCATCCTGGAGGCTGCCCAGCATATGCTTGCTGGCAGGCACGGGCCCCCATCTCCTACACTGCATTCTGGAGGCTGGCCAGCATATGCTTGTTGGCAGGCATGTGCCTCCATCTCAACATTGCATCCTGGAGTCTGGCTAAAGCAGGCATGCGCCTCTATCTCCTACACTGCATCCTGGAGACTGGCTAGCATATGCTTGCTGGCAGGCATGTGCCTCGATTGAGACTGGCTAGCATATGCTTGCTGGAAGGCATGTGCCTCCTCCTACACTGCATCCTGGAGACTGGCTAGCATATGCTTGCTGGCAGGCACGTGCCTCCATCTCCTACACTGCATCCTGGAGACTGGCTAGCATATGCTTGCTGGCAGGCACGTGCCTCCATCTCCTACACTGCATCCTGGAGACTGGCTAGCATATGCTTGCTGGCAGGCACGTGCCTCCATCTCCTACACTGCATCCTGGAGACTGGCTAGCATATGCTTGTTGGCAGGCATGTGCCTCCATCCCAACACTGCATCCTGGAGACTGGCTAAAGCAGGCATGTGCATCCATCTCCTACGCTGCATCCTGGAGACTGGCTAGCATATGCTTGCTGGCAGGCACGTGGCTCCATCCCCAACACTGCATCCTGGAGACTGGCTAGCATATGCTTGCTGGCAGGCACGTGCCTCCATCTCCTACACTGCATCCTGGAGACTGGCTAGCATATGCTTGTTGGCAGGCATGTGCCTCCATCCCAACACTGCATCCTGGAGACCGGCTAAAGCAGGCATGTGCATCCATCTCCTACGCTGCATCCTGGAGACTGGCTAGCATATGCTTGCTGGCAGGCACGTGGCTCCATCCCCAACACTGCATCCTGGAGACTGGCTAGCATATGCTTGCTGGCAGGCATGTGCCTCCATTGAGACTGGCTAGCATATGCTTGCTGGAAGGCATGTGCCTCCTCCTACACTGCATCCTGGAGACTGGCTAGCATATGCTTGCTTGCAGGCACGTGCCTCCATCTCCTACACTGCATCCTGGAGACTGGCTAGCATATGCGTGCTGGCAGGCACGTGCCTCCATCTCCTACACTGCATCCTGGAGACTGGCTAGCATATGCTTGTTGGCAGGCATGTGCCTCCATCTCAACACTGCATCCTGGAGACTGGCTAAAGCAGGCATGTGCCTCCATCTCCTACACTGCATCCTGGAGACTGGCTAGCATATGCTTGCTGGCAGGCATATGCCTCCACAGAGACTGGCTAGCATATGCTTGCTGGAAGGCAAGTGCCTCCTCCTACAATGCATCCTGGAGACTGGCTAGCATATGCTTGCTGGCAGGCACGTGCCTCCATCTCCTACACTGCATCCTGGAGACTGGCTAGCATATGCTTGCTGGCAGGCACGTGCCTCCATCTCCTACACTGCATCCTGGAGACTGGCTAGCATATGCTTGCTGGCAGGCACGTGCTTCCATCTCCTACACTGCATCCTGGAGACTGGCTAGCATATGCTTGTTGGCAGGCATGTGCCTCCATCCCAACACTGCATCCTGGAGACTGGCTAAAGCAGGCATGTGCATCCATCTCCTACGCTGCATCCTGGAGACTGGCTAGCATATGCTTGCTGGCAGGCATGTGCCTCCATTGAGACTGGCTAGCATATGCTTGCTGGAAGGCATGTGCCTCCTCCTACACTGCATCCTCGAGACTGGCTAGCATATGCTTGCTGCAGGCACGTACCACCATCTCTTAGACTGCATCCTGGAGACTGGCTAGCATATGCTTGCTGGCAGGCACGTGGCTCCATCCCCAACACTGCATCCTGGAGACTGGCTAGCATATGCTTGCTGGCAGGCACGGGCCTCCATCTCCTACACTGCATCCTGGAGACTGGCTAGCATATGCGTGCTGGCAGGCACGTGCCTCCATCTCCTACACTGCATCCTGGAGACTGGCTAGCGTATGCGTACTGGCAGGCACGTGCCTCCATCTCCTACACTGCATCCTGGAGACTGGCTAGCATATGCTTGTTGGCAGGCATGTGCCCCCATCTCAACACTGCATCCTGGAGACTGGCTAAAGCAGGCATGTGCCGCCATCTTCTACACTGCATCCTGGAGACTGGCTAGCATATGCTTGCTGGCAGGCACGTACCTCCATCTCTTACACTGCATCCTGGAGACTGGCTAGCATGGGCTTGCTGGCAGGCATGTGCCCCCATCTCTTACACTGCATCCTGGAGACTGGCTAAAGCAGGCATGTGCCGCCATCTCCTACACTGCATCCTGGAGACTGGCTAGCATATGATTGCTGGCAGGCACGTACCTCGATCTCTTACACTGCATCCTGGAGACTGGCTAGCATATGCTTGCTGGCAGGCACGTACCTCCATCTCTTACACTGCATCCTGGAGACTGGCTAGCATGGGCTTGCTGGCAGGCATGTGCCCCCATCTCTTACACTGCATCCTGGCGACTGGCTAGCATATGCTTGTTGGCAGGCATATGCCTCCACTGAGACTGGCTAGCATATGCTTGCTGGCAGGCACGTACCACCATCTCTTACACTGCATCCTGGCGACTGGCTAGCATATGCTTGCTGGCAGGCACGTGCCTCCATCTCCTACACTGCATCTTGGCGACTGGCTAGCATATGCTTGCTGGCAGGCACGTACCTCCATCTCTTACACTGCATCCTGGAGACTGGCTAGCATATGCTTGCTGGCAGGCACGTACCTCCATCTCTTACACTGCATCCTGGAGACTGGCTAGCATGGGCTTGCTGGCAGGCATGTGCCTCCATCTCTTACACTGCATCCTGGCGACTGGCTAGCATATGCTTGCTGGCAGGCACGTACCTCCATCTCTTACACTGCATCCTGGAGACTGGCTAGCATGGGCTTGCTGGCAGGCATGTGCCTCCATCTCTTACACTGCATCCTGGAGACTGGCTAGCATATGCGTGCTGGCAGGCACGTGCCTCCATCTCCTACACTGCATCCTGGAGACTGGCTAGCATATGCTTGTTGGCAGGCATGTGCCCCCATCTCAACACTGCATCCTGGAGACTGGCTAAAGCAGGAATGTGCCGCCATCTCCTACACTGCATCCTGGAGACTGGCTAGCATATGATTGCTGGCAGGCACGTACCTCGATCTCTTACACTGCATCCTGGAGACTGGCTAGCATATGATTGCTGGCAGGCACGTAGCTCCATCTCTTACACTGCATCCTGGAGACTGGCTAGCATGGGCTTGCTGGCAGGCATGTGCCCCCATCTCTTACACTGCATCCTGGCGACTGGCTAGCATATGCTTGTTGGCAGGCATATGCCTCCACTGAGACTGGCTAGCATATGCTTGCTGGCAGGCACGTACCACCATCTCTTACACTGCATCCTGGCGACTGGCTAGCATATGCTTGCTGGCAGGCACGTACCTCCATCTCTTACACTGCATCCTGGAGACTGGCTAGCATGGGCTTGCTGGCAGGCATGTGCCCCCATCTCTTACACTGCATCCTGGCGACTGGCTAGCATATGCTTGTTGGCATGCATGTGCCTTTCACCCCTCTCTGTGTCAGGACAATATTGTCCATTATCAGACTGGCTTTGCTTTACGTGGTTACAGGTGCACTTGACGGCCAAGTGCCTACTTTTCCAACGTCCATTTCTCTTTGATAAAGTCCTAGCAAGGATTGCTGCAATGGGCGGTCGATCCTGCAGGTGCCACCTCACTGGAGTCTGAGCCGGACCCTTGGTGGTTCCACATCCTTCAGACATCAATATTTAATGTTCCTGACCTTTAACCTGCCACAGAGGAGCCGGACCTGCCTCTATTGTTCACTTCACAGTGGTGCGTTGGCTTTCTTTGTCCTTAGGCCGCACACTCCATATCTGCCGCCTCGTGATAGGCGAGCAGATACTGCAGAAAAACAATTGAAGAGGCTGGGAAAGACTTCAAGTACACGCCTAGGAACCCGGGGGCAATAACGACCCAGTGCCACCAGCTCAGTGCTTGCTGGCCATGCCTGAAAGGGTGGGCGCTGGAGGGCACCTAGAGCCAGTGCCACCTGCTCAGTGCTGGATGGCAATGCAGGACAGAGGTGGGCACTGGAGGGTTGCCAGAGCCAGTGCCACCTGCTCAGTGCTGGATGGCAATGCAGGACAGAGGTGGGCACTGGAGGGTTGCCAGAGCCAGTGCCACCTGCTCAGTGCTGGATGACCATGCAGGGCAAAGGTGGGCACTGGAGGGCACCTAGAGCCAGTGCCACCTGCTCAGTGCTGGATGGCCATGCAGGGCAAAGGTGGCCACTGGAGGGTACCTAGAGCCAGTGCCACCTTCTCAATGCTGGATGGCAATGCAGGACAGAGGTGGGCACTGGAGGGTTGCCAGAGCCAGTGCCACCTGCTCAGTGCTGGATGGCCATGCAGGGCAAAGGTGGCCACTGGAGGGTACCTAGAGCCAGTGCCACCTTCTCAATGCTGGATAAATATACAGGGAAGAGGTGGGCACTGGATGGTTCCCAGAGTCAGTGCCACATGCTCAGTGCTGGATGGCAATGCAGGACAGAGGTGGGCACTGGAGGGTTGCCAGAGCCAGTGCCACCTGCTCAGTGCTGGATGGCCATGCAGGGCAAAGGTGGCCACTGGAGGGTACCTAGAGCCAGTGCCACCTTCTCAATGCTGGATAAATATACAGGGAAGAGGTGGGCACTGGATGGTTCCCAGAGTCAGGGCCTCTTGCTCAGTGATGGATGAAAATGCAGGGGAGAGGTGGGCAGTGGGGGGTTCCCAGAGTCAGTGCCACCTCCTCACTGCTGGGTGACAATGCGGGGCAGAGGTGGGTACTGAAGGATTCCCAGCGGCAGTGCCACCTGCTCAGTGCTGGATGGCAATGCAGGGCAAAGGTGGGCACTGGATAGTTCCCAGAGTCAGGGCCTCTTGCTCAGTGCTGGATGACCATGCAGGGCAAAGGTGGGCACTGGATAGTTCCCAGAGTCAGGGCCTCTTGCTCAGTGCTGGATGACCATGCAGGGCAAAGGTGGGCACTGGAGGGCACCTAGAGCCAGTGCCACCTGCTCAGTGCTGGACAGAAATACAGGGAAGAGGTGGGCACTGGATGGTCCCAGAGTCAGGGCCTCTTGCTCAGTGATGGATGAAAATGCAGGGGAGAGGTGGGCAGTGGGGGGTTCCCAGAGCCAGTGCCACCTGCTCCGTGCCGCCGGCTCAGTGCTGGATGACCATGTGGGACAGAGGTGGGCACTGGAGGGTTCCCAGAGCCAGTGCCACCTGCTCAGTACTGGATAACAATGCGGGGCAGAGGTGGGTACTGGAGTATTCCCAGGGCCAGTGCCACCTGCTCAGTGCTGGATGGCAATGTGGGACAGAGGTGGGCACAGGGGGGTTCCCAGGGCCAGTGCCACCTGCTCAGTGCTGGATGGCAATGTGGGACAGAGGTGGGCACAGGGGGGTTCCCAGAGCCAGTGCCACCTGCTCAATGCTGGATGACAATGTGGGACAGAGGTGGGTACTGGAGGATTCCCAGAGCCAGTGCCACCTGCTCTGTACTGGATGGCAATGTGGGACAGAGGTGGGCACTGGAGGGTTCCCAGAGCCAGTGCCACCTGCTCAGTGCTGGATGACAATGTGGGGCAGAGGTGGGCGCTGGAAGGTCACAGAGCCAGTGCCACCTGCTCAGTGCTGGATGACAATGTGGGACAGAGGTGGGCACAGGGGGGTTCCCAGAGCCAGTACCACCTGCTCAGTGCTGGATAACAATGTGGGGCAGAGGTGGGCAGTGGAGGGTTGCCAGAGCCAGTGCCACCTGCTCAGTGCTGGATAACAATGTGGGGTAGAGAGTGGGCACTAGAAGGTCCCAGAGCCAGTGCCCCCTGCTCTGTACTGGATGGCAATGTGGGGCAGAGGTGGGCACTGGAGGGTTCCCAGAGCCAGTGCCACCTGCTCAGTGCTGGATGACCATGTGGGACAGAGGTGGCCCTGGATGACAAGGTGGGGCAGAAGTGGCCCTTGGAGGGTTCCTAGAGCCAGTGCCACCTGCTCACTGCTGGATGACAATGCGGGGCAGAGGTGGGCGCTGGAAGGTCACAGAGCTAGTGCCACCCACTCAGTGCTGGATGACCATGTGGGGCAGAGGTGGCCCTGGATGACAAGGTGGGGCAGAAGTGGCCCTTGGAGGGTTCCTAGAGCCAGTACCACCTGCTCAGTGCTGGATGACAATGTGGGACAGAGGTGGGTACTGGAGGATTCCCAGAGCCAGTGCCACCTGCTCAGTGCTGGATGACAATGCGGGGCAGAGGTGGGCGCTGGAAGGTCACAGAGCCAGTGCCACCGGCTCAGTGCTGGATGACAATGTGGGGCAGAAGTGGCCCTTGGAGGGTTCCTAGAGCCAGTGCCACCTGCTCACTGCTGGACAAAAATACAGGGAAGAGGTGGGCACTGGGTGGTTCCCAGAGTCAGGGCCTCTTGCTCAGTGATGGATGAAAATGCAGGGGAGAGGTGGGCAGCGGGGGGTTCCCAGAGTCAGGCCCACCTCCTCAGTGCTGGATGACAATGTGGGGTAGAGGTGGGTACTGAAGGATTCCCAGCGGCAGTGCCACCTGCTCAGTGCTGGATGACAATGTGGGGCAGAGATGGGCACCGGAGGGTTCCCAGAGCCAGTGCCACCTGCTCTGTGCCGCCGGCTCAGTGCCTGATAATGTGGGGCAGAGGTGGGCACTAGAGGGTTCCCAGAGCCAGTGCCACCCACTCAGTGCTGGATGACCATGTGGGACAGAGGTGGGCACTGGATGGTTCACAGAGCCAGTGCCACCTGCTCCGTGCCGCCGGCTCAGTGCTGGATGACCATGTGGGACAGAAGTGAGCACTGGGGGGTTCCCAGAGCTAGTGCCACCTGCTCAGTGCTGGATGACCATATCGGACAGAGGTGGGCACTGGATGGTTCCCAGAGCCAGTGCCACCTGCTCCGTGCCACCGGCTCAGTGCTGGATGACCATGTGGGACAGAGATGGGCACTGGAGGATTCCCAGAGCCAGTGCCACCTGCTCAGTGCTGGATAACAATGTGGGGTAGAGAGTGGGCACTAGAAGGTCCCAGAGCCAGTGATGCCTGCTGAGTGCTGGATGACCATGTGCGGCAGAAGTGGTCAACTGAGGGTTCCCAGAGTCAGCCACCGAGCTATGTGCTGAATGACCATAAGGGGAGCAGAGGGCACAGGAGTCCCTGCGGGGCAGTGAAAGTCACCAGAAGTGAGAATCCAATGGTTAATTCCAACCATTCCTGGTGTTACTGAGGGGCAGCAAGGGGCAATAGATAGAGGAATCGAAGGGTTAGTGCACCCAGCACTGGTGCCTGTTGACCCAGAGGGCCAAGGGGAGACAAACAGGACAGTTTCAGCAGTACAAATGCCAGGTGAGAGTGTGGGTAGGGACATCAGGAGGTGCCCACCAGTAAGTTTCAACCCTACAAAGACCTGCTGATCAGGTCAGAAGGCAGTCAGTAGGAGGAACATCGCAGAGAGGGCCTGTTCTTGAAACTGCCTGGACACCTCACTTCCAGGCCACAAAGACCTTAGAAGGCAGCTTAAGGGCTAGTTTTGGGGGTTTCACTTAGGGGTCCTTGTCACAATATTAACCAAGTTGTTCATTCATAATTGATCGAATGGTACATTTGACCGAATTCGGTCATTACCATTCGATCGATTATTAAACATACCGAAAATGTGGAGCTGGGTTTGCAGGGGTGACTCCCACTCCCCATGTTCGGTATTTTGGCCTTGGGAATTTGCCGGGATGTCCCCTGCTTCCTCAAAATGGGAGGCGGAGGACCGAAAAAAAAGAAAAGGGGACCCTACGGCATCACTTCCGACCCGCGTTAGAGCAGTGGATCTGATGCTGCAGGGGTGCAGAGCACGTGGAGGTGAGCAAACAGGTGAGTAGGTGAAGGGGTCTGGGGGCGGCCGCATTTCGGTTTCATATTTATTGAGGTTGTTTGTTGGTCTGATAATTGTTCTAATGCAAGTAGATTTACTGCGGACAATTATCAGATGAACAAACAACCCCAGCTTTACCAACAAACAGCCCGACTTCATGGGTGAAGGGGGATAGCTCAGGGGCAATGTGTTCCCTTGGAAGCAAGACAACGCAGCGGAGCAATCCCGTGCTTAGAAAACCAATCTCTGGTATTAAGCGCGTTATACAAGAACAATTATAATTATACTAGTAGAAAGTGCAATCAAGCATTTATTTGTGTGTTTAAAGTGCACACTGCAATATACATCCCTTCTTAGTTCTTAAGAGCGTTTGGAGCTGAACTTGACAACATCTAGAATTCCATTATGGGGATGCCGCCTCGCTTCCAGTTTTGCTTTTCTGGTCTGTGTAATGTCTATATGAATCACTTACCCTATTACACCAACAAAACCTTCTTGGACTCAGCAAGGCAATAATACACACAGAAACCAACTGTTAGAATATAATTGGCTCTTTACAGGCTGTTTATCACAAACATAAGTATTCAGCTAAATATGAGAATACATGCAATCATTTATACATCAACACACAATACAAGGAGTTACATCAGCGTTAGTGTAGTTGCAGAAGAAAACGTAATCTCTGCCATGACAACACTACCCAGGCCCAAGGCAAGTAAGCAGAGATGTCACACGTGCTAACGGGGTCCGGAGCGGAGCGTCCTCCCTCTCAGCGAGACTTCATCCCCCCGGGTTCCAATTCTCTATCATCCGGATACCTCTCCTCTTATGGGACCAAATATCCTGCCCCTCCTAGGTTTCCAACCGTACCCGGCCGAAGGACAGACAGCAAGCATGGAAGGCACAGAGTGGAAAAATCCAGCTGTTCGTGGAAAAACCCAGTTTGTCTCCCGCGCGCTCACTCCCAGCACCCATTATCAATGCACCTGCATTACTCTGACTCCCTTCTTGGCTCGTCCTTTAGCGAACAATACAACAACTCTCTTTTCTAGTGAGCTCATCCATTTCAGAATATAATATTGCAATCGCTGCAGAATCCATGTCTGCCTCTTAACTGAATCCACATACATGTAGACTTTCATTACGTTTTGGAGGTGAATGTCCAAAAATGGCAGCGTGCCAGCGCCATGTTTTTCAGCTCATTTTCGCACACGCATTACACTTTCCCCCACCACACACAGTCCTGGTCGACTTCCACTTGATCCCACAATGCATCTGTTCCATCCTTGTGTGTTTATCATCTTCTCAATGTCGATTTTGCAACTGAAAGTCACTTTTTGGTTTTAAGGGAGTTTTTATTCATTAGTCAATGTATTCACCCCGCACTCACTTTTGTTTGGGTCCTGATGCCAGCTTTGTTATGCAGGGTGCTGTGGAACAGTGTGGTATCTATCATGTCCTGGCATGTCGTTTGATTTTAACGTCACATCCCTTTTACAAGTCCAACAAGCGCTGTGAAGCAACTGGAAGGTGACACGTGGCACTCCACAAACTCCCAAATAAATAAATAAACACAATACGTTAGCGGCAGCGAGGTCATTAAAGGGCCACAGCGCCTCGAGTGGACCTGGAAAGGGGCACTGGTAATCAGACTCTACAGCCATGCTCAACTCCTTTGCTGCCCTCTGGTAACAGAAGAGTTTGGCAAAGATGCCCATGTCTGTATTATGCAGATTAACTCCAACAAGCGCCGAGCCTTCGCCCAAGAGGAGCCAAGCCTCCAGCCCCCCTAGTGCCATCGGTATGAAGCACTTAGCAACCCTCTAGAACTTGCAGGTAGCAGGGTCGGAGGCATTGTGCCCAGAGGAAGCACAATTCAACGCCCACCCTCATATAAGAGGCCTCAGGATGCCCTCCCGGCACTCCTAGCTGCTTGGGGTGGAGGGAACACATGCACAGGCAGTTTCTATCCTGTTCCTTTGTGCACTCCTCAACTGTGGCTTTCCCGCACTCCTCTTCTTTACACAGTCAATCCTTGGCTCTGTACTCCTGACAGATGGTCTGCAAGATTATATCTCTGGGGTTTTGCAGGGGGGGCCTAAAATGCTACCTGACAATTCTGGCCCACACACCAAGGACTTCCCGAGCACATATTGCGGCCTTTGCATATCGGTGCACATACGACCATGGCCCCTTTCCCTTAACCAGACTGTATCTTCCCAATCTGCTACTTCTGTGCTTCCTGTTCCGATCCCAAATCCTCCCTACCCCTCACTTCTTTCTCCATAGACTTTGGTCGGGTTACCCCTTAAGAGGACGCAATATGCCAATTTCTCGGACAATCTACTGGCACTTAAGACCATTACAGTGGCGATTGGCACAGTATAAACGCGGCATAAGAGAACAAGCTTGACTTCAGCAGGGCATTGGATTGCGGCAGGGTTAGGGAGGTTTATATATCTCTGAGGATGTGCTCCAGAAGTGGGGTGAGATAGTGGTCCTCTTCTCTTGCACTCTCTTGCACTCTCTTGCACTCAGCTCATCTGGCCACCGGGGAGTGTGCGTGCCAAGTGCAGAGTCACTAGGTGGCGAAGTGCCATTGATGGAGGTAGACGGTCACTTTTCTGTTCTTGGAATTGGCAGCAATCGCTTATTATCATAAATACACTGCATTGTTCAGACATGGAAAAAGTAGATAGCATGGCGAGCCTTCAAGCCGAAGGAGAAAAAGCAAGTGCGCTTTGTGGGAAGTTGTGGGCAGAACCTGATAAAGATAAGGGCAGCAGACAGGATTGGGCATGGGCAAGGAGTGGGCGTCATGTCTTTTGGAAATATAAGGCAGGACGTTTGACTTGGAGACTTGAGCCCAGTCCCTTTGTACTGACCATAGAGTACGTTGGAGAAGTTGGCCGGAGGAGTTGAGCATCATGAAGTGGCTTATTGTGGCGATGGTGTGCCTCCAGCTCTCGGAGGGGCTGGTGAGGTGAGTGTGCCAACACTTGGGTTAGCGTAGTCCTTAAGAGCATATGGTTGTGAGCGGAGGACAATCCTGGTGAGCTGGTTCCTGTTGCCTGGTGGAGTCAGGTATTGGGTATTCACTCAACTTGTGATGGTCTCCCTCCAGCTCTTGGAGGGGCTGGTGAGGGGAGTATCCCAGCAGTGGGGTCCGAGTAGTCTTTAAGATCCTAGGGCTGTGAGTGCAGGGCACTCCTGTTCAGATGGTTCCTGTTGGGTGGTGGAGTTGGGTATCAGGAAATGGCTTATCATGGAACTAGTCTGCCTCCACTTCTCGGAGGGGCTGGTCTGATAAGTGGAGCTGCTGGTCTTAGTCTGTTCTTCAGATCTTAGGATTGTGAGTGGAGGGCACTCCTGTTCAGGTGGTTCCTATTGGGTGGCGGAGTTGGGGATCAGGAAGTGGCTTATCATGGCACTAGTCTGCCTCCACTTCTCAGAGGGGCTGGTCTGCTGAGTGGGGCTGCTGGTCTTAGTCTGTTCTTCAGATCCTAGGATTGTGAGTGGAGGGCACTCCTCTTCAGATGGGTCATGGGGGTGGTGGAGGTTGGTAACACAAATTAACTCATCCTGGCAATGGTGTCCCTCAGGCTCTCGGAGGGGCTGGTGAGGTGAGTATGCAAGCAGTGGGGTCTGAGTAGTCTTTAAGATTCTAGGGCTGTGAGTGGAGGAAAATCCTGTGTAGATGGTTCCTGTTGGATGGTGGAGTTGGATATAAGGAAGTGGCTCATCATGGCAGTGGTCTGCTTGCACATCTCGAAGAAGCTGGTGTGATAATTGGGACTACTGGTCTTCCATGTCTCCCTTCCTGAGGTCCTTCTCCGGTTTTCTTTACAGTGTACCACTCCTAGGGAAATGTCTTCCTTCCTCAGGTCTTTCTCAGGTTCTGTCTCAAAGCCCTCCTAGTTCAATACCCTGCCAGGTACTGTGACCATGAAGAGCAGTGGCGATCTTCCTTATATGGGTGCGGATCCCCGATTCGCATTTCCTCTCTAATGTCCTTATGGATATACTTGGGTTATTCTCCTTCAAAGAGCTATCAGATGGCCAACTATATAAGATCGTCTCTTTACTGTGGTTTGGGTCCCAGACCCTGTATTGGCGATCTCCCTCTCCTGTTCTACTGGATACAGCCTTGTTGGGCCCCTAACGCCTTTCCGGCCAACCACGTACATTGCTTCATGGTCCCTGAGGGCTACAGCCTCTCCAGGGTGTTTGCTGGCAGCCGCAGGTCTTCTGGGGCTGCCAAGGACTTTCACGGGACCGCAGTGGCTCTGCAGTCTCCCTTTTCCTTCTCATTGTGCGGTTCCTTTCCTCTGCACTTCTCCAGCTTCAGGATCACCACACGCCTTTGTCCACCAGTTCGCCAGATCATTCCTCTTCCCTGACTGGCATCAGACCTTCTTGCTCCCTTCCTGGCGTCCTGGACTGCTTCCACGCTTCCGGTCGTGCTTCCTTCGCTCTCGTGGGTCCTCCAGGGAGGGTTAGACAAACAATGAAGTCTTCCTTCAGTTTTTATAATATGATTGTCCTGCCTTTGCCTACTTTGTCTAGAGTGATAATCTAGGTTCTGCAGAGTAGTTTGTATTGTTCTGCACTTTTTCCTCGTCATAGTACTGCAGTGACTGTTCTCCCAGGAGTCAATAGTGTTCTTCTTCGTCCCAGTACTTTGCCAGAAGCCCCTATTTATGTATCTCCTATTCTTCCTCATCTCAGTACTTCTTCAGGAGGTTAGCTTGCCTACCCTACCTACACACATTGAAGTATGGGGGTAGATGGGAAGGAGAGAGGATAGGCTTCACCTGCCTGGCCTTGGCGAGAAGGGATGACATCCGAGGATTAGTCACATTAGTTTGATCACAAGCCTTTATCAACTTTTCTTCTGCATTGTCAATGTCTAGCTCCTCCTCTCCAACTTTAGCATTCATTGATTTAGATGTGCATAATGCGGTTCTCTAGCACCGGGGTGTCTACATCCCACTGATGCTGCCATGTATTGTAACATGTTAGTAGTAGCTTGGTCTAGTGAGGCATGTATTCATTCTTTTCTTGGATAATTGATCTGAGCTGCAGTGAGGCCTCAGCACCCCATTCGTTCTGGAAACCGTCCCTTCACATGAAGCTTCCCCCAAGGAACATGTCCGGCATCTTCATGATGGTGTGTAGGTCAGGTGTCCTCCACATTAGTCAAACCACTATGGTGTAGGTAATGGGAGATCTGCCTCTAAGTGTGCCATCTTCCAGGCTCCTTTTGTGCATCCCACATGCTCCATCTTCTACTTTTCCAACTATCTGGGGAGTATTGGACAGGAAGCAGCCGCATATGGGGCTGTGGGGGTACATTACAATAGGAACGTGTGGGGCCGACTCCTCAGAATCCATCCAAGATAGCAGGGGGCAAAGACGCAAGTTGCAAGCTACTAGCCAGAAAATAAGGTTGTTATATTTCCATTTTAAGGGTAACAGTAAAATTCATAGATAATGTAATGCAGAAAGCTTCAAAACATTTAGAAGTTTCTGCATTTTCTACCCCTTGCTCCTCCTATACCTCTCCCAGGGGCAGAAAGTTCAAGTTGCAAGCTACGAAAGTCACTCACGACCTTCATGATACATATACAAACAGCATCCTATTACTTACTCGCTGAGGGTAAATTATCACTTGCTAAATGCTACTGGTGACTGCACATTTGGTACCCAGACTTCCCCCTTTTTTAAATTCTACCATCATGGACACCAGTATTTCTCCTTGTTGCACATGAATTCCCATAAAGAAAAACCTTTTAACCACACATTGCATACCACTTCCTTAGCCAAATTTAGGACCTTCGGTCTAATTGGGCATGCAAGTACCATACAGTCTTTTTTCATGGTCTATAAACTGTTGCCATACACTGATGAAACGTTTATAATGCTCTAGGACTCTAGCAGCTTCCCCATCACCAGAACATTTCACAATGTTGCCTGCCTCCCCTCTAGCAGCCCCTGCTGACCTACCTGTCTGCTGCGCTGACTGGTGGCCTGGCTACCCTCAAAGTCTCACTCAGTACCAGGCTCCTCCATGACCAGCCACCCCTGCACTGCCTCTGGACCTGCCATGCACTTAGGGGCTGTAACTGTAACCCTACAGTCCCCTGCCTCCTTGCACTTACCCAGAGCGATGCTGCCCTGATTGCACTTGCCCTTTCCCTGGCACTACACCCTTCTCCCTCCCCCCTGCGCTTTGCGTTATCGCACTTGCATGATCTGAATGACACAAGGCCTAGTAAGATCGTTGTTTTGTCCTCCCACTGCATTCCCTACCTTGTCTTGTCGCACCTAGAAACACGCGTACAGGCACGTTATAAATGACTTATCATATCATATCATTGGTCTGTTCTTCAGATCCTCGGATTACAAGTGGAGGGCACTCCTGTTCAGATGGTTCCTGTTGGGTGGTAGAGTTGGGTATCAGGAAGTGGCTCATCGGGACAGTGGTATGCCTCGACCACTCGCAAGGGCTGGTTTGTTAAGTGGGACTCTTAGTCTTAGTCTGTTTTTCAGATCCTAGGATTGCAAGTGGAGGGCACTCCTGTTCAGATGGTTACTGTTGGGTGGTGGAGTTAGGGATCACGAAGTGGCTTATCATGGCAATGGACTGCCCCCACTTCTCGGAGGGGCTGGTCTGAGAAGTGGAGCTGCTGTTCTTAGTCTGTTCTTCAGATTTTAGGATTGTGAGCGAAGGGCACGCCTACTCAGGTTGTTGCTGTTAGGTGGTGGGCTTGGGTATCACCTACAACGGTCTCCCTCAAGCTCTCGGAGGGGCTGGTGCGGTGAGTATAGCTACTGTCAACCTTTGGGTTTTCCATCACAAGCTATGTTGTGTGTGCAGTGTTCCATGTTTACCATTGGAGATGAGCATCACCAAATGGTGATTATGGGCCTTCTCGGCTGCAGCTCTCAGAGGAGCAGATCAAGGGATGACTGCAACTCATGTACTGTAAGACCCTTCAAAGGCTTCTGAAAAGATGTCCCCCCATAATAGCAGGCCACTAGGGGTGATGTTGGGTGATATTTAACACAGATGTAAACTTCGTGAAGAGTCTAATCCAGACATAGAATTATGTTATATGTTTGCCATCTTAACCATTTGCATGAACTCAGCACTGATGGCTCCCAGATAGGCGAGATGTTTTCCATGGATACCTTTCCTGGGGGAATGCAGTTGTGCATTCGTCCGGTTGATGTGACAGTAGTGTGAAAGATGGTGGATGGTTAGGTTTATTGGGCTATGGGTGTGATGTTGAAAGGTTTGGGGGATGGCGAGTAAGTGAAAGAGTTGGAGGGTGCGATCGGTATGGTGTACGTTACTCACTTTGCCTCACTATTATCTCCAATGCTTCTCCTGGGATCTGTTACCATGTGCTATGTTTCTCCACTGAGAGTGTGTTGTTAAATGCTGGTTGCCTTATGGTATTTTATGACAGTGTATTTTTAGAGAGTATTACAGATGGACAACCAAGAAGTAGCAATGGAAATGTGGACTCATGCTTCGGTACAAATGCCGTTGACTTTGCCGGTCAGTTGATAGTGCTGGTCCATTTCTCCCGTTCTCAGGGTCCCTCTGAAAAAATTCAAGACCATCCGGGAAACCATGAGGGAGAAAGGCGTACTTGACGACTTCATGAGAACGCACAGGAGGGACCCGGCAATCAAGTACAACTTAAACAAGGTCAACGACTTTGCTGTTGTCTACGAGCCCATGAACATGGATGTGAGTATCAAGCTTGGTCTTCTTAGAGGCAGACTGGTTTGAGGGCATATTGACTGAGAATTTCCATGCAATGATGCGTCTCCAAAAGGCAGTACGGCTGGTGCAGGGTCAGTCACATGCCAGGTCTGTCTTAAATGTGACTGACTGTGCTCGGTCCCGCAAGCCTTTTAGAGGCATCTAATGTCCAAGAATTCCTCAAGCTTCCTCATTAGAGCATCTACCTCTGCTCTTGAGTTCTAAATGCATCACAAATATCACTACGGAATCACATTACACCATCATTCTTTTTGATCCTCACACAGGAAGGGTTTTACCTAATTTGTTCTCCCATTTTCATTTTCAGGCTGCTTACTATGGACAGATAAGTGTTGGGACTCCTCCCCAGAACTTCATGGTCCTCTTTGATACTGGTTCCTCCAACCTCTGGGTGGCCTCAACGTACTGTTCCAGTTCAGCCTGCCGTAAGTGTACCACTACTTCTGAGTATCAGTGAGCACTAAATGTGCCCGCTTGCTGCAGGTCACCCACTGTAGCCAAACAGAGCACAGGGACTTTCCCGCTGGGTCTTAAAGTGCTGAAAAATGTCCTCCATTAAAGTGAAGAGGTGAGCCTTCCAATTGCTCGGAGTGGAGGACATTCTCATCCATCGCATAGATCTTGAGAGTTTCTGGTAGACCCAAAGCGCAGCCGTACATGTCGAGATTTCTTTGTAGCGCTCTCCCTCTGTAGAATTTGCTTTGCACAATAGGCATTTGTGCATTAGGTGTCCACTGAAAGTGGTGTATTATTTTATTTATCTGTGCTGGAATATCTGTTTTAATGCAAAAAGAATATGACCGGCCTCCACAATCCCGATCTATGGTCTCCCCTCTCATTCCATATCTGGCATTTTAGGGTATCGCTGATGGTTGTTTCCATTCCAATCACCTGCTTTCAACACGTGGAAATGTATATGACCTGATGGGTTTGACATGCACCACCCCATCCCCCAATGTTCCATCAGAGAGAAGCAGCATCCGGGGATTGCTTGAGCTGAATGATTTTCATTTTTCTCCCCTAGAGAACCACCCGCTCTTCGACCCCAGCCAGTCGTCAACCTACACCAGCAACAACCAGCAGTTCTCCATGTCCTATGGCAGCGGGAGCCTCACTGGCGTGTTTGGCTATGACACAGTGACCGTAAGTACCATCACTCTGTGGGTAGCTTTAGAGGGAAGCAGGGAGGGCATGGAACGGGTGATCGGAATGGTCTTCTGGCATAGCAGACTGACCACCTCAGGCTTCTCTGAGATTGGCAAGTTATCAGCTAAACACAAAAAGACATGACCCCCGGTAACAAAGCATGGGTCAGAAAGAATGCCATCTCTAAACTCCTTGAAAATGTACTCTCTGGGGGCATTGAGGAAGGATTTGAGCGCGTTGTCAAATCACCCCAACATGCTCTGACCTTTCTGGGGAATCCCGTGAGGGTAACACTGCCCTCTATGGGATCATCCAGAATGGGGAGGGATAACCAACTTGGTCACAACATCAAAAAGAAGAGTCTCCTTTGTCCATAACCCAAAACAGCCAGAAGTCACGCATCAAGCATTGGGGAAGACAAACATCCTGACTCATCAACACAATGAGAAAACATCTTGCGAACATGGGGAGGGTCGGCGGTGGGCGATCCTTCTGCCATAGGTGGGAAAGGTTTCAGGGAGCATCCGTGAGGAGCCCGCTCCCCCAATTGTCCCAAAAGGAAAGGTCCCTTGGACCATTTGGGAGGGTTTGAGCCTCTTACCACAGTTAACCAAAAAGGAATGGTCTCTGGGAACACTAGGAGAGAGGGGTACTGAGCCGAGCCTCCTACCCCAGTCACCCAAAGAGTAAAGTACACAGGGAGAAGGGGTGGGAGGCTGAGACAAGCCTCCCACCTCAGTTACCCAAAGAGATAAGTACACAGGGAGAAGGGGTGGGGGGCTGAGCCGAGCCTCCTGCTCCAGTTACCCAAAGAGTAAAGTACACAGAGAGAAGGGTGGGGGGGGAGGCTGACTGAAACTCCTACCCAAGTTATCTAAAGTTCAATTGTGCCCAGGATTATTGGGGAGGTGGGAGGAGGCTCCTACCCCAGCTACCCATTAAGGGAAGGAAACATTGCGGAGTCGGACAGAACTTATTGCCACTGTTACCCAAAGAGGAAACGTTTTAGGGAGCCTTGGAAGAGGTGCAGGGAATGAGCCGTTCGACCCATTTTCCCAAACAGGAAGGGCTCAGGGAACATTTAGGAGTGGGGACTGCACTTCCTGCCCCAGTTATCCAAATAGGGAAGGTGTCTGTGAACACTGAAAAGGGGTATGTGCCTTCTGTCCCAGTTATCTAAAGATGAATGGCCTCAAGGAGCATTGGAAAGGGGTTCTGAGCCTACTGTCCTTATTTCCCCCAAAGGTCTCAGAGATACTGAAAGAGATGGGGTCGGGCTGAGCATTCTGACCCACTTTGCCAAAGAGGAAAGGTCTCTGAGAGCCATTGGGAATGGGGGCTGAGCCCCTCCCCCATTTACCCAAAGGGGGATGTTTTGAGAGAGCATTGTGCAGAGAGGCTGAGCCACTTGCCCCAGTTTTCTCAAAAAGGAAAGGGCTGCAGCAGTTTTGGAAGTGGGGCTGAGCCTCCTTCCCCAGTTCATTCAAAGAGAAAGGGCTAGAGGACCCTTGTGAAGTAGGGCTCGGCCTGCTGCCCCATTCTCCTCAAAGAGAAAGGTCTGGAGGAGCCTTGGGAAGGGGGCTGAGCCTCCTCCTGCAGTTGCCCAAATGAGAAAGTTTTGAGAGAACATTATGAAGAGGGGCTGAGCCTCTTTGCCCAGTGTCCTCAAAGAGAAAGGGCTGGAGTAGCCGTGTGCAGGGGGCTGAGCCTCCTGCCCCAGTGCCCTCAAAGAGAAAGGGCTGGAGGAGCCTTGGGAAGGGGGGCTGGGCCTCCTGCCAAAGTGTCTTCAAAGAGACAGGGCTGGAGGAGCCTTGGGAAGGGGGATGACCCTTCTGCCCCAATGTCCTTAAAGAGAACATTCTGGAGGAGCCTTGGGAAGGGGGCTGAGCCTCCTGCCCCAGTGTCCTTAAAGAGAAAGTTCGAGAGGAGCCTTGGGAAGGGGGCTGAGCCGGCTGCCCCTGTTTCCTCTATGAGAAAGGTCTGGAGGAGCCCTGGGAAGGGGGCTGAGCCTCCTCCCCCAATTGCCAAAATGGGAATGTTTTGAGAGAGCATTGTGAAGAGGGGCTGAGCCTCTTGCCCCAGTGTCCTCAAAGAGAAAGGTCTGGAGGAGCCTTGGGAAGGAGGCTGAGCCTCCCGCCCCAGGTTCCTTAAAGAGAATCTTCTGGAGGAGCCTTGGGAAGGGGAGTTAAGCATCATGTCCCAGTTTCTTATAAGAGAAAGGGCTGGACGAGCCTTGGGAAGGGGGCTGTGCCTCCTGCCCCAGTGCCCTTAAGGAGAAGGTTCTGGAGGAGCCTTAGGAAGGGGGCTGAGCCTCCCACTCCAGTGTCCTCAAGTGGAAGGTCTGGAGGAGCGTTGGGAAGGGGGCGCTGAGCCTTCTGCCCCAGTTATCCAAAGAGGCAGGACCTCCTGGAGCAGCAGGGTGGAAGAAAAGCATCAGATTCATCCATCCAACAAGGAAGGGTCTTTAGGAATGTTCTGCAGGAAGTATTTAGTGTGACTCTGGGGGGCGGGATGTGGGGGGGATATTGCACCACGTTCGCCCAATTAAGGAATGGTCTCCTCTGAGAATTGGAGCGATATATGAAGAGATAACATCCCGTCCCTGAGGCCCAGGTAAGGAACATTTGGTGCCGAAATAAATCCTTTGTCCCCTCAGCGCAACCCAGAGAACACAAGAGATAGAGCAGAAGAATGAAGCCCCTGAAGGTGGCGTGGGAGGCGCATGCGTCAACCATGGAATGTTGAGTCGTCCCTATTGGGATTTGAACTCATGCCCGTCTTATCTCCTCTGATTGTCTCCCCCTCTAGGTCCAGGGCCTAAGCATCACCAACCAGGAACTTGGCCTCAGTGTGAACGAGCCTGGCACCAACTTTGTCTATGCCCAGTTTGAAGGTATCTTCGGGATGGCCTACCCTGCTCTCTCAGCCGGAGGAGCTACCACTCCGATGCAGGGCATGCTGCAGCAGAACTTGCTGACTGAGCCCATCTTCAGCGTCTACATGACTAGGTGAGGAGCCGCGGGATTAGGTGAGGAGCAGTGGGATTAGGTGAGGTTCAGCGGGATTAGGTGAGGAGCCGCGGGATTAGGTGAGGAGCAGTGGTGTTAGGTGAGGTTCAGCGGGATTAGGTGAGGTGCAGTGGGATGGCTAGAGTTGGTGGCCAGCTCAGAGGAGAAACAGCTGCTTTATCTTGGTAAATTAAGGACAAGGGGTATTTTGGACAAGGTGGTCTTGCTTGAAAGGTGGCATGGCAGGTCTGAGTCGCTCACTTACTTGTTTCTGCCAGGTGTGTGGGACTGCAGCAATGTCAGTTACATAGAACATGTTTTCACTGTCCTGTGGCTTCTGCGATTAACCAATCTATTCCTATCGTCCCACTTTATCTCTCCAGCCAATCCGGTGAGGTCATCTTTGGTGGTGTCGACAGCAGCCTCTACACTGGGCAGATCTACTGGGCTCCCGTCACTCAGGAACTCTACTGGCAGATTGGCATTGACGCGTGAGTCTACCTTTCCACCTCTCTGAGGTCTCTAATGTCCAACCTACCCTCTGAGCTTCTCCTGGATCTCTCCAATCGCCACCTCTTGAATGGAGAAGCCAGCGGGCAATGCTGGAAAGGTCTTAAAGTAAAGGTGGTGCTAAAGTGCACCTGCAGAGAAGGGAAGAGGGAGTATCTGCTACTTCAGGTCATAGATCACACCCCACCAATGCATGTTCACAAGCGCAAAGCATTCATTACCTCTTCACATTCATTTTTTTTTTAAATAATTCCAATATTCTATGGGGGGGGGGTCTTATAAGCAGGTGCGAGATCTTCCTAAAGCAAGACCTAGACACTGCCACTCTCACCACCACCCTGTGTACGTTTGTCCACTGCTTGTCACACAGTGCTGATGAGTGAAAACAGTGCTATTGAGTGGAAATGATGGTGCTGTTGAATGGAAACAGTGCTGATGAGTGGAAGCAGTGCTATTGAGAGTAAACAGTGATGATGAGGGAAAACAGTGCTATTGATTGGAAACAGTGCTATTGAGTGGAAACAGTGCTGATGAGTGGATACTGGGCTGATGAGCGGAAACAGTGCCATTGAGTGGAAATTGAGCGATTGAGTGGAAATGCAGGTTGAGAGTGGGGCAATCAAATAGGTTCAGATTTGCCACTATGCACTATGAGCACTGCCAGGGGACTCCCACTCTCCGTGTGGTCCACCTTTCCCCAGAGGCATAGACAGGGTAGAGTGTGAGAGGGCAAGGCCCACCGAAAATCTGTAAATGCCCAGACAGCAGGGCTGTGTGGGCATTCACAGATGTTAATGTCAATGCAGTGGACCCAGCTACATTAGCTTCAGGCCCCTATTATTAGGCAATCCTGGCTCTGCTTCTGCCTTTACCTCCTAAACCCTATATTGGGCCAAAGTCCAGCACTGGCAGAGGCGTAGCCAGGGTTGGCCTGAGCGGGCAAGGCCCAACTACATTAGCTTCAGGCCCCATTTGTTAGAAAGCCCTGGCTACGCCTCTGATCACCGGAGTTCCAGGCATGAGCTGTGGAAGTGTTGTCTCTGCACATGTTTGAAGGTGGGCTTAATGAAGGAGCCTGGGCTCTGGGACTGCGGAGTCAGTGGGTCCACATGCATCACACAGACTGGTCCATCATCAGATTATTTTTGATACCTTCATTTTTTTAACTAGAAACCCAATTCACTGAGCCACACCCAAACATTATTCTTATTAAAAGATCTTTGTTGCAAACTTGTGTTGAGTAAAATTATCTTTCTTAAATGTTCATAGAAAACAGGACAGTAAATATATTTGCACATTAAAAGAGTTTTCAGTAATTTCATCAAATATTTCATCATAGAAGAATCCAATTTGGAGGAAAGAATTTACAACAAACGAGTGACCAATGTATAAGTAGATGTTTTGTAGCGCCTAACTCTGACATGTAATTTGCATTTGTAATTTGTGTTGGTGAGTGGAAACAGTGCTGATGAGTGGAAACAGTGCTGATGAGTGGAAACAGTGCTATTGAGTGGAAACAGTGCTATTGAGTGGAAACAGTGCTATTGATTGGAAACACCAAGGAGCAGCCTCCACTTTACGCATTGTATACAGATTTTAAGGCGGCATTCGATTCCATCCCCAGAGACAGGCTGTGGCTCAAATTAGAAACCATTGGGTGCCCAAAGGGATTACTATACTACCTCAGACTCCTCCATCATAATACTACGGTCAGGCTCAAATTAGATCAGGAAGGGCATCTGACTAATATGGTTTACCAAAATAGGGGAGTCAAACAAGGGTTTGTCACTGCACCATTGGTCTATAACCTATATGTGCACGACATACCAGTAGTAATCTAGGCTGCTAACAACTGCACTCCTAAAATTGGAGATTCTCATTGTGCTGTGTTAGCTTATGCAGATGACTTGGTACAGCTGGACAACACCATAAGCGGCCTCAGAAGATCTGCTATAGCACTATGGGAGTATGCCAAGAACAACGAGCTGATGGTTAATCGTGACAAAACCGAGGTCATCAGATATACGCACACAAGAGTCAGCCGGGTCAACCTCATGGTGGGCAACACGAGCATAGCATACACACCATGCTATCGATACCAGGGGATCGAATTCGAACCACTTGGTGACTATAACGCATGCAGACAAACGCGTATAACCAAAGTCGTTCAAGTGTCTGCCCTTATGGCTAGTTTCCCCTACAAACAGGGGATTCACAATGTGGGCTACACGGCACTTATACATCCAAGTGTTCTCTCCAATGATCACCTACGGCCTTGAGGCACTATGGACATCGGATCTGGCTTGGCTCCAGGTTATCGAAGGAAAATGTTGGCGTTGGATCCTGGGGTTACTGCCTGGAGTCCCAATGGCCCTTATAAGGCTTGAACTCGGTCTCCTCTCTCTAAAAGCTACTGTCCTAAAAAAGAGAGCAGACTTTTTCTTGAGGACGACTGGCGGCTCCACCAACCCACTATTGATAACTATCCGACAGGAACTTGGTAAAAGCTGCACCACTAGCTAACTGTACGAACCCATGATCAAATTACTAACAGAGATAGGATGGAATCACAGAGGAACTAGCTACTCGAAAGCAGTGCAAAATGCGCTCCATAAGCGGGTAGCCTTATGGGACTGGCGAGAAAACTATGCCCATCTGAGCAAGCTAAAGAGATACCAGTTTGTCCACCACAGACACTATGGGCCTCATTAAGAGCCTGGCAGTACGGGGTTAACGGCGCCGTAAAAGGTGCCGGCCCTGTTAACCCCGTACCGCCTCATTACGAGGTCCCCTCACGGGACCTGGTAAGTAACGTCTGGTCAAACCAGGCGTGCTTACCGGGTCCCGCGAGGGGAAGAGGGAGCAAACAACGGGCCAACTCGTAATGGCCCGTTGTTTGCTCCCTCTCCCATTCCCATTCAGCCCTATGGGGGCTGAAATGGGAATGGGGAAGAACCGGGTCCAGGTCCTTGGAGGGAGGAATTACCGGGCCTTCCGAACTCAGAATGGCCTGGTAATTCCTCATTCCGTAGACCCGGACGCGATTTCGGCGGCAACCATGCCGCCAGTAGCAGCATGGCTACCGCCGAGGTCGTAATGAGGGCCTATGACTTCATGAAGCCCCAGGCATACCTAAATCTCTGCCCAGCAATTAGACTCGGTCGATTCATCATCTTGCTAAGACTGGAACAACTCCCCACTAGGATGAACTTGGGAAGTAGAGCAAAAATACCGATAGAAGATCAAATTTGTCGACTCTGCAGACAAGCAGAAACTCCTGAGACTGCGAGACATTTATTAACTAAATGCCATGTCATGGCCAAATCCATCCAGGCAATGTTAGCCAAATATGTACATAATTTAGGAGCCATTGGCGATCGATCTTTTTGGCTATATTGCATAAACTCTGGGAATATGAGCCTATTAGTGGCTTTACACAACATATGGACAAGGATTGAATCGAAATTGGGCCCTCTGCTATAAAATGTGATAAAATATAACTACACTAACTGTGACTGAGGTTAACCTGAATTGATTATCAGCATAACTTTTTACAGGCAATATTCATTTCTTCTTTTTAACATTTCCTGTGGTTTATATAGGAAAGTATTTTATCTTGATAACTGTAATCATGTGAGGATGTATATATATCGATATTGTGTACTCTATTTTTATTCTGTTTTATTCATTGTGTATGGTTGTTTTTTGATATGTGTAAAGTTTAATTTACTTAAACTAAATCACATTAAATAAATTCATTAATTTGTGTTGGTGTGTGGAAACAGTGCTGATGAGTGGAAACAGTCCTATTGAGTGGAAACAGTGCTGTTGAATGGAAACAGTGCTGGAGTGGAAACATTGCTATTGATTGGAAACCGTGCTATTGAGAAGAAACAGTGCTGCTGAGGGAAAACAGTGCTATTGATTGGAAACAGTGCTGTTGAATGGAAACAGTGCTGCTGAGGGAAAACAGTGCTGGTAAGTGGGAATGTTGCTGTTTGAGTGGGAACAGTGGTTGAGATTGGCGCAATCGACTGGGTTCAGATTTACCACTAAGCACTGTGAGCACTCCCAGGGGACTCCGAAACAAGTGGCCAATCTATAAGTAGATATTTTCTACCGCCAGACTTTAACATGTCATTTGCATTTGCTAAAATGATCCATTTGTAATGTTCACTATCACTTATAACAACGTGCTCGGTTATTTAACACTTCCGTCTAGCCTTGATGAAGAGCATGACTGCAAAACATGATCCACATGTCGGCTAATCTTTGCTGTAACCAGTTGATATGTAAAAAAATGGAACAAATATTGTCTAATCATTTGTTGTAACAAGTTGAGATACATGGCTCCCCTTTTATGCTGAACCCTTTGATGAAATGACCCGGCGTTTACTGATTATTCATGTGTTGCATTTCTATCTAGGAATCTATTGACTGGCCAGTTTTCTACGAAGCTCTAAAAAATATCATTTTAATCGACACAAGTGCGAAATAGAAATCTGTTCATAGCAGTAATGTCTGGATGGGGGGCAGTGCATTGGGTTCCTCGTACAGACACATGAGTTTTAGAATTGGGGTTGGCAAGTTGCCCCTGAACGATGAACCTTCGCCTGCATCCTACCCAGTGCAAAGTCTGATAAATAATAACATTGTTCACTTTCTGGATATACTGTAAATTAGGGATTGCACGAGTACCGATACTGTTACACTTGTGCCATACGGAAGTACAACTTGCAGGAAACACAGTTACTAGTCTTCTTATGGTGATATTAGGCATGAGTTCCAGCTTTGCCAATCGGCAATCCGTGTTGCTCATGTCAAACTTGTGCGTCCCCGGATGCTGGTCCCAAAGCATTCCTGAAGCTTCTAATGCTCTGCATTCCCTCCCCAGGTTCTCCATCAATGGACAGGCAACCGGCTGGTGCAGTCAGGGCTGCCAGGCTATGGTCGACACCGGAACCTCTCTTCTTACCGTCCCCCAGCAGTTCATGGGGTCCCTGCTGCAGACCTTGGGAGCTCAGCAGGGTGGGAATGGGGAGGTGAGTCCTAGGGTCACTCAGTCTGAGAGCCAAGCCTACGAGGCATGGCTCAGCAGAGCTGGAGCAGCTGAGCAGGACCTCCACTGAGACAGCTCCATCACGGCTCTAGAGTAAATCCCATTTCTCCTTTTCACAGTTCCTGGTAGACTGCGGCAGCGTGCAGAGCCTCCCAACCATCAGCTTCACCATCAACGGTATCTCCTTCCCAGTGCCGCCATCAGCCTACATTCTCCAGGTAAACCCGTCAAGCCACTCTCATGCCCCATGTTGATCCAAGATGGTGGAAGGGCCACAGTGATGCAAGAAGGTTCTTTGCATTCCCCAGAGTGGGCTGGGAAATAGAGAAACTGGGAGATGTCCCATCGTTGCAGACCCCCAGAAAGGGCTTGTGCAGGTTCAGCCACAGTTCAAGCAAGCCTGACCTTTCTCCTCCCCCCCATTTCGACCTGAATATCCTTACAAAGGTGCCAAGGTGCTGGGCCTGTGGATACTTCTACAGGCCGGCAGGACTGCCCCAGTGTTAGGCAAGAGACTTCACTTGCAGTGGGACGTCTTTGTGTGTGGTTATTTCCTTCCTGAGTGACGTCACATGGAGGGTTTCTGAGATGTGCGCAAAGTGGTCTACCTCAGGACAAACCCTGGTGAAACCATGTTCTAAAAAGGACTATTTAGGGTTTGCCTGTAAGTTCCTTTGGGTTTTCATTTGTGTTTGTGAAACTTGGAAGCAGGTTTCTGGTTTTCAGACCTATCAGAGCTGCTACAAATGCTCTAACCACTGATTTCTGATCTGTTAACCCTAGAGCAACGGTTACTGCACCGTCGGCGTGGAGGAGACCTACCTGCCCTCTCAGAACGGACAGCCCTTCTGGATCCTGGGTGATGTCTTCCTGCGCCAGTACTACTCCGTCTACGACATGGGCAACAACCAAATGGGCTTTGCGCAGTACGCCTAGAGTAGACCTGCGGCCCACCCGGCGCTATGAGAAAGACCAGTCCCTTCCAGTCATTGGATCCTAGCACCACCCTACAGCCATTGAGGGCCCACAACAGCACTGGATGGACTTCATGGGTCTCTCCCCTTTGCTTCTCTTCTCCCTGACTAACTCAATCCTCTTGCTTTCCTCTACGGGGGCCCTCCCCCCTAATCCTGCAAATAAACTTCTAAATCCATCCGGCATCTTCTTTGTTTTTAAGGTGGGGGGCGTTTGGAGGGAACACATTGTGAGGGGGGATGACACCCCCTCAGGAGCATATAGGCACCAAGGCTCAGAGAGGGAAGGCAAGACTGAGGTAGGAAAGTGAGACACGGGAAGAGAGTGTGGGGGGGGAGAGTGGGGAGGAGAGTGGGGTTGAACATAGGGGAGGGTGTGTAGTAGAGATTAGGTAGAGAGAATGCGATTGTGAGACAGGGAGGGTGAGAAAGGGAGGAAAAGAGCCAAGGAGGAAATGAAGGAGAGAAAAGGAGTTGGCTAAAAGAAAGAGGACAGAAAATGCTAAAAAAGTGGGGAAAAAATTAAATGTGAATGGAAATAATGGCATAAAAAATAAGGAATATAGAGGGGAAAGCAAATGAAACCAGGAAAGGAGCAGAGCATGGAAGAGAAAAGGGGTCGAAGAAGGGGTGGGCTATTGCAGATAGAGTGGGGTGTAGGATAATATCGGGACTTTAGGACAAGATGGCGTCTCTGAAAGGCAAGGGTAGAGTCAGGCACGAGTGTGGGCGGCAGCCCCCTCTCCCCAAACTCTACCCACTTCTCCCATGGGCCAGTCTCCCTCTGAGGAGCAGCCACTTATTATTACAACTCAAATGTGGCAAAAATAAAGATTGCAAAGTGCTCTTCTGCACAGAATCGCAGACTAGTTTCAGCCTCATTCTTCCCCATCACAGATGGGGAACATGGACACATAGATGATTGGGCGATTTTGTGGGAGAGTCTCCTCTGCTTACTCCTTCCCTTCCAATTTTTGAGTAAATCAATGTTTCACACGGGGACAAAAGTCCGCGTGCCAACAGGATTGAAACTCCTGGATGCATTCCCCGGATGTTAGGGGCGGTGCTGTGTGGACCCCTGTGACTGAGCACACACGCTCTTGTTTGCACTTTGTATTGAGTTCCTGTAGGGTATAATGCCACCCGCACACGTCTTCTCACTGTGCGCCATCGCTGATAGGGCAGCTGCTGCTTAAAGTGAAGACTGACCCCTGAATTAGGGAGCTCATTGGCCTCATGTTGTAGTGTTTAGCCGAAAAGTCATTGCACCATACACACCCTTTTTTTTAAATCTATTAGTTCCCAGCAAATTTGTCACTGAGCAAATATAAAAGCATTAACATTCACAAATACAAATAAATACAAAAACCTAAAAAAAAGGAAAGAAAACAAATGTCATTACTATCAACCCCTCACCGGAATTTAAAACACTACTAACCCTATCCATACGATATAATATTCGTAAAACCAAGAATGTTAAGATCCGATTACATCTATAATAAAATAAAATACAGTATAAAACAACGTATAACCCCTTTCAACAATCAAGCTTAGCACCACCCTGGAAACAATTTTTTTACAGCCACATGATAAAACTCTATAATCCTGAACTAGATGATTAAAATACAGTGCGGGAGAGAGGTTAATACAGGGGGAGGTGGTAAATTGCTTCAATGGTTCCCTCCTCATTGCAGTGCCTGCATGTCCTGGGTCCACATTCGATCCCCTCCCTTCCTCCCGCAATCTCTTTAGTTGGGAAGAGGTTGCGACGCAGTCGTAAACATTGCGTACACTACTATTAACCTGGGAACTTTTGCAGATAATGGAGGAGCACACCAGAACTCCTAACATCTAATAATTCCAGAGTATAGATGACACCCACGCACCTCCTCAATGGTTTTTATCCATCCAGCCTCCCACAGTGTGTTGCTCTACCCAGTGCCGTCTGCAGCAATTCAAGGCTCAAGCTACACTGTGTAATATACTCACTAGTAGTCACTACCCAACAGTCTGCTGAGCCGATAATCCACCAATTGCCTCAGATGCCACCAATTGAGGCCTCTTCTGCACAAACTATTTTCACTAGCATCCTCAAGCTCTTCCATAGTGCTACTACAGCAACAGACTGTAAGCCCAGTTGGGCGAAGCTTTAGGACTCTTCTCCAAAATAAGCCTCCAAAATAAGCCTTCAGGTTTTATCCAATTTGCCTCTAGATCAAAAAACAGAGTTACGGCACCATCTGTAACCAGAGGAACGAATGGCTTGTTATAGTATTCAATTGTTGGAATAGGCACACTTTAAAACATGTCACAGCCATCAATACATAAAAAAGACCCAACAAAGTGAATGGGCGTACCCCAACATTCTATCATGTGCCCTGGGTCCAACCATAAACTGCTATCAAACATGCATATTTCTATCCCTAAACCTAATCCTAACCGTAACCCTAATCCTAACCCTAACCCCACTCTGTAATTCTAACCCCAACCATCAACCTAACCCTAACCTTAACCCTAATCCTGACCGTAACTTAACCTTAACTATAACCTTAATCTTAACCCTAACATTAAACCTAACCCTAACCCTTACCCTAACCCTCACCCTAAACTTCACTGTAACCTTAATCCTAACCTTAACCTTAACCCTAACCCTTACCCTCACCCTAACCCTAACCACAATCTTAACCCTAACCCCAACCCTAACCCTAACCTTAACCCTAACCCCAACCCTAACTCCAACACTAATCCTCACCCTAATGCTAACCATAACCCTAACCTTAACACTAACCCTAATCCTAACCCTAACCCCAACCTTAATCCTAACCCAAACAAAGATGAGCATAAAGCACCTTCTCACTGTCCCTGCATAGATATTGGGCCTCAGCTAGTGTTCACAGTCTGGTCCATACTTTCCAAGCTCTGCAAATAAAACTAGCTATTGCGAAAGATACAAATATCATGTTGGGTTATGTTAAAAAGCTTCCTCCCACACTAGTGGTCCTAAAGTGTATGATTTTACTGCAACAGCATTGACCGCAACGGAAATGACCGTATAAGAAATGACTGCGTATACCATTTAATCGCAAGGTACAGGTTAACATTATACATGTATTTACAAATTAATTATGGCACAGTGGCATTTAATGTAAATATGAAATTTGATAAATGACTGAGTAATATGTAGAGTACCTTCAGAAAGTAAACACGAATCAGGAAGTAACAATGACATGAAACGTAATCACACAATAAACGTGTGACGAAAACGCAACTAATGAAAAAAAGGTTTACACTAACTGAAATGAAAAAAAACGTCCAGTAACAGTCAATTCTAACCATATGAGAAAAAGAGCTGAATTGTTAATATTAATAATTGACTGAAGAACAAGGAAACCACTAAATATATCGGTGGAATTAATACGGATTTTGGTTCACTGAGGTTAAGATTGGTATGCAGTACTAAAAAGAATATAAAGATTTAGATTTAAGGAATTATAAATGATTTCAAAAGACTAACTGGTAAATTTTATAATGTATTTCATTTGGAGATTTACAGTGAAATATGGAAAAGGCAATTTATATATCGTCGACGAAGGGGAAATAACAGCTAAAACACAATGGATACATATATAATTTAGAAAGAATGTAAAATTAAAGAAAATGGTGGAAATGTGTGGAGCATAACAAAAGAGACTGTAGAGGAAGTGGGGAAATGGTCAGACAAATGCTAGGAGAATTGCCACCCCATTTAGCAGGTGAAATGCCATGCTGCAAATGACTGAAAAGACAAGTATCATATGAAAGAAAGAAAGAAAACAGGGCACCTAAAATACCATAAAAGTTGGGAGAAATGAACATTCCAGAGAGTCTGAGGATAACATTACAAGGTGAAAAGGTTCTGCATTTTGATACTGAAAGTGAAGAAAACCGCTATATAATTTATAGAACAAAACAAAATATGTCAAGACTAGCATTAAGTAAAAACTGGATGTTGGGTGGGACCTTTAAGCCAAAGCCTTTCAAACAACTGTATAGTGTGCACGGTGAGGTGGATTCTGAATTCTTCACGTTAGTATACATATTAATGAGTGAAAAAATGAAAAATCCCATCAGGAAATATTCACAAAATTAAAGGAAGGCATGTCGGAAACAAAGAATACTTCAAAAACATGTAGCATGGACTTTGAAATGGCTGCAATAAAGGCAATACAACAAGTGTTCCCAACATATGAAATGCAAGGATGTTGTTTTCACTATTCCCAAGCATCATGGCGTAACATACAAAACACGGTTTGCAAAAGCGGTATAGCATAGACAGCGAGTTCCAGCACCACATACAACATTTGTGTTCGCTAGCATTCATTCCAAGAGAACATGTGGTTAAAGCATACGTAACGATTGTACAGAGTAGTTACTATCAACAAAACGAAAACATAATGGCCAATTTTCTGAACTATTGTGAGGAAACATGGGTTGCACAGCAAATACGTTTCAGTGGAAGGATTCCAAAAATTAAAATTGAACTATGGAATTGTTACAACGCACTATTAACAGGCTCACCAAAGACAAACAACAAGTTGGAGGGATGGCATAAATAACTAAAAGTAGCGTCATAAATGTACTGCAAACAGAACAAGGACTGCAAGAAACCTCAATGATTCAACAAATCAGTGGAAAAAAATTACATTAAAAAACTGCAAAAAGTTTGGTAAATATTAAAAAAAAGAAATTGAAGAAAAATTTGAAACCTTAAACTGAAGTAATTACTTAATGAGCATATAATGTCATTCAATATGACTTTGTAACATTATTAAAAACATTAACATCTTTGAAATGTACATAGTTTATAGAGACAATACATACCATAACCAGTAACAAATCAACATAATAACAAATGAAATACTAGAAACTGTTTTATTAATATATTTGAAAATTTGTGAAGTGAGATTCGAACAAATGCTTAAATAAATACTGTTTTCATGCAATAACCGGTAAGTCTGTAGTAATTAAAGATTATATTGAGATTGATACTGTTCTGGGACTAATCTCAAAATGTAAAAGATCTTGTGCACCCGGACCCAACGGGTTAACTAATAACACCTTTAAGTCAGATCCAAATTTATGGTCCAATTTACTGTACTACGAATTCAAGGATATCCTTGAATCTAGGGTCTGCCCACAATCTTGGTCATTAGCACATTTTACACCAATCTTCAAGTGTGGCAGTAGGTCAGATCCTAAGAACTATCGGCCTATTGCCTTGATTGATGCAGACTGTAAAATCTTTTCTGCCTTAATTCTCTCACATCTCGAAGATTGGGAAAAAAGATGCCACCCACTAAGCCCCTTTCAGACAGGCTTTCGCAAAGCCCACTCTACTAACATCAATGGCATTGTGGTCAAATGTGTCCAGGACGCGGCTTGGAATAGGGACAAGGGCCATATTTTCATGGCCTCAGTCAACCTCTCTTCGACTGTGTCGATCACCAAAGGCTGTGGCGTAAGCTTGCACTATGGGGCCTACCAAGGGGCTTACTGAGTTTGTTGGAAGGGGTCTATAAAAACGCTGGTATAAGATTCAGCCTCAATCAAAAGGGAGATATGTCATCTATCATTCAGACATACTGTGGGGTCAGACAGGGGTGTGTTCTAGCCCCTTGGGTTTTCAAACAGTGTGTGTCTGACGCAGCTGAACATCTGTATAAAGAGGGATTGCTAGCTCCAAGAGTGGCCCGCAGTAAGGTCGTCTGGCTGGCATATGCAAACGACTTTCTGTTGTTTGACTCTACTAAGGTGGGCCTTCAGCACCTCCTGGACACTTTTGCCAACTATGCCAAGATTAATGTTTTGATTATTAACCCCAGAGAGACCAAAATTCTCGCATTTGCCAAAGGAGCCCATAAGAACTCGAGCCATTCTTGGAACTTGGAGGGGGTGAAGGTGGGCATCTCTAGCAGCCCTGCCTATTTAGGCTATTGTGTTGGTGCGTACAGGGGTTCCAGAGGGCAGCTCGATGTGCTTTCTACTAAAGCAAAATTATTGGAATATCAGATCCTAAAAATCGCAAATATGGGAGATTCGCCATAAAACCAGCTCTCCTTTTCTTTGAAAGGAAATTAGCTCCAAAATTGACTTATGGCCTGGAACTATGCACAGAGCAAATTATGTCTAAATTGAATGTAATTGAGGGTGGAACTTGGAGACGGATCCTTGGCCTACCGAACGCGGTTCCCCTCACTGCAATTCAATATGAATTAGGATATGCCTCTTTAATGTCACGTGTGCATTGGACGATGCTTACGTTATATGCAAAGATGAAGGCTCCATCAGTAAACACCTTATATGAGTTAGTAGGAAGCAACATTGACTTCTCGGGTTTTCTAACTAAATTCTGTAATTCCTGCGAAAAGATTCTCCAAAGTGTTGACTCTGATTTGGGGCAAATAAACACTAACCCGATGAAAACCAAAAAGAAGTTGCTGGACTATGATTGGTCTCTTCCTGTAGATAGCTTTCACTCATATAAAACGATGAGACACTTATCACACGAACATACAAAAAGAGGCTCCCTCTCCAAGATTCTCACTATGTTCCCAAATAGAATATATCGGGCTTTCCTGTTAAGATTACGTTGGAATATTCTCCCCACTCTGCATATTATGTTGAGAAGAAATCAAATTAAGGTGGAGGACAGCTTATGTAGGTTTTGTCATCTAGTACCTGAAACGGCTAAACATCTTATCCTTCATTGTACTCAAATAAATACCCAAAGAGATTCTTGTTCAGGCTTATTGAAGGACCTGTACTCTGGCCAACCTACTGACCTTGTCTGGCAACGCTGCTTATGTGTACAAAACACGCGAGAAGGATTGGCTCTTTTTGGAAAGATCTCTCTCTTTTTGTAAATTCTTTTGTAAAGGTTTAATAAAACCGTATACAATAAAAAAAAAGATTACTATCGAAAATCACATAACGAATAATTAAATTAGAAAAGGGAATATAATTTACCAATGAAGTCTTCATGACTGTAGAAATCCAGTAGAAATTGTTAAAGCAAAGAAGAACCAAGATGAAAAACCAAATAAATTCCCCCCAAAAAACAAATCATCCAGCATCTGAGAAAATCCACTGAAACCAAAAAATCCAGGAAAAAAAGAAGAAAAAAACAATAAAAACATTCCAGCAATAAGGTGCAATGACATAAATCCAGGAAAAACGCACGGAAAATCCATTTGCATCAAGGAAAACCATTGAAAATGAAAAATTTATTAAAAAAAACAACCAATCCAGAAAAATTAAATGATTAAGAATCCAGGGAAAACCATAAACACACAAAAAATCCATAAAAAGGCACGAAAAATCCACAAAACTACATAGGTTGTCATGCACACAAAAAAAACAATAGAAATCCTAGAAAGTCCAGCCGCACGCCAAATCGCATCCATAAGAAATGAAGAAAATGGCAATAAGGTACTTCCGTTAACGTCACAATAGAAATTCCAATAGACGGTGGCGCCACCAAATGGACAAACACAAAATGACACTGAATATTTCGAATTAAACTAAATTTATATAGTAACCAATGAGAAAATAAATATTAGAAGAAATACATTTATGACATATAATTAAAGAATGTATAAAAAAACTAAATAAATCACTATTGATTACATAATTAACTAACATACTAATAGAGTTAATAGGATGAAAATGAACAGTAGGTCAAAAAGTAGTGTAGGTCAAAATGAACAGTACGTCACAAAGTACCTATAAAAGTTAGTCAAATCTACTGTACGGTCAAATAAATTTGTACAAATTGACCAAACCCGTCTTAAAGTATTGTGGCTTCTCTGGATAGTGGCGTGTCATGCTCCCCACCCAGTGTTTGTTTGTTTATTTATTTGGTATGGCGTGCAAAACCCAGAGGTAATAGGGTGCAACAGAGGGCAGGAAGATAAGGTTACATAAAAACTTAGTTACAGGATAGGCACATATTTACATACAGTAATTACAATTCCGAGAGGTCAGTTGAGTGGATATACATATATACATTCAGATAGGCTTAGGTCTGTGGGTATGATCAGTCGTGGGGATCATTGAAGCGTAACCAGGTTAGAATGTTGCGCCTGAAGCTTTGGTAGGATTGGTCAGCTCTAGTGTTGAGGGGGAGGGCGTTCCAATGTAGGGCTGCCATGACAGGGAAGCTACTGCCGCCTGTTTTCTTTTGTCTGAATGTGGGGACCTGGAGTTGGAAGGAGTTAATCGTTCTGATGGGGCGGGTGGAGGTCTTTTTTATGATTCTGGCAGTGAGGTATGAGGGGGCTGCGTTGTTTAAGCATTTGAAGGTAAGTGATGCTGTTTTGAGAGCGATACGGTCGCAGATTTTGAGCCATTTGTGTTCTCTTATTTTGTTGGATATGTGTTCTTTGGAAGGTAGGTTGAGGGCTGTTCTGAGTGCATTATTTTGAAGTGTTTGGAGTTTGTTGAATATGTACTTGTTGGCTCCTAGGTACATGGCGTTACAATAATCAAGTTTGGAAAGTATTAGGGCGTTGGCTATGATGATGCAACTGGCTTGGGAGAGGAATGCTCTACATGCTCTGATTAACTTACAGGTGTAGGCGGTGGAGGAAGCTAGTGAATTTACTTGTTTATTTAGTGACAGGGCTGAGTCTAGGTGAAAGCCTAGGGTTTTGTGTGTGCCAGACAGTGGTCTGTGGTGGAAAGGAAATGGGAAAATGGTCACAGGACATGAGAAGTGGGAGTAGAGCAAAAACGTACAGACATACAAAAGGAACAGCAGAAGTGCCAGGAAGTGCAGTCTAGCAGCGTGGACCTCTGCATGGACCTCTGCTCGCACCTGTGATCATTACTACATTCACTGGATTTTGCTTAACTGTGACTTGTTACCTGTGGCCCCGCCCCCTCCATACCATCAGCCTTCTTAAACCCTGGTGTGCGTGCACCAACGCGCGCGCACAGCAGAAGTGCCAGGAAGTGCAGTCTAGCAGCGTGGACCTCTGCTCGCACCTGTGATCATTACTACATGTATTGGATTTTGCTTATCTGGTACGTCACTCACAGCACGAGGACTGCCGTTCACAATTGGGCTGTGCTTACCATATCACCAAGTATTGACTTATCTAAATATCTCTTTATTTATACTTTTAGTGACTTGTGACCTGTGGCCCCGCTCCCCTCCATACCATCAGCCTTCTTAAACACTGGTGCGCGCGCTCAGCGGGCGCGCACAGCGGGAGTGCCACGAAGTGCAGTCTGGCAGTCTAACAATCTTGCGGTCTGCAATGAGCGGTGCGGGCCAGGTTTCTATGTATTGTGTATCATCCTGAGTTATATTCTCGTGATAAATAAGAGCAAACTAATCTGCTCCCCTACCACGTATGCTAATGCTGCATATATACTGATTTCATTGCTTGTTTGCGTTCAAGTCCCGCTGTATGTGTCCCGGTGCCCTTACTCCCCTTTCGGTCCTTAGCATTGTGTGTAACGCCGGCTCATAATCTGTATTCTCTAATGTCTTGTAAAGGTTTTCAAACTATGATGCTCCTTACACAGGGTGATTAGGTACTTTATATATAGCTTGCGAATCTTTGTGAGTAACATATAACGCTTTCTTTAATGACTGTATTTACCTTCAGTACGGTACGTGCTTAGCTTTTTCTATATTTCCCACAGCACAGTCACTTTGCATCCTCCTCACCGGAAATGGCTGGAAATTTAAGAAGTGGGTGTTTTCACTTTGACCAGTCCGCGACTGATTCAGCTGAAACTGAAGCTATGCTCCAGCGAATTGATGAGGGCTCTAAATTAATAAATGAGGACCAAACGCAATTAGACCTCCTTCGGAACTCAATGCCGGCTCGTATGGATTTAGAGAATGGTATCTCCACCGCTAACTTGCTATGCCATGATATAGCCATTGCTCATACGCGTGCTCAAATTCACTGCCCTTTTTCTACAATAAGGGAGTCCCATTCTTATGCCCTACGAGAGATTCATGATCCTGAATTATCTATCCTTCAAAGTTCATTTACTACACATAACATTGGGGCCAACTGTATATCATCCTCCATGCCATGTGTTATAAATACTAATCCCAGTACCGACATATCAATGATGACCCCGGCAGTCAAGGCCGAACTTGGCAAAAGAATATGTTTGTCCTTGGGCCCTTCCACGCCTGTGTTAGGAACCTCAAAGGATCCCTGAGATTTCAGACCGGGTGCAAAATCCAAGGTCTGTAGTCAAAACACGTAGCGAGGATGCAAAAGAGTTCCAAACAATGGCCAAAGACTGACGTAGACAGATACAAGAAGCAGTGGCAAATCCAGGTACGAATCCGAGGTCAGCAACGTTCCGGGCGGGTAAAAGTCCAAACGTGAGGCAAGAGAGTAGTTTGTAGTGTTCCGAGGTCAGGAAGATTACAGGAGCAAAACGAGGTAAACAACAAGGCCAAAGGGTAGCACGAGAAGGATAATTCGAAAGACAAAAATAGGTCAGGAAAACAGCAATATCAAGGTCTGAAGGCAAAAAGGCTCATTGAATGAAATTCAGAAGCAGCGTCTGTTGTCATGGGCGGTGCTTATAAGTTATTGAGTAGAACGTTTCAACACAGCAGAACGCTTCAAAAGCGACCGCAAACTTAAATACAACGTTTTTAAAGCTGCGGTTTTATTTCTAAGTTTTCCGGGCTCCTCCAGCCCGGAAAACTTAGAAAAAAAAAGCAGCTAGTGCTTATTTTTTGTAAAAAAAATAAATAGCACTTACCGAGATTCAGCTGCAGCTTTCCTGCTCTGGTCTCCGGTCCGCGTCCTCCAAGTCCCGGCACTAATGAAGGGAAAGCCACCCAGCGGTAGACTTTGTTTACTACAGCTGGCTGGCTTTTCCTTCATTAGTGCCGCAAAAGCAAAAGCCAGCACAAAATGGAGGCGCCCCTGTGCTTGCTTTTTCGAATTTTGAGCTTGAATAGCTCAAAATTTTACATAGGAAGTTTTAAAACGGAGGATGCTAGTATATTTTTTTATGTGGCCTATCTATTTTTTAAATAAAAATGTTTACTAGACCATCCCTTTAACAAATCTCTTGGTACCCCCAATTGATCAAGTACATCATTGGCTTCCTCCATCATGTCCCTCAGATATTTTGATGCGGGGATACCGCTCCTGATGCCCTTCTCCATGATGTTGTATATTGTTGATTCATCACTAGTTAGCAATTTCCTGTATACACCCAATCTACGCCATTCGAGGACACTCCCCAATTAATGCAGGCCCAGCTCATAACGAATCGCCATCAAAGGTACTTATTTGGGCAGACATCTCACCATTGATTTAACTACCTTGGCTTCATATGTTGCCACCTCGCCCCTACACCAAGACAGAGCTAGTTCTAATCCATAACAGAATTGGGCCACAATTCTACTTTTGTATAGGCGGAGACTGGGTACTAACGAGAATTTGCCATATTTCAAATCTATTTTACATAATTGGGCAATCATGGTTCCAACCTTCGTATCCAATAAGGCCAGAATGTTAGCTTTTTTCTTATCTCCAAACACTGGATATCCTAGATATCTAAAGGCCAAGCTTGTGGGAAGTTTTTCATAATTTAATAACCAGATAAAGCCTTTTGATTTTTTCTTGCTGGATAGGCATACTATAACCGTCTTAGTGTAATTAATTTTTAGTGCGTTTGCCAAGATGTATTTGTTAAAGGCTGATAAAAGGCGCTAAAGGCCAATAGGGGTGAGATCATACAGGGTCACATCGTCTGCATAAGCAGTCCACACTAACTTAGTGCCTTCAATCTTCAGAGAATATACTATAAGATGTTTTAGGCTATTTCCCAGGTCAGGGAAGTACAAATTAAATAGGGTTGGGACGTCAATACAGCCTTGCCTTAGACCATTGGTGACCCTGATTTCTTGCGATAAATTGCCCTCGACACTAAGTCGCACCTTCAGTCTGGAATCTTCGTGCATGTTATACAAAATCGACAACAAGGGAGGTGGCATTCCTAAGGTGTCAAGTTTGGCCCACAGGATTGACCTATCCACAAGATCAAAAGCTGCGGTTAGGTCAATCGATGCAACATAAATAGGTGAATTTCCTGGGGTCCATGCTGCATTTTGCAGGATGTTAATTAGAAGACCTCCTGCATCGGTGCCTACGTTTTTCCTAAATCCAAACTGGTTTGGCGACAGAATGTTAAATTTGTCAATCCAGGTCCGAATGTGCTCCAGAAAAATGCTAGCAAAAATGTTGGAGTCAACGTCCAAAAGGGCAATCGGTCTGTAACTTACTGGGGACGCCCTATCCCCTTTTTTGTAAATAGGTACGATATACGACATTCTACAACTAATACGGATAGTCTTCGTATGTAGAATGTCTTTAAATAGGAGGAATAACATTGTTGCCCATAAATTTACATTTCCCTTCATAACGCTGTTGCAGAGAAGATTAAGTCCTGGGGCCCTAGAAGACAAGTATTTAGCGATTATACCTTCAACGTCCTTTACCCCAAAGGGAATATTCCAGGCAGTATTTACAATATAGGGCGGCGGGACTCCAGGCCCTAATAGATGGAGTGTACAATGTACTAAAATGTCCTTTCCATTTGTCGGAGTTTACACATACTGTTTGCGCTTTACTTTGAGCAGACCCTCCCTTATTTACCAGTGCCCAAAATCTTCGTGGATTTACGTCGCTAAGGGATACAAGCATGTCTTCGGCGTCTCCCTGGTACAATTTAGCGCGCAAACACCTGGCTTTCCTCTTCCATTTGTTTTTTAGCCGAGTTAATTCGCTCTGGTCTATCACTATTTAAAAATATTTGTGATGGCTTAAAAACCCACGTATTTCACGGTTACGCTCCTTCTTGAGTGTTTTCATCTTATCTGAGAAGGCATGCTTATGGGGCTCTTGTTTCTTTAGAAATCTTTGTTTTATGTATCCCCACATTAAATGAGACTACGGACTCAATGTAACCCATGAAGGAATTGTGGGCATATAACATTTTTTTTGAGTAAACACGCTGCGGTTGAAATCTGCCTGGAAAAAAGCATATTGACTTTACCAATGTTGGTTTTATGCCACACAATTCTGTTCTGTTGGGCATTAAGAGATACCGACAAATCGTAACTGTATTTCTCAACCCTATTAGCCTCTATCGATATAGTCATTTTTGACATTTTGTAGTTGCTTTCCAATGAATCAATCAGATTAAACCCATGTATAAGAGGAAAGGTCTTGGTACATGCAAAAATATAATCTATGGTGGAGCTCCACTTTCCACTTTCCCAAGTGGAGGTGTCTGCTGTGTCCTCCATCGTGTTGTTTGCGCATTGCATCCCCCAGGCCTCAATAAATTGTGCCCATTGCACCCCCTGAGAGTATTTCCAGGGATCCCCCGTTCATTCCTCATCCAACCAACCTTGCCCTCGAACCCGTCTTCTTCAATACAAATTTCCGAATTAAAGTCCCCACACATTATAAAATAAAAATCGTTGTCCATATCCAGGCATTTCTGAATCATTGAATTTATTGACTCAATATAGGTCTTTAGATCACAATCCAGTTGCCAGTATATGTTTATAATTAGGAGGTGGGTCAGAGCACACTTCCAGCCCACTTTTATGAGGACAGCTATACAGCCATTATTTATACGGAAGTTCTTTATGGTTTGTAAATTGATGTAATTCTTCATTGCAATAAGCAATCCTCCCGCTGGTCTCCCCTTGGTTTGTTTTATGGCAGGTTCCTGAAAGATCGTGAAGCCATCTAATGATATTGCATTGACTGCCCATGTTTCTTGAATGCATAAAAAAGAGTATTTCAAGAGCTCTAAACACTTAGTGGCAGGATACAACAATGGACGGGACCCCCTAGAGTTCCGTGATAAAATATTATGCTTAGCAATACTCTTAGGTGGAGTTTTTCAAACCGTGTATCTTAACTATTGATTCTCCCAGGGATTCTGCCAATAATGTAAGCTCGGCCACGTCATTTAATAATTTCTCAGGGCTGATATTACGACCTCCTTGTGTAGTGTTGTCACCATGTGACTCAAAGGGATGTCCTGTCCGTTCCCCTCCTTGATGTATTTCTGCACCCTGACTGAAGTTTACAATGTCATAGCCACATCTTTGCAAAGCCACTGCTTCAGTTAGTACAAGTTCATATGTTGCTCTTGAACAAAACACAATCCTTACACAGTCATATCTGGTGGGGTGAATGTAGTCAACAAGCTTAATATCTCCTGAAGAAATTAAAGAGAGACGGGGAATCTCATTAAATAGGGAGAGGATCCTCCTTCGATTTAGTGACGGGGGGCCTCCCATTGTTCATACAAAGTTCAACATAACACTAGGGTCTTCTGTGTATTTCGGTTCCCTCCATTCTCTCCTGTCGTGCGGCCAAGTGTTTTGGAGCATAGTGCTTTGTTTCTCCATCTTAGATTGCATCCCAGATTCCCACTCCCTACCATCTCCCCCTCGGGTCTCAAACTAGACGTCCTGCCCTTGATAGTACTCTCTTGCTTTTTCGCTGACCTTCTCCTGGTTTCACAAGTAAAATTTCTCTCTAATCTGCTCTTCAAAGTCCTTGACTGCGAGAGAGGAGGGTGCCCCCCCCAAGGCTATCCTCTCTCGTATTAACAATATTAGCTGGGGTTTTTATGGAATCACCCCCGTGTTTTAAGGTGGTCAACCGAATGTTAGGCCCACCTTCCGGCACTAAGTCCTTAGGTCCGGGCTGGCACGTATCTTTATTAACTTCTGCCATTTCTTTAGGGATATCCCGCCTCTGTTCTACCCAGATTTACAGTCTATTTGCGACATGAGTAATGGGAGGGGTGTACCATACTTCGACGGGTGTTGTAGGAGTTTAAGTAACGCTTCTTGGACCAGTTTTTTTTATATCTTCGCTGGGAATAACAGATGGTTCATTGTCATTGGGTTCCAAGCTACCGTTCGCACCCACCGTTCCCATCCCCTCCTTCTGAGTGGAAGTGATGGGAGTATCTAACCCCTTAGGGGAAACATGGTTTTGATCTTTTTCCTTTCCTATTTCCTTTGTTTTAGTGTTGAAGAACTGTTGGATACTCCATACCTCTTTGCTTACTTCACGAGTAATGTTAATTTGTTTTTTTGGATCTGCCTTTTTCTTTTTCTTTATTTCAATTTTTTGTTTTTTTGTTTAACAGTGGGTATTTTCCCCTTGTGGTTCATAGCATCGGATAAGGTATTTGAGGCTTCACCGTATTCATTACAATGGGCCTTCTGTTCAGTTTCTACGGTCTGAAGGGGGCTGCCTCCCTCCCCACATCCTGGGCGCCTGAGGCTGCCTTTATCTTTAAAGCTAGCTTGCTTTCTTCATTAAGTTGGGTGAAGTCTAGAATTCCTTCCTCCTCTGATAAGCTACAAATATCTTTAATGTTTGTATTTGAGTTCTTTATTTTAATAGCAGGTTGATTTTGGGATTTTTTTGTTTGCGCTAATTTACCCTCCCCCCTCACACTTTGCTCTTCTTTTGAGGCCCTTGCTCTCATTTTCTTTTCTCTATGGGAGATAACATGAGCAAAGGGACGCTCTTCTTCCTGATTCGAATCTGAATTCAATGTGGACTTCACTCGCTGTTTCTGAGTAGCCTCCTCCTCAATCACCTTCAATAACGCTGATGGACTGTCAAGTTTGTTCCTAGTACTTAAGTCTAGGATATTGATTTCTTTACTGTCTCTGGTGTCGTGCTCCCTAGCTCTAAGGTTTTCCACAGATTTAATCTTTTCTGAGTTGATTAATATTGATCTCATTAATTCCTTCGCCTCTTCCGACTTGTTCTCCTGCTCAGTTTTAGTTTCGCAAGGTCCGGGGGCCCCATGAGATGATTCTCTTGCTGCCCAGTAGTTTCTGCTCTTGTCCATTACAGGATTCTTGTACTCTCTGTCCTCATCCAAAGTTTGGGAGCCTATATTATGTCTCGGTTTTGTTTCCTTTGGAGGTTGCGACATGGTGTAAAGATTTAGAGCATGTACAAAACCCTCCAACCTACTTAGTTTTTCGGAACACTCCACCAGTATGTATCTCAATTCCTGTAGCTCCCCGTGGGTCCTTTCGTGTCCCTTGTCCAGGAGATTCAAAATCCTGGTAAGGACTGGAAAGGACTCTAACGTGGGTGCACTCTCTTCAACAGTAAACTCATTACCAGGGTGGTTAGAAGGCTGTTCCTCAAACTCATGACTCTGGGGAGGAGCAGATATAGTGGGGCTTGAACAGTTATGAGGACCGGGCTTTGGGTCCCCCGTGTTCACACTACCGAACATGCCCCTCACTTCTCCCATGGAGTAGACGTCAGGTCGCGATATCGGCGTTGACAGGTGCTCCTCCACTCTTCCAATAAGAGGTTTATGGAGGTGCACATTGTCAAGACCTCCACCCCTGGCCCTTACCATAGTTGAGGGTCCAGTGGAAAGTCTGACCCTTCTATCCAACTCCGCAGACACAACAGGGGCCAGAAGAGACGCGTCCAGTTGGGGTGTAGGGGACAAAGTGTCATCCAAGTTTAATGTTGAGGGCCTTATTGGTATATCTTGCACGCTTAAGAAGCTTTTTTGCTTGGGTTCTTCTGGGCGATCTAGATTCTTGGAGGGTTCACTGGAGTCCCTTATAGAGTCCCCCACTAAGGTTGGCAGCGGGGGAAAATCAATGCCACTTAAATCCCATTTTTCGGCTTCCACCTCCCCCAATTGTTCCTTAGTGGCTTCTGCATTCGTTTTCAAGGGGGACTGGTTAGCAACGTGGGGATTGTTGGTGTTTAAGTATACAAAGGTTCCACTTGCGATTGGTGTATTTCTTTTTCCCAATTTGTTTGTAAGACCCCCACGCGGCGTAGGTAGCGTCCCACTTCGTAGAGTTCCTACCATACTCCAGGTTTGGCAGCACATTTAAACCTTGTGTACGGTATGTTACACCACTTTTCTATTTACTTCTTATTATTTCCTCGCAAAATATAACACCAAATAAGGGGAGCTAATAATACATTGAACACCCTTCTCCTGTTCTATTAATTTCAAGCAAATATTCACACAAAGATACAGTAAGGAGTGTGTTTGGTCCTTTCAGTTCCGAGCTATCAACAATTCAATCTCGAACCCGTATCTGGATTGCAAATGGTAAAGGGGCGTATTCTCTAGTAAATAGCGGGCACAAAAAAAGTTAAACAGTCCTCCGCCCCCTTTGCAGCCATCTACTCAGGGTATAGGGATTAAGGATTGGGAAATTCCCCCCACTCAAACAACACGATGCACAGAATATCTAGGAAGGCGCAACACTTTCAGTGTTGAGTATGCAGCAACAGTATAAGGGATTCCCTCCACACGCACAAAGATAACGCAGCGTGCTCCGGACGGAGACACCTTTTCCACTCAGTGATCTAGATTTTCTCCACACTCCCGGCGCCCGTTAGAGCTCAAAACGGGGTGGCTGGAGACTCCGAGGGAGGAGGTACCGCAAAAGGGGAAAAAGGAACATGTAATGAAGCACTCAGACAATGTCCTCATTTGCATGGACACTGCGGTCTGCAGTGGTTACAATTCCTCTAGGACGCTGGCTACGGAGGTTCAGTGCAAAGCTAAGAGGCAAAACAATGGAGAATGGAGAAAGTAACACCGCCACGCCCCTGCTCCCGGCTAACGGGCACTTCCGGGGGCACTTCCGGGGGCACTTCCGGCACTTCTCAGTGTGCGCGCGCTGGTGCGCGCGGCCGTGCCTATTTCTGGAAGTTTCCTGATTAGTGGGCGGGGCTTATGACTAAGAGGAAGCAGAAAAGGGAGATTTGAGTATTTTTGTTATAATTAAATATACTTAAGTATATTTACACCGTTGTAGATATTACTTCAAGTGTGCTCACCCCGAGCAGTTAAAGAGAAAGGTCCACAATAGTTCAGCAAGAGTCCACGGGGTGCAAACTTGACAAGGTTGATGGCGCACTTCACAGGAGAGTTTCCAGATGAACAGGCACTTCCGGGCACTTCTCGGTGCGCGCGTGTGTTACTATCTTCAGCATTGCTTTTCTATCGTATTTGGATAATGTTTTTAGAGTAGTACATCAGTGTTATTTTAGCTTTGTCTGAGTCAATCCTGCAATGATGGTCAATTAATAATGTCTTTTATATGTTTTTGTCTTAGTTACGGATAAAGACGCAAAAAAACATATTGTAAAAGTTTGTTTTGCAAACTAAAAACAATAAAGAATACAAAATGTAAAAAAAGGTTCAAATGGTTTGGGCTACGCTTGTGGTAATTGGGGTGCATGTGTAATCATTGTTAGTGGATCAAGCAAATGTTGATTGAAAAGAAAGGGATTAAAGGGACTAAACCTGTAAGTGATGCCCAGTAATTTCTCATGAAGGTAGTTTTTTGGGCAGTGATTTCGTGCCACTAGAATTGGAGACCACATGGTAGTGTGATGATCTCGCAATGTGCTCAAGCATGTCCTTGAAGTGTTGAGACCTCATTGGGTTTTTTTAAACGTCTCCTCTGGTACCCCGGGTGGATAATCTGGTAGCACTGAGCCGCCTGAAAGAAAAGGCCAGAGCCAAGAGTTGGCCATGTAAAAGTGAATGCAAAGAACACACAAGGGAAAAAGGAGGGGGAGAGGGGGTCATCTCAATTCTCTGAGTAGTACAATGCTAGGAGGAGAGTACATTCTAATCCTGGCGCCGGTACTGAGGCCTAGAGAGTCATGATGGAGGACGTAACACTGTCCAGGGGTATTCCAAATAGTCACTCGCCTTGCCGACGCGTGAGACCCCGATGGAGAACGATTGCGGAACCTGTGCTGGTGGCCCACAGTAGGGTGTGCAGCACAGCCCTGATCCTCCAGGAACCCAGTGGGGGTGTCATCCCTATGGTTCTGAGATAAGGAAGAGGAAGTGCATTCATCATGCTCGCTTGATCTGATGTGACAATTTCACTGACACGCCCCTTCCCACCCACACGCATAGTGCCAAGAATGAGTCAGGGGTAATATGCACACCCTAAATTTCATGTACAGCGATCTCATGGTCTCTTTGCACCGCGCCAGAACAGGGGCTGGTTTCATGATACAATGCGGGAACACACTAGGGTTGGTGCACATCCTATTGAGGATGTGATTTTCCAGTAAGCCTCCAAGGATTCCTTCCTGTTTTCCAGCTGGATACGGACTGTCTGATCTAAGAGAGCTGTCCTTCTCCGCCCGGCTTGGAACCTTGCACATGTTTCAGCCACTGAAGGTTTTCCTCCCCTGCTAGGCCTAGAATGCCAGCCATGTGAGCATTATTGACTCTTGGTTCAGCTACGGCCTTAATGGAAGAGGTAGCCCATTCCACCTTTCCTGCATCTAAATGCATCTTGGCCCTTGGTACCCTTTTCAGAACATTAGGTGTGCTCATTGGAAGGGACAGCAATAACTTTAAGAACTGACTCGCTGCCGTTTTCAGCTGCCCGCCAATGGCTCAACCACAAAATGTGCACACATATAGGGTGAACGTATTAGCTTTAGCTTGGTAACCCAGAGAGGCTCCTTTAAATGATCTTCTTCCAATTTTGCGGTTCAACCTTCAAATTCCCCCTGCCTGCTAGTTTAGTAGCGATGTGAACTTACAAACTTGTGGGCACTAGGACCCTGTTGAGGAGAATCTCCGATCAGGTAATCAAAATCTGGTACCACACGGGCTCCCCTTCCAAATATGTGCTGAGGTTTCGGGACCTCCGATCTCCTGACCATCCCTTTGATCTTAGCAGTGCTAACTACCAGCCTCTTAGCACCACAGTAAGTTTCAACCGATCACAGACATTTCATGAGGCTTTTCTTTGTTTAAGGCCAACAGCCCTGAGTCATCCAGAGACAGTAAGCACTAGTGCAATGCTCGTGCCTATCTTTGGTAAGGGGACCTTTGCTGCCATCAAAAACCACTTCATCTCATTGATGAAAATGTTGAAAAGTGTTGGTTCTAGGACAAACCCCTGACTCACGCCCATGTTTATTGGGATCTTCTCGATCACCTCACCTGCGACCCACTCTCACCCTACCTTCCATCGCCACATGCATAGCCTGGATCAGGATGGTCATTCCAAGGCACGCCACAGAACATTTCTCTCCACTGAGCCTAATACAGCCTTGGGGGCCATAGGTCAGCGGCATGTGCTCCGTACCTTATAGGTGTAAGAAAAGGCACTGGCGTTCAGTCCGGGATCCCATGTGAAAACCTCCTAAAGCTTCAACTCTGATCTTCTGGACTTCAATTAGGCCTCCGGTCTCACCAGCATCATTTTACAAACATGTTTACAAAGTGTACCAGTAGCGGATTAGGGACAATTAACATGTGGAGTTTCCTTGCACCCTTTGTCACTGAAGTACATTCTGAGGCCCGGGCCAGAGATCGCTCAGGAGCTTGAAATAGGGTGCCTGGAACGCGGTCCACGATCCACTCCCAAGGCCTTCCACCTTAATGCGAGCTATCACAACTAATACTTCGCCTACTTTAATTACTGCCACCCTGAACTCCTTGGGGAACCCCTTGTTCATAGGCCACAGTCTCCGCAGTACCATCAAGAGGCCTATAATGTTTCTTCCACCCTGCATTTGTGAGGTTACTGCCCATTCCAGGGACAGAAGCCTTCACGGCGCCTGAGGCCCCCTTGCTCCCCATTCACCAGAATCTAGAAGGCCTTTGCGTCTTTCTAATCTCTTACGACCGCTTTCCAGGCTCTGCCTCAAAATACTTCCCTTTAATCAGATTTTTAGACTTCTGGTGTTGGACATCTCTTTAGTTGAGTCCATCTTGCTAGCTGGGTAAGTTGTCATTTTGCCACTCGCTAGACCCAGCCACCATCCTCGGTTGCCAGCCTCAGTGTTCAGAGCCATCGCCCAGAACCCAGTTTCCAGGTGTGGCCAGCCTGCCCTCATCCATGTAAAAGGACCACACCACCCTTAAGAGTTCATCAAAGGTCACCTGTGGCCTCCCCAGGACCCCATCAAGTGGATGATGAGTATTCACGCAGGGCATGGTGGGAAACTCTCTCGGGCCAATCTTATGCCACCTGATATAGTTGCCCATTTCCACCAGTTTCTAGTTTCCCGGGTTATGTGGCACACCTCACCCCCAAACCCCATGTCCCCAAGGTGTCCCTGAAGTCACAACCAAGGAATGATGATCACTATAAAGCAGAGAACCAACTCCATTTCCAAAAGCGCATGCCAGCAACCAGCGGTGAAGAATACATCACCTCTCTGCCCGCGGGGCCTATTAATGTTACATGCTGGGGGAAGTCAGTGCGTCCGGGTCCCAGCACCCCAGCTGCTAACTTGTTTAGGGGTACCAAACTTACAGAACTCAATGGAACCCCCCCCCCAAAACCTGCAATATGTGACTCCTGTCCTAATCGGCCATTTAAGTCTCGCAACCACAAGCTCAGTGATGAGAGTCACTCCCAATTCCACTTTCAACAACACACTCAAGCTTGGCAGGACCTGTGACGAGCAATCCGGCCGGACATCTATGTAATGGATGTTAAATGCATAGGGGCATATCTATGACCCCCTCGCCCCTCTCCCCCACCTCTCAAGGTGTTGGATAACCTTGGGTTTGGAGCGCCATACAAATAAATAAATAAACAAAGAAACGGGGGGATGCGTCAACGTGTTTCGGCTGCTACACAACTGACTATCTATGCGCAGCTCCGCTCATGTGAATGGAGTGGGGTCAAGCCAACTATTGGGTGGCAGAGGCAGTAACAGGGAAATGGATAGGATGGGGAAACTGAGAAAATTGGGGTCACTGAAGTGTCCCAGGTGAAAGGTGTAGGGATTAGGAAGGGGAAACATGGGCGCATTTCCCCCGCACGGGGACGGGGGGCAGAGTGTACATGTCCAGTAAAGCGACGTTGAAGGGCTCTGACAAATTGAAAAAACCAAAAGATGGACTGGGTAGAATCAGGAGGCAAGGGAGAGCAGGGCAGGGGTGTTGGCCTCAGCCGCAGGACAGGGAGGAGGCGAGCAGGAAGACAGTAGTGGAAGCATGACCCGCAAAAGAGTCCTGTGGGAAGGGGACCCCTCGAGAATCGGGACCCAGCTTTCCTGGATCTCCGCTTTACGAGAATTACAGAATTGGCACATAGTGTAACACAGGGCAGACAAGTAATCATTGGGGCAATGGAGACTACTGAAATATGAACCCCACTGCCTGCACATGTGACAAGAAAGGCGAGCACTAGAGTCCTGTCAAGCAGACAAGAAAAGCCACATGCCCTGCAGAGCCAATCACTGGGCTTGAGTCATGTGGGAGGAGGAGCCATGCAAGCATCACAGCCAATGACTGTCAATGATCTTGCAAGAGCCACGTGAGCTACATGACCAATCCTGAGGTGACCTGATTTGCTCCCTTTGTAATGGCACAGCAGGGTGAAAAACAATGGATTGGAAGGCTGCTCATAGCAATTGCCAGTGGATGTGGTTAATGAATTCTCCCCCATGTGTCGATGGTCACTTACATGTGTGGTTACAAATGGCACATGTGCTGTGATGCCTTTCGGCAGTTTTGCAATCCTCTCCCGTCAGTGACACCCTTTCTAGGTTTTTATTCACCATCATCCTGGCCTGGCCACACATGTGTAGCATTAATTTCCCTCTGTGCTTCCCTCATTGCACAACTGCATTTCTTTAACACTCAAGTGTCCTTCAGCAGTTGTTCTCCACTACAATAAAGTGCAAATACTAACATTAAGACCAATAAATGTTATGTTATGTTAGCGGTACTTGTATAGCGCACCGTCACCAACGGAATTGGTCCCCAGGCGCTCTGGCGGATCTGTAAACAGGAAGGATGGGTAGGGTTAGTCAGGAAGAGGGGAGAAGGAGAGTGGGAGAAGTGGTGTGTTGTTGGCAGCTTCAGCTCGGCATACACAGAGTGCTGGGCTTTGGTGCTAGTATCGGATCGGGCGAAGGCCTCGAGTGCTTTTGGTGAAGTTTATGTGTTGTTGGTGCCGTGTGGTAAAGTGCGTTGGGATTGCTGGGAGAGAGATGGTTGTGTGGTTTTGTGTGGGTTTAAGTATGCAGAAGATTGAGGGTTGGGTTAGTGGGATCAGTATCCTGATTTAGGTACTTATGGTTCTGTTAGAGTTGTATACCTGTTGGTTGGGATGTTGCTGGTTCCTTGTGGGCCGACTCGCATTGGTGGAGTTGCGCTGATCCAACTGTATCCTATTGAGTGTGGTTTGGATTGGTGGGTACGTCTGAACCTGATCTTCAGGTGTGGGACCGGGTGGGTGATATCTATTCTCAGGTGATCTAGTGTGACCTTGGTCGGTTGAGGCTTTAAATGGTTCAGGGTCGGGGTTGTGCTGAAGTGTTGTCCTAGTGGATCCGTCTTGGTGAGCTTGTGTATTCAGACATTCGTATCCTTCTGTCCTGACTGGTTCTTTGGTTTCCGTGGGGTGAACATCCCATCACATGTTGCAGAGTCTTGGTCATGGCTGCCATTGGTGAAATCCGCGGGCGCGATTTTTCCTGCTCCAGCCTTCGGCCATTTGCAGAACGGTATGCCCAGCTTCTGGCATATGGCACAGGTTGACAATCTTCGCAGAAGACATTCACTATCCCGTCCCTAAAACACTGACCTCCCCACTGACCTCACTTTTCATGATCTCCGGATACAGGGGTCAGGGGCCCTTGCGAGCATTTGGGTCATGGCCGATGAGCAGTGACGCAGGCACACTTCCAACCTCGCCTCTCAGCGTCCACTCTTCTCCTCTTCCTCTCCTTCCCATATTCTCCTCCCCATATAGCTTTGAAATGACCAGAAGGTGACATTGGGCACTATTCAAGAACCCTCCCTCCATG